>NC_086444.1:530416553-530729053 GCF_028390025.1 Pseudophryne corroboree | reverse complement strand
CTGTCTGTGTATCTAAGGTGGGCACAGTACAGGCAATCAGGGAATACTGGCAGTAAATAAATAATGCAGTCAGTATCTGCTGAGAGAGAATGTACATAGAACAGAAAGGCCCCTGGGTAGGCTAGTATTCATCACTTGTCTTACATTTTTTGCTGAATGTAATCAAAACTGACGTTACATTTCCCTGTTAAACAAAGACAATAATTTTCTAAAATTATCTGTTCTTAATCCACATTGCTACATTCAATCATATTGTATATGCTATCAAGCAACTATTGTGCCTTGTACTGTACATATGGTGGCCACATATTGTATTCCTTTCACATAACCTAGCACTCTTTCACAACATTTATAAGTCATAATAATAATATTAGAATCTCAGTCTTACAACAGCATCTATAATGTATTGGGTTAGCATATTATATTTCTGAAATGTATAAAATATATGCACATTCAAAAATATGTCATTAACCCCTGAATGGGGTTTGTTTGGCATTCCCCCAAGAGGGCTTCAAATTCCAAAGGGACTATTTTACCTCTTTTGCATGGCATGGGAGGAGGTAGTGCAGGAAATGGAGGTTTAAACTGAAAATTTCTTTGAAATGTGAGTTTTATTGTGACTTCATGGGCATTCAGACCCAAATTTGAAACTCCTTATGTAACACCTCTTGGTATCGTCTATGATTGGTTGAGGGTGACCTTCCAATTTTAGTGTGACCTTGGGTGGAAGGGGTGTGAGCGAACCTTATTTAATTAAGTTCCAATTTGATTTAATTGTAACCTTTGTACTTGTTTGTTTTGTCATTTTTGTGGGACTACCAATGTCCACTTTTCTTTTTGTTTGGTAGCCATATGACTGTCAGTATTACTGTAAAGTATATTCATGTTTATTAGGTTCTTTGTATTCCTTTATGTTGAGCCTTCCTATCTGTTAAAATGCATGTATTACTTTATACCAGTGGTTCTCAAGCTGTGTGCCGTGGCACCCTGGGGTGCCTCGGGACACTGCAGGGGTGCCTTGGATTGGTGGTCCAGGACCAATTCAAATTATTTATGGTCAAAGTAATAGGCAAAATCAGTGCTGGTGACTGTCAATCATAAAATACATGGACAAACAGAAGCAAATATTGTACCTTAACATATAAACACAATTTACTTAATTTAATATTTATTTCTAAATTTCTCTTTTGGCCTAGTGGTGACGTGGAAAAAAATTCTGATACTCTAGGGCGCCGTGATTCAAAAAAGTTTGGGAACCACTGCTTTATATTATGTTAATTGCCCAATGATTTATACACTGCTTCAATATAAATACATATCATAAATATATATATATTTATACACATTAAGACCTATTCTCAGTTTGTCCGATTATTTGTCTTGAAAAGACTCTTTACTATAGCTGCATAAGGATCACTAATTGAAAGTAACATAGTACATTATGTATGTACATTAAATATGTCAGAATTTGTAACTAAAGGTAGAGCAATACATTTGAATGTAAATCTGTAAGATATAGTAGCTTTGTAAACATGACAGTAACAAACTCTCAGAAAATGCTCTATGTATGATACTGGGGACACATTTACCATTAATATTGGTTACAATTTTGTTCTTAATTTTTTGTCATAAGAGTGAATATACAGTAGTTGAATCTAACAGTATTTTCCGTGCTAAATTCAAACATTGCTTTAGATTGTCTCTATCACTTAAGGATTTTGAGTGACACCCAATTAAAGTTTACAATAATACTTTATCAACAAAACATACATAGTAAATGATCAACTCACTTAAAATTTAGAAGCATAGGATTTCCTGCTGTATTTTGCTTCAGACGCATCCCTTTTAAGAGTCCAACAATAGTCAGCAAGCATACATGGACTCCACTTGCCCTGATACCACTCTTCCATTACGGAAATATCCTTGTGGAACCATTCACCTTGTTCATCATTGAATGCACCAAGATTTGCTTGGAATAAATCCTGGTGCAAATCCAATAAATGGATTTTCAAAGACATGTTATACCCCATGGTCTTGTAAGATTTAAAAAAAATTGTCCACTATTTTTTAGTAGTTGTCTGCCTTATGTTTCCCTAGGAAATTCTGGAAAATGCTCTTAAAAGACTCCCCTGTAGGTGTTTCAACTGACCATCAAAGCTTTCATCTTCAATCAGTTCTCATATTGAAGGTCCTACAAAGTTCCCCTCTTTGACATCTGCTGATCCTCAGGAATTTTTTTTCTTAAGTATGTACAGTATTGTAAATCCAGTCCTCTTCGAACCATTGCTTTAATAAAGTTATTCGTAAGATCAAGCCTTGTATGGAGTGGAGGTAGATATGCTTTTTCCAGATCAACAAGTGGTGCACTGACAACATTCTTTGTTCTTGGAGCTAGTGATGTTCACTTGGACCACTGTTCCTGAGCATTACGCTGAAGAGCAGTGGTCAAAGCGAACAGGATCAGTGATGCAAAGATCAAAGATTTCTCCTGTCTCTGCTGTCACACTCACAAAGAAAACAACACTGCTGTACTTCATGTAACCAAGTTGTAGTCCAAGCAAAATAGCAATGACTGTTAAGTCACCACATACATTCAGTTTGTATTCTTCATACTTGATTTTATCCAGGAGGAGTTTCATGCTCTTGTATGTTTCTTTCATATCAGCAGCATGAGCTAGTGGTACTGATGGAAACATATTTCCATAATGGAGAAGCATAGCTATCAAGCTACAGTACAGTAACTTTAGCTAGGAAAGCTAAGAATCAATAAATAAATGCTAATCCTCTGCTTTGTACTCGTGATCAAGTGCTTCATGACAGAATTAACATCACTGCAAAAAAAAAGAAAAGTACATTTTCAAGAGAAAATAAATCCTTAAAGATACTCTGCCTGTATCTAAAAACATGTACAGTACTTTTGTTTCTTTGTGGAGTAGATTTTAGCCTTTCAATCTGGAGCCTAAAAGTCCTGCTTGCCTTTAAGATAGGTTAAAATCCCAGACAAAGTCATTGAAATGGTCATGACAGGTTTATAAACTGCTAGAGTATGTTATACTTCATTAGTGAAAATTACATTATTCAGTAAACATTGTCATATTTACATCAAATTACATCATATAACACCAATTTAATTCCATTTTCCATAGATCCACATATGTGTTTATATGAGCCCTTGGCTTACTTCATTTAAAAAGTGACATCCACAAGGCATAATATTAATCCCAAAGTATAAATGCATATTTTTAGTTTTTCTGAATATTAGCTGTAACCTTCATACAAAAAATTATTTCAAAAATAATCTTGCAAGTGTTCAGACATCTGTATGTGCTGAATTACTGTACGTGTGCTCTACTACTGCACATGGAAAGCAAATGCACCTCATCTGACTACTGATATTATTACTTTGTTTTCATAATGCTACGAAAGTTTTCAAGTTTACAATGTTATTTTAAACAGTGGAACTTAAGTGAAGGTGAGCTTATCTACACACTATGAAATGCACCAGAGCTCCAATATGCATTAAAGACAATGGTTTCTAATAATAACTGAGCAGGCCAAAGCAGACTTTATAGCAATATGTTACTGAATTTGAAAACTAAAACAAATACCCAAATTATCCAAAAATTATTTATGCACATACTCATATATTTCATGCCTGTTAAAATAATTCTAAACACATATGGCTTCACTGGTGCAGTACCATTTATGAATACCAACATAAGTTAGATAATACTGAAATAAAAAATAGTAATAACTCCCACTGGAGTGTGGCTGGTGCATACTGAATCTCAACTGATTGATTGAATATCATAAAATGGAGACACAAGATATTGTATCCCGGGAAGCATCTCCACTCTCAGATAGTCCACCAATAATTGTTCTTCAACCTTCATGTACTCCAAGCTTCCTCACCAGTGCATTTTGATGTGTTTATGTTGTACTTACACCTGAATGATGCATGTGAACGTATTTTGATAACAATGGTGGATAGTTTCTCAGCAGTACATGATGGCTGTCATGACTGTGATTTTGTGAACCCGGTGTTAGTGAAGTCTGTGCGGGCAACTGGAGGACTATGTGAATACTATCACTGACCTGGTTTGGGAGTGTTGAGGACTCAGGGTTTCTTCCTGAGACCGGGAAGAGGAACCGCTGCTGGACCGCAGCAGAGATGGCCGAATCTAGGTTTTCCTCATGCAGGGTTTGGTCGGCAGACAGGAGGCACGTATGGATGCTGGAGGTCTCCTGAAAGACAGAACTAGAAAAGTTGCTGAGGAATGAATGAGGGAGTACCGGATGCTGGAGACACCAACTACGCTCGTGAGCACTGGGTGTTTGGAGGCACTGAGGTGCTTGGAGGCACTGAGGTGCTTGTAGGTGCAGAAGTGCCTGGAGGCACTGAGGTGTTTGTAGATGCAGAAGTGCTTGGAGGCACTGAGGTGCTTGGAGGCAATGAGGTGTTTGTAAGTGCAGAAGTGCCTGGAGGCACTGAGGTGCTTGGAGGCACCGAGGTGCTTGTAGGTGCAGAAGTGCCTGGAGGCACTGAGGTGTTTGGAAGCACTGAGGTGATTGGAGGCGCTGAAGTGCTCGGAGGCGCTGAAGTGCTTGGAGGCACGGAAGTGCTTGGAGGCACGGAGGTGCTTGGAGGCACGGAAATGCTTGGAGGCACGGAGATGCTTGGAGGCACGGACGTGCTTGGAGGCACGGAGGTGCTTGGAGGCACGGAAGCCACAGGGATACGGGAGCTCTGGAGATCACAACTACAACAGCAGTAAAGGTGAAACACGGCAGCTGTGGTTTTACGTTGAGACTCATGGAAATAGTAAACATCAGTGGCAACACAAATGTAAACCAAACGGGGTAACAAAGGAACAGAGTTTTCACATGAACTAAAGTACAAAGGTTACCTTTAGGGAGCTCAGCTTCAAAGCTCACACAGAGCTGTGTGTGACACGAGGAACTGGCCCAGTTTCCAACTCAGTCTCCCAATTTATACTTCCTGGTCCTTGGTGATTGGTGAGCAGGATTAGGTGATGCAGAGAGTCTCAAGCTGGCAGAGGATTGTACAACTCTGGGTCAGGTGAACAGTCACTGTCATGTGAGTACTCTAGATTAGGCTGTGATGTAGAATGAGGCCTAGCAGGCCGAGAGAACACTGAAGCCTGAACTTCTGCAAAACATAAGATACTGGCTTTTAGGCCTAAACTTCAGATTACTGAATTCAGCCTCACACAGGAGATCACCACAGGTGGAGCTAATTAATTATTACCTTTCAGGCAGAGAACTCAGGAAAACTCATAGTGCTGACAAGCTGTTTAAATCAGTGAGTAAAGAGACACAGGATCCGGGACAGATGGCAAGGGTAAGTCACCAAATGTGAAACCTACAGTCAGGATTGTGACAATGGCCCTCATTCCGAGTTGTTCGCTCGCTAGCTGCTTTTAGCAGCATTGCACACGCTAAGCCGCCGCCCTCTGGGAGTGTATCTTAGCTTATCAGAATTGCGAACGAAAGATTAGCAGAATTGCGAATAGAAATTTCTTAGCAGTTTCTGAGTAGCTCCAGACTTACTCCTACATTGCGATCAGTTCAGTCAGTTTCGTTCCTGGTTTGACATCACAGACACACCCAGCGTTCGCACACTCCCAGAAAACGGCCAGTTTTCGCCCAGAAACACCCACTTCCTGTCAATCACAGTACGATCACAAGAACGATGAAAAATCCTCGTAATGCTGTGAGTAAAATACCTAACTTTTGTTTAAAATAACTAAGTGCATGCGCTCTGCGAACCTTGCGCATGTGCAGTAAGCAACTAATCGCAATATAGCGAAAATCGGCAATGAGCGAACAACTCGGAATGACCCCCAATATGCCTTTTACAAAGAAAACACTTAATAATTAGCATTCTGCAATGTGGCAGGATTTCTGTACAAACGGTATCTGCACTTATATTTGTACTTTTCCTGAGGTTCAGCTGGAGGAAGTGGTCATCTTCATATTCACCAATTATTTTAAATAAAGAGTCTCCAGACTATACGCGGTAAATCACCAGAACCATGCCGATTCTTGCAACTCACATGCTTTTGCATATAGACCTTGTTCTTTCTGGACTATGGACATTGAAACTTACAATACCATACTCCCACCAGTGGTTCTGGTGTATCTTGAAAGTCTGCTGTCCAGCAATTCACCAGTAAATCATCTCTTCTGCATCCCTCAGCTATTAACAAACTGAAGTTCTGTTTAGCTTTTAAACTGTGGCCTTCTCTGCAATCTAGGCCACAATATTTACATGTTTCCTGTTTATCTGCAAAATTTGTTCCTGACCTGGCAATTCTATGCATCTGCAAACCTTATTCCTTACTTGAAAATCCTGTGTATCTGCAAATCTCGCTCTTGCTCTGACAATCCTGTATTTCTAAAAACATTTGTTCCTGTCCTGCCAAATCTAGCATCTGCAACATTGCTTCTGGCCTGGAAATCCTGTGTATTCTATAACTTTATTTCTGAACTGGTATTTAGAGTATATGTATCTGTACACCTTGTTCTTAATTTGACATTCCTGAGTACTGCAAACCTTATTTCTCAAATGCCAATCCTGTGTTTCCTTTACTGCTTATTTACAAACATTGCTAGAATATTCAGATATATTAGCCTTGTTGTCTGTACATCTCATTAAAAACCAGTGTCAGAATATCTAACTACATCAGTTTTGCTACATGCACAGCAATATTTATAAGTATTGCCAAAATCTTCAACTACTGGGACTTTGCCACCAGTGTGCAATCTTTAACTGTTGTGATTTGTCACCAATGTTTAATCTTCAGATACTGTGGCTTTGCCACTAGTGCATATATTAAACTATTGTGCCACCAGTATGTAATCTTCAGTAATTTGTCAGTAGTGTGTAATCTTTAGTTAGTGACAGTTTTCCACCAGTATGTAATCTTCATATAATGTGACTTGCCACCAGTACTTAATTTTCATCTACTGTGACTTTGTCACCAGTGTGCAATCTCCAGCTTTTGTGGCTTGCAACCATTCTTTAATCTACAAGTACTTTGATTGTTACCAATGCATAATCTTAAACTAGTGTGCCAATAGAATGTAACCTTTAGTTCCTTGTCAGTAGTGTGTAATCTTCAGATACAGTGACTTTACCATCAATGTGTAATCTTCAGATAGTCTTTGCTACCCTTGCACAGTCATCGCATCCTGTGACACTGTTAACTATATGCAACCCTAATTGTCATATCCAGTTTAAATAACACTCAACTATTGTTTAATCTTGCATGTCTCCAGTTCATTATTGCTACATTTTCACAATCAATGACTGGTAACATAATTCTTCAAAATATACAAATACATAGATATGTAATATAAGATAATATGCTTTGAAACAGAGTATTTATGATGTTACAACTTCCAATTTCAGGCAGATGTCCTATTTGAAAATTAACACTAATTCAAATAAATTGCAATAACCAGTCTAATGATTTAAATTAGGCAAAATAATATTTGAATTGTGTTACCTAAAAGGTGTAAACACTTATATAATGTATTATTTACATAGCTAGATTTTATAATAGTTTTCAGAATGAGCTGGTGCATCAAAGCAGGCTAGGACAATGTTGTCTCACTGGGCCGTGGAAAACAACAATCTTATGGTCAGTACACATGGGGAGATGTGGAACAGAGATGTGTGCTGAGCGATCTAGCACAGACCGCTAAACGCACATCTCTCCCTGCTCAGCACACAGCACGATGTGTGCTGAGCGAGGGGGAGCTCATTTCACCCAGTGGTGAAATGAGCGATGTGCTTGATTGTGCCTGCATGCAGGTCAATCTAGTCCTGGTGATAGCGATGTGCGGGGCCGCGCATCACTATCGCTGTGGGGCATACACACAGAGAAATCCGTGCTTAATTTCTAAGAAATCTAGTCAGATTGCTTAGAATGTAAGCATGGATCTCTCCGTGTGTACCCCCTTAACTCTAATTCCTACTGAATTCGACTGACATTTCTTTTTATGCTATACTTTTACAAATTGCCTACAGTGATTCTGTCGACAGTGACTATTTAGACATGAAAAAGCAAGCGCCAGGATCCTGACACTGCTAATATGTCACTTAAAGCAATTTAACCATGGGGACATTATAACATTAAACATGCCAATGAAGGAGAATGTTTAAAGTAGAGATAAGTGGTTCGTATTACCTTAAATTCGAACAGCTCCAGACTTGGAGATCTACAGTCAAATCTGAGTCCTGGCTCAGGTTTTCCTGGCAGTCATCCTCCTGGTTTTCTTCAATGTCGTTCTCCTGACATCAAAATCTCAAAGGCTTTGGATTCCATATAAGGGAGCCATGGCTGGGACGGTGTCCATCCAAGTGGCTGTGTGAAAAACAAATGCTGTCACTGTGTCCATCTAAGGGGCTATGTTATCACTTTGTCCATCTAAGGGGCTGTGCTATCACTGTGTCCATTTAAGGGGCTGTGCTATCAATGTGTCCATCTAAGGGGATGTACTATTACTGTGTCCATCTAAGGGGCTGTGCTATCACTGTGTCCATTTAAGGGGCTGTGCTATCACTGTGTCCATCTAAGGGGCTGTGCTATTACTGTGTCCATCTAAGGGGCTGTGCTATCACTGTGTCCATTTAAGGGGCTGTGCTATCACTGTTCATATGAAAGAGAAACAGAAAGGAAGTCCCAATGTGTAGTAAAGTCTTGATAGTAAAAGTCAAAGGGTCAAGGAAATAATACGAGAGATCTTCAAATCCTCCACATATATAGTGATGGAAAGGTGTAATGGGATCACCCAATCTGTGTAGGGGTCAAAGAAGGTGGTGCTCACTTCAAACCTTACTTTCAAAAAGTCTGGTCCATGCATATAAAGGTATCTTTATCGGGGTTCTGGGAAGTGTCTTCTAAAAACAATCTTATGCAGGCACCCTCCACAGGCTACATATACAGGTGGAGACAAAAAGAGTATTCCAATGTGTAATACTGTATTGAATAAACTCTTGGAAAACGGGTTATAGTCGCCCTCAAAACCGTGTCGCTAAACGTTAAAGGGTCACCCACAACGTGTGTCTCAAAAATACATGATGCTCACTTTCGTGCTTACACTGAAAAGCTGAATCAATACATATAGAGGTATCTTTAAATATTCTTAATCATCCGGTATAAAATCGTACATGTATGCTTACTTGAAGTCAGCGATGTCCACTCCTATCGCGGTTTCTTTTATATCTCATTCCTCAGGTGTATGTATAAGAAATAAAGGACCGTTTAAACGTAAAAAACGGACTTTATTAAAAAACGATAAAAATGTTGTATTTCACAGATACAGCCGCCTGTTGGCAGGGAAGATGTAAACAACAGCAAAATGTGGCAAATGAATAATTATATGGGCCCAAGAATTACCACTCCCACAAAAAGCCGTATCCCTCAGGTGACAGATCTGAACAACATGTGACAAACGACCACCAACGCGTTTCGACTATTGCTGTCTTCCTCAGGGTGTCTGACACCCTGAGGAAGACAGCAATAGTTGAAACGCGTTGGTGGTCGTTTGTCACATGTTGTTCAGATCTGTCACCTGAGGGATACGGCTTTTTGTGGGAGTGGTAATTCTTGGGCCCATATAATTATTCATTTGCCACATTTTGCTGTTGTTTACATCTTTCCTGCCAACAGGCGGCTGTATCTGTGAATTACAACATTTTTATCGTTTTTTAATAAAGTCCGTTTTTTACGTTTAAACGGTCCTTTATTTCTTATTCATACACCTGAGGAATGAGATATAAAAGAAACCGCGATAGGAGTGGACATCGCTGACTTCAAGTAAGCATACATGTACGATTTTATACCGGATGATTAAGAATATTTAAAGATACCTCTATATGTATTGATTCAGCTTTTCAGTGTAAGCACAAAAGTGAGCATCATGTATTTTTGAGACACACGTTGTGGGTGACCCTTTAACGTTTAGCGACACGGTTTTGAGGGCGACTATAACCCGTTTTCCAAGAGTTTATTCAATACAGTATTACACATTGGAATACTCTTTTTGTCTCCACCTGTATATGTATTTTGTGGAGGGTGCCTGCATAAGATTGTTTTTAGAAGACGCTTCCCATGACCCCGATAAAGATACCTTTATATGCATGGACCAGACTTTTTGAAAGTAAGGTTTGAAGTGAGCATCACCTTCTTTGACCCCTACACAGATTGGGTGATCCCATTACACCTTTCCATCACTATATATGTGGAGGATTTGAAGATCTCTCGTATTATTTCCTTGACCCTTTGACTTTTACTATCAAGACTTTACTACACATTGGGACTTCCTTTTTGTTTCTCTTTCATATGAACATTCCTCTTTGATGAGCCCACACACTGGTGAAGATAGATGAACCAGTCTTAATAAGAAGTTGACGACATATATCTCCATTTACCGTTAAAGATTGGCGCAATCCGATACCACCATTTTACACTGTATACTTGTTTCTCTGGTTTGATAACACCAGTAGGTATTGTGTTTGCTGCCTTTTGTTGTCCAGTGCAGAGTTGTATTTTCCTTTTCTTTGCTGTGCTATCACTGTGTCCATCTAAGGGGCTGTGCTTTCACTGTGTCCATCTAAGGGGCTGTGCTGTCACTGTGTCAATCTAAGGAGCTGTGCTGTCACTGTGTCCATCTAAGGGGCTGTAGTATCACTGTGTCCATCTAAGGGGCTGTGCTATTACTGTGTCCATCTAAGGGGCTGTGCTATCACTGTGTCCATTTAAGGGGCGGTGCTATCACTGTGTCCATCTAAGGGGCTGTGCTGTCACTGTGTCAATCTAAGGAGCTGTGCTGTCACTGTGTCCATCTAAGGGGCTGTGCTCAGTGTGCTGCTGTCACTGTGTTCATCTAAGGGGTTGTGTTATCACTGTGTCCATCTAAGGGGCTGTGCTGTCACTGTGTCCAATTAAGTAGCTGGGCTGTCACTGTGTCCATTGAAGGTGAGAATGGTGAGATAGCCAGTCTGGCCCTGGTTCGCTGCAAGTGACTTTCAGTGGGTTTAATGACCCCATGACCGCATATGAATAAAGTGACATGTTAAATGTAGTAATGTTTGGGGAAGCCTCTGAAAATTAGGGACAGTTGTCAACTACAGTACAGTATGCATTAATACATACAGAGCCTAATTCAGAGTTGATCGCAGCATCAAATTTGTTAGCAGTTGGGCAAAACCATGTGCACTGCAGGGGGGGCAGGTATAACATGTGCAGAGAGAGTTAGATTTCTGTGCAGTGTGTTCAAACTGAAATCTAAATTGCAGTGTAAAAATAAAGCAGCCAGTATTTACTCTGCACAGAAACAAAACAACCCACCCAAATCTAACTCTCTCTGCACATGTTATATCTGCCACACCTGCAGTGCACATGGTTTTTCCCAACTACTAACAAATTTGCTGCTGCGATCAACTCTGAATTACCCCCACAGTACTGCATGTCTAAGAAAATATCTTAGATTAAAAAAAAAATTCGAGTTTACATGATCTATTTCTGTTTATGTTTCAGTGATTTTAAGCCCATATTGTTTGTAGCTGTTTGACACGCACATTGCTGGAGATTAAATATTGCATACTGACTTATGCTGGCAGAACCAGGTATAGGAAGAACTGATGCTATCATGATAAAACAATTAGTCACTTTCTTTCAAGTCCATACTGAAATACCAGACTTTGTACATCACAGCACTATAGCCTGGGGTAATAACGGATGAGACTGTGATAAGCCAGCAATATATATATATATATATATATATATATATATATATATAACTTCTGCGTAGTTTGGCACTCTGAAAAAAATAAACATTATGATGGGGTGCCCTTCAAGTAAAATCATATAAGTAAATATGATAAAAGTATAACTATATTTACTATATATTATCTGATGGCAAAAAACATAAAGACATAAAAACTATTGTAATTACAGTATATATTGAATTGCACAGCATAGTGATTAATTCTCAACACACTTGTAGAATTTGTGTAACAATATGGCTTATATAGACACAAATGTCTCAGATCCACCAATCACTAAGAGGCCTATTTATTAAACAAATATTCCCTTAAAATATATGGTAAACTGCATGTTTTAGGGTGGAATTAAGTACCATGATATTGTCAATGTAATGCGGTAGAAAGCAGTTGACATTGGACACATATCCTACTTTCCATCTGCCAGCTCTTGCAGGAGTAGTCCCCATATTTCCTATGGGAGCGGTATGTAACAAGAGCAATGAAGAGTAGCTTTCCGGAACTTGCAACCATAGGCTAATGCCATTTTAAGGTGTAGTTAGCCTGCTACCTTTAATGGGGCAGCCCTTCAGGACAGCAATCTTGCAATCCCTTCTGGTGTCCTTGAGGTTAATTTCATTTTCTTTGCATTGTGATTACACAGCAGGAAAGCCACACATGTGTATTAACCTGGCCAGGGTACTAATCCAGAACTAATGTGATCACTTTACTTCTCTCTAGCTACTGGGATAGATTCATATCGGAGCCTGTGTCCCAGCAATTTAGCATTATAATTACAATACATTACAGCAATACACTGAAATAAAAAAAAAAACCTTAATGCAGCAATTTGCAGCAATAAGGGTTCTTAGTATGCAAGGGTTTATAATATATTTGCCCATGAAGGTGGCCTGGTCACCTACTTTGGGAAGGTGAAATTCAATTAATATATTAAAATGATTTCTGGTTTGCCGGTTTCAAATAACAATGTGAAAAGTTATACTCTAAAACTAACGTGGTAATGCTGTAACTACATTTAATGGAGATGCATTTGCTCCAGAGTTAAAGCCCTGATTAGTGAAGCTCAAAAAATTCTAACCACTTCAAAATTCAATCATATCTCAATGGTCGACGGGTCTCAAAATTGTTTGCAGCATAAACTTCAATATACAGTGTGCTGACTTTTCCAGTTCAAACTTTCAAATTTGGTGTTAGAGGTTAACAGTTTACACTCCACTGTGTAGGTTGGCAGTTCACAATTAGCATTTGAAGTTTGCTATTCATCATTTTCCCTTCATGTTTAAAAATGTTTTTAAATGAATGATCAAATAGATTTGAGGTAATTGGACCATGTGTTTTACGGGTCTGGAGATGGACTTATTAAAAAAAAGTTTTAGATAGATAGATAGATAGATAGATAGATAGATAGATTTTAGAAAAATTGACTTTAAAATTAAACTGATCTTAAGGAAAATACATTTTGGCCCAAGAGAAGTTCAGGAACCCAGACCCAAATGTATTAGGCCTTAAAAATTATAAAGTGGAAACTCATAAAGACTGATAAAGTATCATCCAACCAGCTCCTACCTGTCATTTTTCAAACACATCCTGTAACATAGCAGTGAGGAAGCTGATTGGCTGGTACTTTATGAATCTCCACTTTATCACTTTTTAAGTCTTAATACATTTGGGCCCAAGTTCCTGACTATGTCATATTTAATGAGAGGTTCAGGAACTGAGTTCCTGCTGGTTCCTGCTCAAAAATAGTGCTGGTTGTACCTGTTGACATTACTTGAATGTACTTAAAATTGTTTAGCCAATCTAGTCTTGGGGGTATATTCAATTGAAGTCAAAAGCTGCCATCTGTCGAAAAGACGGCAGTTTTCGACTTTTTTAGTTCAGAAAGGGTTCCGACCTATTCAATATAACCCCAAATAATTTGATAAGTCGAGGAATTCGACTTGTCGAAAAGCATGTGGATCGGCGGAATAGCTGCTGATCCGCGTGCTTCTTTGACCATCTTAATCCAACTTTAAAAACAGTTGGATTGAGATGAGGGAGCCGAGAGGAGGAGAGGGGGGAGACCAGCAGGGAGATGAGGGAGAGCAACGCTGCAACAGCGGCTATAGCAGCATAGCCAGAAGATGTGTCACAGCCGCTGCTCACAGCAGCATCCACCTGGCTCCAGCAAGCGAGACCTGCTCTGGCTACACTGCTATAGCCAATGCTGTAGCGCTGCTCTCCCCCGTCTGCCCACGGCTCTCCCCGTCTAAGCTCCCGCATCTCAATTCGACTTTTTTTAAAGTCGAATTGAGATGCATTGAATAGCCCTTGTCAGATCCATTCCGACAACTGAATGTCGGAATGGATCCGACTTCAATTGAATATACCCCTTGATCTTTTGGACTGATTCAAATAACCAATTCAAGAAACAGTTTCAAACATTTCTAGTTCTGATTTACTGTTCCAATGTATTAGAGAATTGAAATGCCAGAAATATAACAAATGAATTAATGAGTCTAATATGTGTTCCCATAACTTTATTTATTACTTTAGTGTGGACGTGTGGACAAAATTAGGAATACATTGTTGCAGGGATAAATTAGGAAATGTTCAGTTTAATGTGAAATGTATTTAGTACTGACATGAGGATTTCTTTACTTTTGCCACTGTGTACACTTTGAAATGACAAATCACAAAGTTCAGCAGAAGGGTAAATAAATAATTATTTGATTTGTGGTCAAGAGTCTGCAAATACACAAATTGCACTAATGAAAACATATACCTTTGGACACTGATCATAAATGACCCACACAGTCACATAGGAATGGTCAATCATAAAACAATGGGGTACGGTCTTTAGGTCAACAGTAAGTAGATCGACACTGTCTAGGTTGACCACTATTGGTCGACAGTAAGTAGGTCAACATGGTTTCTAGGTTGACAGGGACTCTAGGTTGACATGTTCTAGGTCAACATGACAAAATGTCGACATGAGTTTTTCACATTTTTTTCTTCATTTTTTTTTAACTTTGTCATACTTTACGATCCATGTGGACTATGATTGAACGGTAACCTTTGCCGAGTGCTGCAGTAGCAGAGTGAGGCACCTTGCCCGAAGCATGGCAAGTGAAGAGAGCCATGCGAGGGGACATGGTGAACTAATTGGGGTTCCCGGTCACTGCATTGAGAAAACGAAACCAAAAAAGTAAAAAAACTCATGTTGACCTTTTCTCATGTCGACCTAGTACATGTCGACCTATAGTCCCTGTCGAACTAGAAACCATGTTGACCTACTTACTGTCGACTAATAGTGGTCAACCTAGACACTGTCGACCTAAGTCTAATCTACCTAACATACCACACCCAAAGCAACGTATCTTGCTAGAACTACTGCAACTACATATATGTCAAACATAAAAAAATATGTATACTGTATATCACATTAAATATATGATTGCCCATAATAAGTTTTCTAATAAGCCTGTTATACTTTATAAGAAGTCATGTTATTTTTACAGACAGAAATTAATCACCTTAATAAAAAAAAATACTAATCCACATATTTTAAAATCATTAATTCTAAGTGTCAACTTCAAAGTCAGGGACTTGTGTCACTAACACAAATAATCTATCTGAACAGAGTCAGCAGTTTGGTATTCCATCTTTTGTTTTTTAATCATGCAAGACTTCAGAAAGGAAAAAAGCGAAATAGATGCTAAAAACGTAAGACATGCTTCAACAAACAAAATAACAAAAACTCTGTATTGTGTTGAAAAGAAAGCCAAATAATAACTCTGCTAACATAATTACAAAACAAAGTTTGAAGCTGGCAAATGAATTTCTAACATGATAACATTTCCAGTTGAAATATTTTGTGTTTCTGTGTGCTCCTATAAATGCTAGCACACAGAACAAAAAGTTCAAGAAAATTACACTAGCTTATGTTACCACATACTTTTTAGTTCAATAAACTGCACAAATGCTTTCTACTGCTTTATGCAGCCACAGAACGAGCCATAATAGTTAAGTTTTACAAATATTATGTTGAACCAAACACAGACTGAAGGAGATGCCTTCTTGGTTCATATTAGTAGCAGAATAAATTTTTTTTTTCCATGATAGCAAGAAAAGCATACATTTTTAGGGCAATTATCCACTATTACTAGGAAAACAAGAGTGACACAAGATGTCCAACGTGATGGTGTTCACTTGTGATCTGGGGAGGTTAATGGAGGGCACTAGATTACTCAACTGGCATTCACTTATAATCAACCAGTCACAAGCAAAATGTGGTTTGGTGGGGTATTAATTAAAAATGAGTATGGACCCTCTTGTCTTGGTTCCGGTTTTGTTTGTAAAGCAAACTTTGAGCTTTGATATTTGTTGTTTTAGAAAAACTACTATGATGTTTTTTGGATTTCATTAAAAATGGTAGAATCCTATTATTTGGAGGAGTTGTTGTTGTTACATCAGTAGTTATACCATGAACATTTGGAATGCAGTCATTAGGTCGGCATTTACAATGTCAGCAATTAATACTGTCAACAGTGGCTGACTGAGAACTAAAAGTGGCCCTGGAAAATTTCTAGAAGTGGCCATAGACGTGGGCAGATCCAGTTATACCATGTAACCATGGTGGCAGCACCACCTCTCACATGTCAACAAACAAAACAGGCCACACATGCTCATCGGCTCACCATGGATCTTCCCTGTGAACAGTATGACCAATCCACCCCTGACTGTTGGCACCACAATGCCAACAGTCAGGAAATAATCAGATGCAAAGGCCTGGTTTAACACTGCTATGCAGATGATACACAACTTTATCTGTCCTTTGCTCCAGGCACTGAGAACCCAATAACAACCTTAAATGGCTGTCTAGCAGAGTTTCAGGAGTTGATGAGTACCAGTTGTCTGCAACTGAACACTGATAAAACAGATGTCCTTTTGATAAGACATTAACATCGAAGGACAAAACTGCAGCATAGCCAACCAACTGGACTTACACTTGGTGATTCAGAATTACAAACCACTGATCATGTGCAGAATCTTGGCGTTGTCCTTGATGGTGACTAGACATTCAGACATCAGATATTGGCCACAGTCAAATCCGTATTCTTTCATCTGAGGAACATAGCCAGAATCAAGTACTTAATTCCCTCTGAATATTTTGCCAAAAGGCATACATGCATTTGTATCTTCCCAATTAGACTACTGCAATGCCCTTTACTTTGGTCTCCCAGCAAAATAATTGCACCGCTGACAGCTGGTACAAAACATAGCTGCCAGGTTGTTTACCAACCAGCCACATTCTCTATTCCCTCTACTGTCTGCCTATAAGATGATGATCTGTCTTTAAGATTGGCTAACTGACTTTCAAAGCACTGCATGACCAGGGCCCAAGGTACCTGAAGCAGCTTTGATTCCATACTGCCTGCTCAATTATTGTCATCTGTAGATGAAGGACTTTTAGCAGTACCTAGAATCTCCTGTAATTCATCTGGGGGTCAAGCTTTTAGCCATGCAGCTCCGACTCTATGGAACTCACTTCCCCGCACAGTTCGAGAGGGCCCCACTCTAGAACCCTTCAAAAAACAGACTCAAAACTCTCCTGTTTACTCAAGCATTTCCATAATTGTCGCTTTAATATCTCCATGCTGTCTGTATTTTATGAAAAGCTTTTCTGTAATTCACTGTTTCTGCGCTATATTATATTAATTCTATTAAGTGCCTTGAGTCCTACTGGAGAAAGAGTGTTATATAAATAAAATTATTATTATCATCATCATCATCAACCTCTTCATTAGTGGGTCATCCCACTGCTTTAGGAAATCCATGATTCCCAAGAATAATGATTTCATGTGGCTGCTGCTGTTCTGGGGCTAAAACTTAATTATAAAAGGGGACACGTTATTTGAGGCAATCATTTCCAAGAGGAACCAAGAATGACAGCAAGCATCCTAACACTATGACAGCTATGTTGGCCTGGCCATGGATATATTCACAATTTCGTCCTTTAATGCATCATGCTTCAGCACTCTATAAAATTCTATCTCTATCCATTTCTCTTTCTCTCTCTCTCTCTCTCTCTCTCTCTCTCTCTCTCTCTCTCTGTATATATATATATATATATATATATATATATATAGTGAGAGTGTCAGGGTAGGGATGCTGTCTCCTGATGCACTTTCCTGCAGTAGCCCAAACAGTAACACACCAGTCCAGGATGTTTGGTGCAAATGGCCTCAGCTATTTTCAGCAAAAGCGAAACAAAAGATAAACATAAATACTAGCCCATCAGGGCACAAGCTATGGGCCTAATTCAGAGTTGATCGCAGCAGCAAATTTGTTAGCAGTTGGGCAAAACCATGGGGGTGATTCCGAGTTGTTCGCTCGCAAGCTGCTTTTAGCAGCATTGCACACGCTAAGCCACTGCCTACTGGGAGTGAATCTTAGCTTATCAAAATTGCGAATGAAAGATTCGCAATATTGCGAAAAGACTTCTCTGTGCAGTTTCTGACTAGCTCGAGACTTACTCTTCCAGTGCGATCAGTTCAGTGCTTGTTGTTCCTGGTTTGACGTCACAAACACACCCAGCGTTCGCCCAGACACTCCTCCGTTTCTCCAGCCACTCCCGCGTTTTTCCCAGAAACCGTAGCGTTTTTTCACACACTCCCATAAAACGGACAGTTTCCGCCCAGAAACACCCACTTCCTGTCAATCACATTACAATCACCAGAACGAAGAAAAAACCTCGTAATGCCATGAGTAAAATACCAATCTTCATAGCAAATTTATTTGGCGCAGTTGCAGTGCGAACATTGCGCATGCGCAATAAGCGGAAAATCGCTGCGATGCAAAGAAATTTACCGAGCGAACAACTCGGAATGACCACCCATGTGCACTGCAGGGGGGGGGGGGGGGGGGCAGATATAACATGTGCAGAGAGAGTTAGTCACACACCTGTATTTTGTAGGTTTATAGTCAGGGCATACAAAACGTGGTAATAATCATCATTTTCATACTGTATGTAGACTGAAACACAGTCATTAACAGAAACAGCTATGTAGGAGGCTTAAAACTTGGTGAGGAACAGCCAAACTGCTACAAGGTTGAGGTTGTGAAAGACAGTTTCATGTCACAGGCCATATACCATGGCAAGATTGAGCACAGCAACAAGACACTCCCAGGCTCTTTTGAAGAAGCGCAAAGAAACAACCAACATTGAGCACCATAGCCTCAGTGGTCGGCAAGGAAACTTGCATCAGATGAAATACACATCATGTTTAATGCCCTTCAATATCTGAAGATGTTCAGCAGTGCCATCAGCTCAGAACTGCCAGAAACCAGTGGGACCCAGGTACACCCATCCCATCCACTGTTCAGAGAAGTCTGGCCAGACGTCATCTTCATGGTAAAATTGCCACACCTTTGACATGGAAACAAGGTCAAGTGACTCAACTATGCATGAAAACATAGGAACTTGTGTGCAGAAAAATGGCAGCAGGTGCTCTGGACAGATGAATTTTAAATATTTGTCAGTAGCAGGCAGTTTGTTCTCTGAATGACGGTAGAGCAATACAATAATGAGTGTCTGCAGGCAACAGTGATGCGTGTTGAAGGTTCCATGCATATTTAGAGCTGCACTTCAACAAATGGAGTTGGAAATATGGTCAGGACTAATAGTGTCCTCAATGCTGAGAAATACAGGCAGGTACTTATTTATCATGCAATACCGTAAGGGAGGTGTCTGACTCTAAATTTTTTCTGCAACAGGAAAACATCCCCAAACATACAGCTAATGTCATTAAGAACTATCTTCAGCGTAAAGAAGAACAAGAAGCACTGGAAGTCATGATATGGCCCCCACAAAGCCCTCATCATTGAGTTTGTCTTGGATTACATGAAAAAACAAAAGGATTTGAGCAAGCCTAAATCAACAGAAGATCTGTGGTTAGTTCTCTGTGCAAGTGTACCTAGAAGAATTGATGCTGTTTTGAAAGCGAAGGGTGGTCACACCAAATATTGATTTGATGTGCTGAATACCCTTGCTTCTCTATGGAATTTCAAGTATTTCCGTGCGTATAACTTTAATTTTGAAGGACTTCCTGGTAAAATAATGAGACTTACAACAGGACATGCTCTAGCCACTGTTGCCAATCTTTGTCAGGCAGCACCTCCGGGCAGGCCTTCCCCGGATTGATGCTGTCAAAAGGCTGGTGCTGAGGAGAATAATCTGCTACCTTCTCTGCCCCATCCCACTTCTGATGCTGCCCTGTTCAGTGCTGCAAATGCTGGGACAACAGGCCAAGTTCCGCCTGCTGTATGTTAAATATGTAAGGTTTGCAGGGATAGGATGCCTTTATTCCAAAGGGCCCTAAGTCTCCTTGTTTAGCTTCTCAATCGCTGCTGCCTGTCTCCTGCTTGCCTGAGCCACCACTTCTGAAGGCACTCTGAGCACCGCATTCCCCCCTGCACTGCTGCGATCTCAGGTCTCTGAGTCCCGCCGGTGCCTGTCTCCCGCTGCTGGCACCTCTGCAGGGGAATCGGAAGCGCTGCCGTCTATGCCTTTCTCTGCCTTGACACTCAGCCTTCCTGGAATCTGCACTGGATGCCGGATCACTCTCCCCACCCCGCAATTCTGGAGAGACTTGATGACGTCAGACATCTCTCCTTGTCCTGGCTTACTCGGTCTCCCACACTGCCCTGCGCCCTGCCCAGTGCTGCAAGTAGCTGCTGGCTTTGAGAGGAAGAGGACACTTGGGCAGGCTGCACAGTTTTACATTCCCTTTGACTTTGTGAGCTAGCAGCACTGCAGTTCCACATATGTAGATAAACATTTTATTTCCACCCCTACTCACCCCCCATGCTAACAGCGGCTGAACTTGGTCTGAAACTGCATCGGGAGTGTCACTATTCATCTCAGCGACCCCGAAATGGATGTTTACATGTCACCCCCTTCCCACCCCCACCCCTATGGGTGCTATGGGTGTCTTAACCCCACAGTATTTTTTCTAGATTGTAAGTCATATGTGTACCAAGTTTGGTGGACTATTTTCATTGTGCCCATCACTATTCATCTCAGCGACCCCGAAAACTATGGATTTAGACATGTCACCCCTGTCCCACCCCCTGTCCCACCCCCTCAGTATTTTTTTTACAGACTGTAAGTCATATGTGTACCAAGTTTGGTGTAAATTGGTCCAGGTATTCCAGAGTTATGCTGGAACATACACACATCCATTCAGTCCAGTCCATTTTTATATATACAGATTTAGATTTATCTTCTATTCATTCACTTTACATTTAATAAAATAAACTATTAACACTTCTATTTTTGAAAGCTTTCTTACTTTGCAGCATTTTTTCCATACCTGCCTAAAACTTTTGCACAGTACTGTATTTATATAAATATTTATACATAAACAGCAGCCTTTTATTATATGCTATCAGAGATGTGATGATACTACCCTTCATCTAAATATATCCATGTGAATATTAACAGAAATACATTTGGATATGTTTTCACATTTTTGGCACTTTAATGTGCAGTCATGTCACATCTCCTCAGAAGCCTTTTGCTATAAGAGATATCATAATACCATCTTTCACACAAGAACAATCAACTGTAACTACTTGTATTTTAACAATAATAACATATTTATTATTTTTATAATAATTTTTATCTTTTTAGGGCTTTAATGCACAGTCACATGTCCCTAGCAGCCTTTTAGCAGAGGGGTTCATAATAATTTACCGGTGGTGGGGATGCTGAAGGTCAGTATACCGACAATGGCATCCCGGCAGCCAGTATGCCAGCAGTGGGGCGAGTGCGAAGAGTCCCCTTGCGAGCACGCTGAGCTCACCACGCTGCGGGATCGGAAGTTTGCTGCGCTCGCCACAGGTTCTAGTTCTGCTCTATGGGTGTCATGGACACCCACGAGTGGGAATAGTCCTGTTGCGTTGGTATTCTGGCTATCGGGATTCTGGCGTCAGTATCCTGAATGCCGCGATCCTGACACGAATTACAAGACTTAAATTATTTGGATTTTATTAAAATAAAGAGATACTTTTTGATGTTTATTTTAGTTTTTTGTGTGTGTGCTTTTAGGGTGATTTCTGCAAACAGAGCAGCCTTTTCACACAATCAATTGAAAGCTAATCCAGTACACGTTGATTGATAACCTTTTCTCACCCTGGCACTTGCTTTCTGAAACACACTGCACCAAATTCACAATCTCTTCCCACTCTCCATACTTCATACCATAGAAAAGCAGCTGACAGCAGTGGACAGAGAATTATACTGTAAGTGCTCCAAACAATGCAAGGTCCAAGAAATCCTAGAAAATTGTATTCTGGCCCATTTAGAGATCTGAATTTGTCCAGAAAGAGAGATGCAGTGATTGTTACAGTAACAGATTATCAGTTTTTACATAGAACAGCTTTGCATTAAGATGCACAAACGTATACACTATGTTATAGCAAACGTCTCATGGATGAGAAGACATCTTTATGCTTCTGACCATCATTTCAAGCAAATGATCTGTGACATATTGATTTGTCCATTGTGTGGCAGGCTTTACATAAATGAATGCAAAAGAATTAAGAATCTTTTCTTTCGTGCATGATCGAGATTTATTTGGCAGCTTGGGCTGTTTATTTTAATATACTGTACATAATTAGGAAAAGGAAGAGAGTGAATCAAAACGTACATGACAAAATATGTGCAACATGTGTATGTGATTTGTACTTTATTCTGTAATGGGCCATTGCCTAATGAAAAGAATGCATCAGAGATCAGCCATACGTGACTTATTAAATATCAGGGTGGTCTACTTTGGGAACAGATGTAGTCGTGGAGACATCAATATATTGATTTCCCATTTATAGAAAAGCACTGTTTTCATGGAGAGTTACTTTAGTTTATATTTCTCCCTTTTACATGCTGGCCGGTTTTGGCATTCTGAATGATGTGAATGGTTTCTTTCTCTGTGTGATCTTGAAGTGCCTCATGTGTTTGTCTGCTTTGGACAAAAGAGCATTTATATTGGAGGGATTTTGGAAAATGAAATCTTTAATGGGGGGGGGGGATGTAACAACTGGAGGGTGTAAAACTGTGTCTCACTCAAGCACCAACAGTATGACATGTCTTTAGGTGAAGGTCACATAAGCAATGACCCAGAATTCTAACATATGAAGAAGCAGATGATAAAGGTGTAGATTCTCCATAATGAAGCACAGCGAATCTGTCTCTCTGTCCACCAGCAGGTTTGGTCACTGCATGGCCAAGTGTTCCATCTTTTCGTGCTTGCTTCTCGGAAATCCAAGACAAAAAACAAATCATATTCACTGATTTCCAGCAATGCTGTTCTGAAACTGAATGCTTTTATGCACATTACATATGCTCTGCAGCATGGAACAATCATCTAGTTTTGGTGTCTGGTTTCATGTGTGTTCTTTGTGTAGCCATGTTAATTCAAGCTGCATGTAGCATTACATAGTTACATAGCAGTATTCAATTGCAGACCAGCAATCTGCGCTCCTACTTGATATTATAGAATAAACTATTATATGCAAATTGCCATTATCATTGAGTTTTTAATTAGTTAATTTAAAGCACATGCTTTGTGCTCTACTTGAAGTGAGTAGCCTTACAGAGTAAGGTAAATACATAGGAACAGCACACCCACTGGAATACTATATGGAGCTGTGACTGAAACCAGGACGCTGATTCAGAAGTGGACGCAATTTGAGCAGCTGTGACGGCCCTTTACATGCAGTGCTCGATCCAACTAAATGCCTAGACTTCGTCACGCTTATGGACTTGATCAGCCCATACATCGTGCAGGTGGAAGTTCGTGCATTCACTGAGAAGCCATCTTTGTGCATGTAGATAATCTCTGCCATTTAAAATTGTTGCAATACAAACCAGCACAATCCTATAAATATGGCATCCTATATGCTTGTCATTAATGATCCTTGTAAATAGGGAAAACCATCACATATTGGGTGTGATTAAGATGCGGTCGCAATGCCGACTCAGCAGTAATATATTTTAGTATCGGAATTGCAAGGCATCACAAATGTAGGTGAACAGTGACGACCATAAAAGTCATTGCAACATTCCCAGCAAATGCATACTCCGTCACAACGGCAATGCAGATACGAGGAACATCGACTCCTTGAGTGCCTCCACAAGTGTGCAGAATGGCCACGGAAAGTGCGACGCTGGCTTCATGTTTTTTGCATATAGATTGCAGTTGCACGCTGAGACATGCCCCCAATAAATGGTCAAGACATGCCTGCATTTTGCAGACACTCCCTGTTACCTCCCCCAAATGATATATTCCTGTCAATCACTTTGTGACTGATTCCTCACTGCGAGCGGCACCACAAAGGTACCTTGACGCGTGCGCACTGCAACTGCAACACGTGTAGTCTACCTATAATCGCTCAGTTGTGACATTATCCAAGTTGCAATCACATCTGAATCAAACCCATTGTTTTGGAGAGAAGTAATTCCTGTACTATTGCTTCTAACACATATGATCAGCTAAGTACTGTACTTTCATATACACAATGTAGTAACAATATATACAACAAAACTTGAATTTCTAACATTACATTTGTCATAGTATTCATGGATTTTAGAAATGAATATTGCAATAATAATAATGCAATTATGCTGCAATAAAAAGTAAGACGGACTTGAGTTCTAACTCGGGGTGTCTGGCTAGATCTCTCAGAAAAGTAATTTACACTACAGAGTTATTATAAATGTTGCGCATCTGTATATGAAGTGCATGTTTATTTACTACTGACTATATAAAAAACAATTTAAATATTCTGCATTGCAGACCACATCATTATAGCAATGGTACACACACTAAATAAAATGTGCAAAGTGGTAGATGGTGTGTGAAATAATACAGAGGGGAGAGGTCTGACAATTTACTGATTCAATTTCATTTTTAATGCAAAGATGGGGAGGATTTACTTTTTGTTTGAAGTCTGTATATAATGGTATAACTCACTAGGTCTACTGTTTTAAAGAAAACAATAACTAACCAGTGTTAGAAATAGTAGAAAACATGTAGAGACCAACAAAGTGCAGTGTCATATTACATAAAAATACAATCACAATATTTACACACATACAACATAACAATTCCCTATCAAAAATTTCCACTGAACTGCCGATTCATTCCAGAGTTTACAATGGTAACAGCCACATTTTGATCAAAGTATCAATATCACAATCTCTATTTATTTGCAGACACTCCAGATTTAAAACTGCTCTAGAGCAGAGGCAGATTTAGGCTTAAGGGCACCCCTAAGCACAGGGCCGTCTCCAGACACGTTCGACTGGAGCGGCCGCGCAGGGCTCCAGCTATTTAAGGGCAGCGGCCCATTTCTAATATGGTGCCGGCTGTCAGCCAATCACAGCTTGTGGACCAGCAGCGGCGGCTCCTGATTGGCTGCCGGGCCACAAGCTTTGATTAGCTTATGAGATGACTGGCGGCCGGGAATGGGGGGAGAGCTGCGCCGCGGACCAGACATCATGATAACGGTGAGTGAACCCGGGGTTGAAGGGACAGGTATATGGCAGCTCGGGACGCTTGTCCCTGCTGCCGTAGCGCTCTGCCTGCATGTAGCTGAGGTGCCGGGAGCTAAGCTCCCAGACTTCATCACACAGCGCACCACCCATCTACACCGCACTGGGATCCAGTAATCTGGTACTGGGGACATTTGTGTATCTGGCAGCACTGTGGGGGCATTTGTGTATCTGGCAGCACTGTGTAGCTGGCATTTGTGTAACTGGGGGCATTAGTGTATCTGGCAGCACTGTGGGGGCATTTGTGTATTTGGCAGCGCTGCACTGTGGGGGCATTAGTGTATCTGGCAGCATTGTAGGGGCATTAGTGTATTTGGCAGCACTGTGGGAGCATTAGTGTATCTGGCTGCACTGTGGGGGCATTAGTGTATCTGGCAGCACTATGGGGGCATTTGTGTATCTGGCAGCACTGTAGGGGTATTTGTGTATCTGGCAGCACTGTGGAGGCATTAGTGTATCTGGCAGCACTGTGGGGGCATATAATGTGTATCTGGCAGCACTGTGGGGGCATATAATGTGTATCTGGCAGCACAGCACTGTGGGGGCATTAGTGTATCTGGCAGCACTGTGGGGGCATATAATGGGTATCTGGCAGCACTGTGAGGGCATATAATGTGTATCTGGCAGCACTATTGGGGGCATATAATGTGTATCTGGCAGCACTGTGGGGGAATATAATGTGTATCTGGCAGCACTGTGGGGTCATTTGTGTATCTGGCAGCACTGTGAGGGCATATAATGTGTATCTGGCAGAACTGAGTGGCATTAGTGTATCTAGAAGCACTGCTGGGGGCATATAATGTGTATCTGGTATGGCACTATTGGTATGTGTATCCTGTTACTGGAATGTTTTGCATATCTGACACTATACTGGGGACACTATTTGCAAGGAACATTACTGTGGGCATTATGTGTAAGGTTGCAATTGTGTGTATAGAGAGGGTGTGAAAATAAATATATATTTAGAGTTTGATAATATAAATTTGTGACGCTAAACCCACTTTCCCAGGAGCACGTGCGCCATTGGCGTGCATGCATTAGAGGGGTAGGGGGCACTTCAAAATTTTTCACTCAGGGTGCTAGTATGTCCGGAGCCGGCCCCGTCTAAGCACAACGGTTATGGCTGCCCTCTGCCTGCCTAATTATATTATTTTTGTTGATTGGTTATTAGTCCTCATCTGATGATAGCCAATTTAACAGAATAATAAAAAAGCCACTATGACTTTTTTATTTTTTATTATGTACACATATTTACTAAGTGGGACAGATTACAGGAGCATGCCCTTTCCATCTATAAGCCATTCAATATAGCATATGGTACAATACAGTGGAAATATTTTACAGTTACTGGTACTTTTTGGGCTGACATTACCTTAACAAACATCCAAGTGCCTCCCCCAGACAAGTGCCGCCCTTAGGCACTTGCCTCATGTGCCTGTTGGGATATTTTGCCACTGCTCTAGAGGTAATAATAAAGCATGAAAAAGGAGAAAGATCAGAAAGAATATGCTGAAGGTAAATTTACTAAAGCTGTTAAACCAGGGAATTGGTGATGTTGCCCATAGCAACCAATCAGATGCTGTTTATCATTTCTCTATTGCCTTTTATAAAATGATAGACAGCATCTGATTGGTTGCTATGGCAACATCACCAATTCGCTGTGTTAGGTGGAAATAAATGCCTAAAAAAGTGCAATCCTCTAACATAAAAAGAATGTAGAAACAGTATATTGAAGGTTTTCCAAAAAAATCCACTTGGAAAATAGAGAAGAAAATAACAATTGCAAAAAAGCAACATGGAGCTTACATATAGACCCTGACAATTAAAATAATTGATAACAAAAAGAGAAGCATTTCTCATACAAGTCATTTCAAACTTAGACAAAGTATAAATGTACTAGGTGATTCATCAAGCCCTGCGGGCGCTCTTCACACCACTGTAAGGGGCTACGCCCCCTTAACCCTTGCACACCCTTGCGGCGTGCAATATTTGTATTATATGGAGTATTACCTCCAATCATAATTGTGTAAATGGTTAAATATTGAAAAGACAAAGGGCGTGCGATGGTTAAGGGGTCATAGCCCCTTCCAATGGTGTGAACAGCGCATGCAGGGCCTGATGAATCACCTAGTAGGTGCTGTGGTTGGGGGAGTGGCGGGTGCGGGGGAGTTATGGATGGGGTCTGGGGGTGCACGGGTGTGGGCGAAGTTGGTGCGGTGGTGCCGCGGATGGAGGAGGGGCGGGTGCCGCGGGTGTGGATTCGGAGCCACCGCGAATGTGGGGGTGCCATGGGGGGGAGGGGCGGGTGCGTGGGTGCTGTGGGTGGGGAAGGGGGTTTGGAGCCACTGTGGGTGGTGGAGGGAGGGGTGTGGGGGTGCCGCAGATGGGACACGGAGGTACGGCGAGTGGGGGAGAGGCGGGTAATCTTTCTCCTGCTTCTCCTCCTGGAAGCTGCTAAGCTGCTGTCCTCCCTTTGGGAGTGGCTCTCCCGGACACTCGCACAGCAGCCAAGCAGCCAGTCACTATTGTTAGCGCCGGTGTCCCAATACGCCGCTTTCAAGGGAATAAGATGCACTCAATAAACTACAGCTTCCAGCAGGCCTTAGCGCCAGAATGCTTTGGTGCTAAGGTTGCTGGGAGGTGTAATTTATTTAGTGTGTCTACTACCCTGTAATGCAGTGCATTGGGACACCGGCGCTAATAATAGTGACTGGCTGGCAGAACTGACTGACTCGCTGAATCAATGTAAAAGGTGAGAGTGCTGTGTAGTGACACTGCACACCCACTGCACTGCACAGCACTGTCACCTTTTACATTTATTCAGCATCCAGTTACATTAGCCATCTCGGGGCTTCCAGGTTAGCAGCACAGGTGCTGTGTTGCGGAGTTAGGGCCTCTGGGGATCTGGGTGTGGCTGTGGCGGGGAGGCACTTCTGTGACATCACGCACAGAGGAGGCTTCAGGGCTCAGAGAGTATGCAGCGCAGGGAGGGCTGTGGAGCTTACATCTATGCCAGTGGCCGCAGCAGCTTTTATTACACCTGCGCTGCGGCTAGGAAGTGGGGATTTTTGATGCTGGAGGGGGCAGGCGGACTGGCAGCATGACATAGGATGCTGCAGTAAAAGGATTTTTTTCCCCTATCTACAGCGCAGAGACTTGCTGCTGATGCAGTGGCATACCCACCAACTGTACCTTTTTGGCATGCATAGTACCTTTTTTTATGGTCTGTACCGATTTTTGGCTCTCCAAACTTCCATTGAAAGTATTTGAAAAGGGGCGTGGCCATGCCTCTGTACCCATGGCCAGCCCCCTTTTCGAATTTGTACCAATTTTTATGTGTAGATTGTTGGAGGGTATGTTGCTGTAGATGCAGTGGGCCTATTTTGGGGTGTGGACCTGGAGCTGCAGCTCCATCAGCCCCATTGTTAATCCTGCTCTGGGAACACACAGCAGACAAAGGGCAGAGCCTCCCATTGGATGTAACCTGTGTGGGAGGGCGTTTCTCGCCCAATCAGATGTGGACTGGGTGTGATAGACCTGCTGAAACCCAATGAGAGCTCCTAGCCACGCCCAGCATTATCCACACAGTCACAGAGTGACAGATGTGGGCTGTTATATAGGAGATACTAAAAAACGGGTGGCACTTGATATGCCGGCTGTCGTGATCCCAGCACTCAGCATACCAGTGCCAGAATCCCAACAGCTGGCATACTGGCAACTATTTTCCCTCTTGGGGTGTCCACAACACCCCTGGAGGGAGAATAAATAGCATGCGCGCCACTGTGCTCTCTTGCGCTCACCCCATTGCCAGTATACCGGCGGATAGGATCCCGGCGCTGGTATGCTTGGTGTCAGGATCCCAAGCGCCGGCATACCATAGTAGACCCCAAAAAACAATGGGCCTAATTGAGATGTGGTTGTTCTTGCTGCTGTTGCTATCTTCTGCCATACACAATTGGTATTATATGATAATATGAGCAGAAGCTAACCTGCCCATAGGATCGCCCATTGTTATCACATTATTTCCGTCCAACAGCCTATGATTGCTGTTACATTGGTACCATCGTTGTCAATCGGGTCATGTCTTGGAGTCTGAGTGCCTCTTAGGATGCGCAGGCTGAGCTGCTCTCTTCATGTCCAGAAGCAGCCATCTGAACGGCCAACACATTCCTGCATTTACCCAACCACTCCCCGTTCACACCCCCAAATGCTGTCTTCCTGTAGCTCACTTTGCGACTAATCTCTTGTTGTGACCGCAAGCGCAATGCACTCGCATGTGAGCACTTTGGCTCAAACACCTGCGCAGTAAAAAAGCATTGACCAATTTGCGTGCAATAGCTGCTTTGCGACTGCATCTGAGTTAGGCCCAATGTGTTCTTCATCTTGGTTCATTTTAATAAGCAATCTCTCTAATGTATAATATTATAAGAAACTGAGTATAAATAAAAGAGAAGACAAGAATTTTGGAAATAAAAATGTTAAGACGTGATAATGCTTTGAATAACTCACCAGATCCCTCTATTCCCCCTCTCTCTGCAACTGTGCCCCATCCTTTCTTGCCTCATAATCACTAATAGAGACTCTGTATTACAGAAAACTTGATAACTTAGAGATTGTGAGTTTTGGTTTAGTTTGTAATTAAATAAAGTGAACCCTATAGAGTTAAACAACAAAGCAAATTTACAGAATTAGGTGATATAGGTGAATGCATAAGCATTATTACAAACTCACTCTTTCTTGCTCAGCTAGACAATTGATAAGGGGGAAATACATGCAGTGAGTAGTTTTTTAGAGGGTTTTTATGGTGTTGTAGATGTTAATGAGAAAAACTACAATGCTGATACAAATGATAATCAACTGACTCAATTAATGACACATATTTAACAGACTTGTGGACATTTAATTGTAGCTAGAAGTGACATAATATACTGTAACTACTAAAGCTGTTTTGCATCCTTTGGCGTTTATATTGATGTAGAAATGCAGAGATCAATAAAGCAGACTGATCTTTCTAACACTATTTGTCATTCCTCCTATGCAAATTGACATGCCATTGGTGTGGAGCTTACCTAAAGCTGTAGGATTTGGTTTCTCTTTTCAGGAAGCTATTAATAGTGTATGAATTCAACCTGATTTTTTTTCCCTTCTTAAAGTCATTTTCATATATAATTACGTGTAGTGTGCTGTAATAGATCTGCTTGTTGGACCATTAAATGTTTTTGAACTGACATATGAGCTTACAATATTTTCAGCAACATTTTTGTGCATTGAGTGCATTATGCTTGACAAGTTCTTTATGCCTTGATTTATTCAATATGCAGTGGATATGATGTACAACATTTAAGAGTAATTTTTTATAATTTATCATTCACCATAATACTATATACAAGTAGTGGATATACATGGAAATAATTAAAACAAAATAAATTAACTGCAAAAAGTATATTGCAAGCTAATATTTCTAAACACATCTCCCACCATGTAATTTGTCATACATAACAATGGTTCTGATTTTTTATTATTAGAACTTATCTTCATGAGTACTTCTCAATGGATTTAGGAAGTCAATAATGGGGATTATTTTTCTAAGAACTTCTGATACCAGTAACTGAAGTAAAATGGCTTAACTTGTTTATTTATAATAAGCAATGGTTGCTCAAGTGATGTCAACAGATGACTCTAAGGCTCGGTACACACTTGCCGATATGTTGTTTGTATAGCTGACAAATGATATATCGGCTAGATGGGTTGGGAACGCATTGCCGGCTACCGGGATTCTGGCGCTTAGTATACCGACCCTGGGACCAAGGCAGCAGAATGCCGGGGGCCAAGAGCAACAAAGCCCCTTGCAGGCTCACTACGCATGCCATGCAGTGGGCTCGGTGGCTTGCTGTGCTTGCCACAGGTTCTCTTCCCATTGTATGGGTGTCGTGGACACCCACAAATGGGAATAGGCCCTGTGGGTCGGCATTCCATCTGCTGGCATTTTGAATGCTCAGGATTCCAGTGTCAGCATGGTGACCGCTGGGATCCCAAGCACCGGTCACATGACCGCATCCCGGCTAGACAATTGGCTCATGTATATAGCTGATATGTCTGTGAATGACATCACTAACAGATATATCATGCCAGTTGTGCAACATAGCAGATGTATTAGCACATCTGTGTGTATGTATGGGCAACCCACCAACTGACCCATATGCCAGTGACAGGAACTGCCGACAGTGACGTCACTACCAGTTCCTGTGGCCAAGCATGTCCAGCAATGGATTGGTAAGAATATTTGCACAGAATACTTACCATATCGTTGGCTCTGTCAGCACTGTTGGGCAGTTGGCTGATCCATCATTCACGTGTGTACACAGCCTAAGAGAGAAGACTTTATATTCATTAAACTATACTGGGTGGTCTCGATAGCTGTCACAGTAAAATAAACCTCTGATGCTTCTTAGCATAGGTTCTAATGATCTGGGAGAGGGGTCACACTACTGATTTATGTTTCTATGAAGATGATGATTTATGTTTCTATGAATGAGGGCAATCATATTTATTTATTTTGGATCAGGGGCAACACTTGTAGTGCATACAAAATATACCCCAAGCACCGCATGCAAGAATATTCCTGGGCTGTCAAAATAAGGTATTTTTATTATATTTTATTTATGCCCATTGGTGGAAATGGAAAGCGGTCGTTAGGTCGACAAGCATTATATCGACATACATTGGGTCGACCACTGAAGGTCGACATACACAAGGTAGACATGGTCACTAGGCCGACATGGTCATTAGGTCGACATATACTAGGTGGACATGAAAAAGGGCGACATGAGTTTTTCACAATTTTTTCATTTTTTCACCTTTTTCATACTTAACAATCCACGTGGACTACAATTGGGAATGGTAACCTGTGCCGAGCGCAGCGGTAGCGGAGTGAAGCACCTTGCCATTGCATGGCAAGCCATGCGAGGAGACACGGTGCACTAATTGGGGTTCCGCATCACTCATGTCGACCTTCTTCCATGTCGACCTTGTACATGTCGACCTAATGACCATGTCGACCTAATGACCATATTGACCTAAAGCATGTCGACCTTCAGTGGTTGTCCCAATGTATTTTGACCTAATGCATGTTGACCTAATGAACCACACCCAGTGGATTTAGGGGTAGATGTGTCAAGGCAATTTTTTGTGAAATTGTTTCAGAAATGTTAATTTATTTTTCATGAAATGTTTCACAAAACTTTGCATGGACATTTTCACCAAACAACACGTCTGACTCATTTCATCCACAATGCATTCATGTAAACTAACGTGAGAGTTCTATAAATACAATATTTCTGGCTTTAGTAAATTTCCCTAATATATTTCAATTAAATTGTACCAACCTATTTTTAAAAACTGTCCTAGAAATTCAATGTCTCTACAGATAGAATAACATAAGTTTATGGACTATCATTTTACATTAAAACAAATATATAGATTGTATTTAAGTGACATTAAAGATTCTATGAATTTGTTCTTAGAGTGTTCTATGGTACAATAAAAAAAGGTTATTTACAGTGCCTTGCTAAAGCATTCACCCCCTTGGCTTTTTACCTATTTTGTTACATTACAACCTGTCATTTATTTATTTATTTTAATCTGAATTTTTTGTGATGGATATGCACAAAATGGTCTAAGTTGGTAAAGTGAAATGAGAAAAATTTCTATAAAAAAGAATTTTTATAAATAAAAATGTGAAAATTGGCATGTAGCTATGAAGCCCCTCAAAAGTTCTGGTGCAACCAATTACCTTCAGAAGTCACATAATTAGTGAAATGAAGTCAACCTGTGTGCAATCTAAGTGTCACATGATCTGTCAGTGTAAACACACCTTTTCTGAAAGGCCCCAGTGGTTGCAACAACACTAAGCATGAGGCATCACACCATGAAGACCAAGGAGATCTCCAAACAAGACAGGGACAAAGTTGTTGAGAAGTACAAGTCAGGGTTGGGTTATAAAAAAATATCCAAATATTTGATGATCCCCCGGAACACCATTAAATCCATCATCTTCAAATGGAAAGAACATGGTACCACAACAAACCTGTCAAGAGAGAGCCGGCCACCAAAACTCACAGACCGGACAAGAAGGGCATTATTCAGAGAGGCATCACAGAGACCAAAGGTAACCCTGAAGGTGCTGCAACTGGTGTATCTGCACATGTGACCACAATAAGCCGTATACTCCACATAGCTGGGCACTATGGAAGAGTGGCCAGTAAAGAGCCACTACTTAGTGTTAAAAATAAGAAGGCACGTTTTGACTTTGCCAAAAGGCATGTGGAAAACTTCCCAAATGTACGGAGGAATGTGCTCTGGTCAAATGAGACTAAAATGTAACTTTTTGGCCACAAAGGAAAACACTATGTCTGGCGCAAACCCAACACATTCCATCACCCCAAGAACACCATCCCCACAGTGAAACATGGTGGTGGCAGCTTCATGCTGTGGGATGTTTTTCAGCAGCACGACTGGGAGATGAGGGAAAGATGGATGATGCTAAATACAGTGATATTCTTGAGTAAAACCTGTTTCAGTCTGCCTGTGAATTGAGACTGGGACGGAGGTTCACCTTCTAGCAGGACAATGACCCGCAACATAATGCTAAAGCAACACTCGAGTGGTTTAAGCGGAAACATTTAAATGTGTTGGAATAGCCTAGTCAAAGCCCAAATCTCAATCCAATTGAGAATCTGTGGTCAGACTTGAAGATTGCTGTTCACAAGTGGAAACCATCCAACATGAAGGAGCTGGAGCAGTTTTGCTTTGAGGAATGGGCAAAAATCCTAGTGGCAAGATGTGGCAAGCTCATGGAGACTTATCCAAAGCGACTTGCAGCTGCAATTGCCGCAAAAGGTGGCTCTACAAAGTACTGACTTTACGGGGGTGAATAGTTATGCACGCTGAAGTTTTCTGTTATTTTGTCCTATTTGTTGTTTGCTTCACAATAAAAAAAAATCTTCAAAGTTGTAGCCATGTTCTGTGAATTAAATGATGCAAACCTACAAACAACCCATTTTAATTCCAGGTTGTGAGGCAACAAAACATGAAAAATACAAAGGGGGGGTGAATACTTTAGCTAGGCACTGTAGGCCAAGTGAAAACAAAAAGTTTCCTAGTGCTACAATGTGATGCAAACAAATGCCGTTGGTTTTATGATGAAAAAAGAGAGACCATTCATTTCTATCAGAAGTAGATTTCATTATGAGCAGGTTCTTATGATTAGGACAGCAGACTTGGAGCGATAATGGATTTTATCTAGTCTTTCATTCTCATTTTAACAATGGATGCACACAAAGTACATTTCAGAAAAGGACCCAGCAGGAAGGTATTTTCTATAGTTAATGCCAGTGTGTGTTTAGATGCTGACAGATGAGGCTGGAAGAACTGAAGAAACATATTCGTAAAGTTCCCAAACACATTTTCTAAGTATTAGTTTGTGGTATTTCAGGCACAGCAGGTTTTTAGTTTTTTCTTTATCCTGTAGTTTTACTAAAAAAAGAAGAAGAAAAAAATCAGAGGCTGATATCTTGCAAGTCTCCTTCTTTTGAGCTTGTGATGCAAAGGGGTGAAAACATAAAGGGAGAATTGAAAGCAATTTAAATTCAACCTACATTACAGATAGATTCGTATTATTAGGCAAAAGTTTTGACACAGCTAGTCAAATTGAAATTTTTACCAAATTTAACAGAATAAAAACCAAATACAATTTCTGCAGTATACATGCTACAAAAAATTGCTCATCCCAGATCACATCGGTCATTTTAATAAGCGACAAAACAATAAGTAACAGTGTTTGCACTGCAGACTGACTAATGGCACCCATACATTTGGCAAGCATCGGGGTATTCCCTGGTTTGCAGATGCCCGGGTCTGGGACTCACGGAATCCAACATGTTGGAAATCCTCAATTTGCAGCTTCTGTCTAAAAAATGATCGGGATCGGCGAGTCAGGGATTTTTGGCATGTAGCATTTTTCTGGTCCATCGACGGATCCCCGAACATCCATGTTCTGTCTGGCTGATTGGATTGGAAGAATGGGAAATGGAGCTCAGGTGTATGGCCCGCAGTAGTCCAATGTTCATAAACTGTGTCCTTATCTCTATTTCACTGATTCATTTACTACTCATTTTACTTATTTTTTGCGCATTAAGGCCCTCATTCCGAGTTGTTCGCTCGCTGCCGCTTTTCGCAGCGCAGCGATCAGGTGAAAAAACTGCATTTATGCACATGCGCATGGTACGCAGCATGCATGCGCTAAGTACTTTCACACAAAACTTTGTAGTTTTACACAAGCTCGTTGTTTGATTGACAGGAAATGGATGTTTCTGGGCGGCAACTCAGCGTTTTCAGGGAGTGTGCCAAAAAACGCAGGTGTGCAGGTAAAAACGCAGGAGTGGCTGGAGAAACGCGGGAGTGGCTGGCCGAACGCAGGGCGTGTTTGTGACGTCAAACCAGGAACTAAACAGACTGCAGTCATCCCAAGCTAGGAGTAGGTCTTGAGCCACTCTGAAACTGCATGAAATTTTTTAGTAGCAGAACTGCTAACCTTTCGTTCACACTTTTGCTAAGCTAAGATACACTCCCAGGAGGCGGCGGCCTAGCGTGTGCACTGCTGCTAAAAGCAGCTAGCGATCGATCAACTCGGAATGAGGGCCTAAAAAACTTTAAACATAATCAGTTTCTATTTTGTAGAAAAATAATAATGCTGTAATAAAATTAGTAAATCAATGATCAGTTAGACTAGCAAATGAGAACACCCAAGATGTCTGACTTACCCCCTGTGTTGTAAAGTGTTTTGAGTCCTGGGACAAAGATGCTATATAAATAATATTACTAGTAATAACTATTAATATGTATTATTTGTAGAACACAATATTTTGAAAAGTGTTTTTTTTAGCACATTTCCTGCCAGTTTACTGTGTTCCTTCTCCCACTACAACCCTCTACTCCTTTCTCTCACGTTTCTCAGCTCCCCATCTGTTTAGCATCTTGTTCCTGTTACTTTTATGCTCTGTTTCTAGATTTTCAAAGCTACTAGAGCCAATGGCCATCCTAACTGTCTCTCTGAAATTATTATTTTTTTATTAGATTTCTTTTCTATTGCTTTGGAAATTGCATTTGTGAAACATTGTTTAATTATATGTTTTCTAATGATAGAATGTTTTCCTGTATGTATGAATCAGAAAATATATAATTATGTACATCTGTCTTTGCTTACATAAAGTCACTGTGCAATTTAAGACAAAGTTTATTTAGCCTTTTCAGTATTTTCATGCCATGAACTGTCCAGTACATACTTACCTACTTTCAGTTTCTCCTCTTCAGGAGAAGCCCAGAGAGGAGACAATACAGGAGACATTGGAGGCGGGGCCTGTGTGACATCATCAAGCCCCGCCTCCAGGTTGGGAAAAATACTGCGATTTGCGGGTCCGCGGGAAGGGTGTGGGGCTAAAATGACGCGATTCACGTCACTTGAACCCCTCCCCATGGACCCACGAATACGGGAGAGTATGTCTCCATCCTGCCTGCATCACTAGGGTGCGAGCAGGATGCGGGAGACCTGCCTACTCTTCCGGGGGTGCAGAGGGCTACCCAAAAAAAAGTGAGCCTCCGGGAGAGTAGGCAAGTATGGTCCAGTCTCAATACTTACTAAAATATATGGCTATAGTGCCAAATACAAAAATAGTCACAATTTCAATTGACCTAAAATTCAGGTGGGCAAATGGGTGCAAATAAAATGTGCCCCTATGTGCTATCAAAAACAATGTAACATGCGTTGTACAAATGAACAACTTACTTTTCTGCTATGGCAGTGATTGAAAAATAATAAAATACAAATGTGTCCCCGAAAGAACAGCGTTTGTGAATACACTGCCTCTTTAAACACATTTAAACATGTCTGGCCTCAGTAGATTCAGTTGGCTCCATTCTCCTATTGTATGATGTACATGTTGCTCTCAGGCAGACTGAGTATAATGTCTTGCAGATGTGTGCATCTTGGAAACAATGCAGCCGCACATGCCTTTCTCTGCATAATAACAAGCTTATAATTACTGATCTGTTCATTTCCTCAAGGAACAAGCAATGCCAATATTTTATTACTAAGGAATATACATTGCACATTGCTTCCATTAGCATTTGGAATGTATGCTATGATATGCAATGTATTACACAATATGAATCTTCACAAAACTGGCTTGCATATTAATAATACCTACCACAAAAAGTACTAGAATGATTTTGTTCATCTAGTTCTAAATCTTTAGATTTAAAAAATGATAAGAAAAATGCTGCCATCTGAAAAGGCTCTCAGGTTTCTTTGTTTTTCTTTGGAACTTAAGTTGTGTACACACGGCGCAATGCGCTGCACAGCCCTACATTGACTATTCAACGGGGCCAGAGCCCGGCCCCGACAATATAGTCAATGTTGGGCTACATGCACAGTCTATTTTTTCTTGCGATGCCGATCCTGCAGGACCGTGCATCGACATCGCAAGATGTGTACGCACGGTGCAATATGCACTAACTTTCCTTATGTTTTTCACTATACAGTCAAAATTGTAACGAAAATTAAGTGCATATCGCACCGTGCGTATACACCTTTAGTCTACTAGCAAAAAAAAAAAAAAATATATATATATATATATATATATCTATCACAGAAGTAGTCAGATTGTAATTTGTCTATTTTACTAATGGGCATATGCACTAAGCCTTGGAGAGAGATAAAGTGGAAGGAGATGCGTGACCTGAGCAATTAAAAAGATCCCAAACTGATAAGTGGGAAATGTTTGTCCATGGAAAATTTGCATCCATATGACATGGCAAAGTGAAATAAAACTTAAATACCCCCTACTAGATATCGCAGTTTGGCTCTTCGCAATGTGATAGTAATCGCTATCACTGTACTAGAGACCTCATCACAAAGCCAAGTTCCTATCTGAGCCACTATCCAGGAGTTTTTTGTTAAGTGCAGTCAAAATATGATTTGTTATCTCTGAGATACGGTATGCAGCAATAAGGAATTATACTTTCAGGATAACTGCAACCAATGATAAATTGACAACCATATTGCCATATCAAGTTCTCTGCTTCCACACTCAGGAATGTTTTTATAAAATGACCATAATTATTGTATTGGTAATTAGTATTTTTATTCACACCCATACCATGTGTATTGTGTAATAAACAGGTATTGTGCAATAGTTGGTGTCCTTTAGATATACTGCTATAAACATACATAGATTAATTAGATACTAGGTTAATGGCACACCTGTAAAATATCAGTATTATTAAATGAACAAAGAGATTGTAAAATGTATTATTTTAAATTATGGTTTGTCTCTAGATTAATTAGGCCACTAACCTGTATACTAGCAATTATCACTAAACAGAATGTAATCTTTTATGTTTTTTCAAATTATATCCAACTGGGTACACTGGAGAATTTAAAAGTTAGTTTTTATTTGTACAGCGTATTTGTGTAGGTGTGAATGGTTTCTTTCAAACATTATTAAATACGGAACTTACAAAACAACAAAAGAACTATTACTGTAATAATCTTAGTGATTGAAAACTCACACTTAACTGCTTTCTTTTGTCTGTTATCAAATTAAGGAGCCTGTTTATTAATGAGTTTCCCTCCAAAATCTAATTTAAATATTCCTGCTTTTTAAGAAAAACCTAGTGTTGGAGATATTAGATATACCAAACCAATGCTGTAGACCATAGTGCAAATATTTACAGTATGGGTTATGATCTCGACCAATTTATCAAACTCTGGTCCCCTTCTTTTCTCTCTCTATACATCCTCACTAGGTATGCTCATTAGCTCTTTTGATTTCCAATATCATATCTATGCTGATGACACTCAAATCTATCTTTCCTCTCCGTACCTCTCCCCTGCTCTCCTCACTCAAATCTCCAATTGTCTCTCTGCTATCTCTGTTTGGATGTCCCAGCACTTTCTTAAACTTAACATGTCTAAGACTGAGCTGATCATCTTCCCGCATAAATTCACTCCTCACAATCTCATTATCTATTGATGGCACTACTATCTCCTCTAGCCCCCAAGTGCGCTGTCTTGGAGTAATCCTTGACTCCTCCCTCTCCTTCAAACCACACATTTGGCACCTCTCACAAACCTGCCATTTTCATCTAAAAAATATTTCCAGACCCTTTCTGACCCAGGACGCTACTAAGACCCTTATCCACTCACTGGTCATCTCCAGACTAGACTACTGTAATCTCCTCCTGACTGGCATTCCTGACAAATACCTCTCTCCACTCCAATCTATCCTCAATGCTGCTGCCCGGCTCATTTTCCTCACCAAACGCACTACGTCCACCTCTCCTCTCCTACAAGACCTTCACTGGCTTCCCTTCCCTTTCAGAATCCATTTCAAGCTTCTCGCACTCACTTACAAAGCCCTCACCCACTCCTCTCCCATTTACATCTCTGACATTATCTCCCCTCAGACTCCCATCCGTCCTCTTCGCTCTGCTAATGCACGCCGACTCTCCTGCCTATTGATTACTTCCTCCCACTCCTACCTCCAAGATTTTTCATGTGCTGCTCCAATTCTCTGGAATTCCCTACCTCTCCCCCTCAGACTCTCCACCTCTCTACAAAACTTCAAACAGGCTCTCAAGACCCACTTCTTCACCAAACCCAGCCAAATCTCATCCTAACCCTCTGTTCCACGCTCTCCACGTTTCAAACTTTCATAGTTCTTCTTCAGAAGACGCTTCTGAAGAAGAACTATGAAAGTTTGAAACGCGTTAAGCGTGTACTCTCCCGCTTTACTTGCGACCCCTTTTGAGTTTTACCATCTGCACTGGACGCTGAGGGACTGTGTTGGATCCTGGTTTCCGGAGCCATCATCCTTGGGTGCTTTATCCATCTGGCCCCTTCCAGACCTTGCTTCCTGTGGCTGTACCTTTCATTGGGGATTTATCTATGTGCTTTTATTTCATCTATTTGATGTAAGTGCAATGTTTAAAAATAAACCTTTGTTTTAAAAAAAGGATAATTGCACTATTGCACTTTTTTCTGCTGTTTATCTTTTATGAGGTCTAGCTGCATCTGTTTGATATCAGCGCTGGATATTATAAGGACTGTTATCGTTCAGTCCTTTGCTGCTGTACTGTCAATGAGGATTTATTTGATATGCTACTGATCTCATCTGTTTGGTGTAAGTGCAATATTAAAATAAATTCATGCACCTTTAAAAAGGATAATCGCACTATTGCACTTTTTCTCTGTCTTACAATTTATATGAGAATTAGATCCACCTGCCTATAATCAACGTTGGATTCCTATTCATCTCTTGAAACACCAGTGTATGTGACCAATTGATTTTAATTACCCACTGGGTGTGTGTTTGTAAACTTGAGCTTTTATAGGAGCGCTTTAAGTTTGTATCTCTCTCTTTTCCTCAATTTGTGTGTTTTAAGTGTAAAGGGATGTACACTTTGAGATATAATTTTTAGCTGCACATGTGAATCCATTTGCGCATGTTTTTAAACTATCTTTCTATTATTATTACTACAAAAATGTAAAGAGCCATAAATAGACCCCTAAAGTACTTAATTTACTAGGGGCCATGAACCGGCTCTTTGAGTGACAAAATGTTCTCTGTTTCAATCATAATTTTGCCCTCCACAGTTCACTGAATGGAATATACTTTACCTGGATTAGATATTAAGGATTAGTAGAAGTTTTTTTTATGGCTTTAAATGGAAAACATCTTTAACAGTAGACCTTAAAAAAGTGCAAGTATCTGGAAGTCTTCGCAGGGACACCATTGGCTTACAACTAATGCCCCTGCATTGAGATCCAGAAACTTTTAGAGAAAATTAAGTGAGAAACAGAACACACTTTATTGTCCCTATTCACTTTCTGTTCATATTTTGTCTGCAGTGATGGAATCTACTTATAATCCTGATCACCAACCCGGAAGTTGAAGAATATTTGTGTATTTGTTGCATAATTAAGTAAAACTAAATTGAAGGTCCATTAAACAATGTAGTATTATTATTATTATTATTATTATTATTATTATTAATAATAATAAAAATAATAATCATTTTTTTATATAGCACTCTTTCTCCCATAGGGCTGTAAACCAAAAGCATAGTGGAGAAGTTGCCCATGGCAACCAATCAGCACTGAAGTAACATCTATAATTTGCATACTATAAAATTATAGAGAGCTGCTGATTGGTTGATGGGGCAACTTCTCCACTTGCTCACTTCTCCGCTCTTATCACTGCTTAGTAAATGTCCCCCTTAGTATTACAGCAAGTTGACAAACAGAAAGAAAAAAGAAAAAGAAACCTAGAGAGCACAAAAAGCAGGGTTGGAGCAGTCATTTGTCATATGTAGGATTACCCTGAGTTGAATATGTAACACCACGAAAAGATTACACAAAGTGGGTGGTTGCCACATACTATATAGGGTTTCAACATAACAGTCAGGTGACTGACTGACCTGACTCAGGTCCATATATTTTCATCCCTTCCATGAGTGCACCAGGTGAAGTAGCCATATTGAGTGTACCTGAGAAGGTTATACTTAGTGATGTGCACCGGACATTTTTCGGGTTTTGTGTTTTGGTTTTGGATTCGGTTCCGCGGACGTGTTTTGGATTCGGACGCGTTTTGGCAAAACCTCACCGAAAATTTTTTGTTGGATTCGGGTGTTTTTTTCAAAAACCCTAAAAAACAGCTTAAATCATAGAATTTGGGGGTCATTTTGATCCCATAGTATTATTAACCTCAATAACCATCATTTCCACTCATTTCCAGTCTATTCTGAACACCTCATACCTCACAATATTATTTTTAGTCCTAAAATTTGCACCGAGGTCGCTGGATGGCTAAGCTAAGCGACACAAGTGGCCGACACAAACACCTGGCCCATCTAGGAGTGGCACTGCAGTGTCAGGCAGGATGGCACTTCAAAAAAATAGTCCCCAAACAGCACATGATGCAAAGAAAAAAAGAGGCACACCAAGGTCGCTGTGTGACTAAGCTAAGCGACACAAGTGGCCAACACAAACACCTGGCCCATCTAGGAGTGGCACTGCAGTGTCAGACAGGATGGCACTTCCAAAAAATAGTCCCCAAACAGCACATGATGCAAAGAAAAAAAGAGGCGCAATGAGGTAGCTGTGTGACTAAGCTAAGCGACCCAAGTTGCCGACACAAACACCTGGCCCATCTAGGAGTGGCACTGCAGTGTCAGACAGGATGGCACTTCCAAAAAATAGTCCCCAAACAGCACATGATGCAAAGAAAAAAAGAGGCGCACCAAGGTCGCTGTGTGACTAAGCTAAGCGACCCAAGTGGCCTACACAAACACCTGGCCCATCTAGGAGTGGCACTGCAGTGTCAGACAGGATGGCACTTCAAAAAAATTGTCCCCAAACAGCACATGATGCAAAGAAAAAAAGAGGCGCACCAAGGTCGCTATGTGACTGAGCTAAGCGACACAAGTGGCCGACACAAACACCTGGCCCATCTAGGAGTGGCACTGCAGTGTCAGACAGGATGGCACTTCAAAAAAATAGTCCCCAAACAGCACATGATGCAAAGAAAAAAAGAGGCGCACCAAGGTCGCTGTGTGACTAAGCTAAGCGACACAAGTGGCCGACACAAACACCTGGCCCATCTAGGAGTGGCACTACAGTGTCAGACAGGATGGCACTTCAAAAAAATTGTCCCCAAACAGCACATGATGCAAAGAAAAAAAGAGGCGCACCAAGGTCGCTGTGTGACTAAGCTAAGCGACCCAAGTGGCCGACACAAACACCTGGCCCATCTAGGAGTGGCACTGCAGTGTCAGACAGGATGGCACTTCAAAAAAATTGTCCCCAAACAGCACATGATGCAAAGAAAAAAAGAGGCGCACCAAGGTCGCTATGTGACTAAGCTAAGCGACACAAGTGGCCGACACAAACACCTGGCCCATCTAGGAGTGGCACTGCAGTGTCAGACAGGATGGCACTTCAAAAAAATTGTCCCCAAACAGCACATGATGCAAAGAAAAAAAGAGGCGCACCAAGGTCGCTGTGTGACTAAGCTAAGCGACACAAGTGGCCGACACAAACACCTGGCCCATCTAGGAGTGGCACTGCAGTGTCAGGCAGGATGGCACTTCAAAAAAATTGTCCCCAAACAGTACATGATGCAAAGAAAAATGAAAGAAAAAAGAGGTGCAAGATGGAATTGTCCTTGGGCCCCCCCACCCACCCTTATGTTGTATAAACAGGACATGCACACTTTAACGACCCCATAATTTCAGCGACAGGGTCTGCCACACGACTGTGACTGAAATGACTGGTTGGTTTGGGCCCCCACCAAAAAAAGAAGCAATCAATCTCTCCTTGCACAAACTGGCTCTACAGAGGCAAGATGTCCACCTCATCATCATCCTCCGATTCCTCACCCCTTTCACTGTGTACATCCCCCTCCTCACAGATTATTAATTCATCCCCACTGGAATCCACCATCTCAGGTCCCTGTGTACTTTCTGGATGCAATTGCTGCTGGTGAATGTCTCCACGGAGGAATTGATTATAATTCAATTTGATGAACATCATCTTCTCCACATTTTCTGGAAGTAACCTCGTACGCCAATTGCTGACAAGGTGAGCGGCTGCACTAAACACTCTTTCGGAGTACACACTGGAGGGAGGGCAACTTAGGTAGAATAAAGCCAGTTTGTGCAAGGGCCTCCAAATTGCCTCTTTTTCCTGCCAGTATACGTACGGACTGTCTGACGTGCCTACTTGGATGCAGTCACTCATATAATCCTCCACCATTCTTTCAATGGTGAGAGAATCATATGCAGTGACAGTAGACGACATGTCAGTAATCGTTGGCAGGTCCTTCAGTCCGGACCAGATGTCAGCACTCGCTCCAGACTGCCCTGCATCACCGCCAGTGGGTGGGCTCTGAATTCTTAGCCTTTTCCTCGCACCCCCAGTTGCGGGAGAATGTGAAGGAGGAGATGTTGACGGGTCACGTTCCGCTTGACTTGACAATTTTCTCACCAGCAGGTCTTTGAACCTCTGCAGACTTGTGTCTGCCGGAAAGAGAGATACAATGTAGGTTTTAAATCTAGGATCGAGCACGGTGGCCAAAATGTAGTGCTCTGATTTCAACAGATTGACCACCCGTGAATCCTGGTTAAGCGAATTAAGGGCTCCATCCACAAGTCCCACATGCCTAGCGGAATCGCTCTGTTTTAGCTCCTCCTTCAATGTCTCCAGCTTCTTCTGCAAAAGCCTGATTAGGGGAATGACCTGACTCAGGCTGGCAGTGTCTGAACTGACTTCACGTGTGGCAAGTTCAAAGGGTTGCAGAACCTTGCACAACGTTGAAATCATTCTCCACTGCGCTTGAGTCAGGTGCATTCCCCCTCCTTTGCCTATATCGTGGGCAGATGTATAGGCTTGAATGGCCTTTTGCTGCTTCTCCATCCTCTGAAGCATATAGAGGGTTGAATTCCACCTCGTTACCACCTCTTGCTTCAGATGATGGCAGGGCAGGTTCAGGAATGTTTGGTGGTGCTCCAGTCTTCGGCACGCAGTGGCTGAATGCCGAAAGTGGCCCGCAATTCTTCGGGCCGCCGACAGCATCTCTTGCACGCCCCTGTCGTTTTTTTAAATAATTCTGCACCACCAAATTCAATGTATGTGCAAAACATGGGACGTGCTGGAATTTGCCCAAATGTAATGCACGCACAATATTGCTGGCATTGTCCGATGTCACAAATCCCAAGGAGAGTCCAATTGGGGTAAGCCATTCTGCGATGATCTTCCTCAGTTTCCGTAAGAGGTTGTCAGCTGTGTGCCTCTTCTGGAAAGCGGTGATACAAAGCGTAGCCTGCCTAGGAACGAGTTGGTGTTTGCGAGATGCTGCTACTGGTGCCGCCGCTGCTGTTCTTGCTGCGGGAGGCAATACATCTACCCAGTGGGCTGTCACAGTCATATAGTCCTAAGTCTGCCCTGCTCCACTTGTCCACATGTCCGTGGTTAAGTGGACATTGGGTACAACTGCATTTTTTAGGACACTGGTGACTCTTTTTCTGAGGTCTGTGTACACTTTCGGTATCGCCTGCCTAGAGAAATGGAACCTAGATGGTATTTGGTACCGGGGACACAGTACCTCAATCAAGTCTCTAGTTGCCTCTGAATTAATGGTGGATACCGGAACCACGTTTCTCACAGCCCAGGCTGCCAAGGCCTGAGTTATCTGCTTTGCAGCAGGATGACTGCTGTGATATTTCATCTTCCTCGCAAAGGACTGTTGGACAGTCAATTGCTTACTGGAAGTAGTACAAGTGGTCTTCCGACTTCCCCTCTGGGATGACGATCGACTCCCAGCAGCAACAACACTAGCGCCAGCAGCAGTAGGCGTTACACTCAAGGATGCATCGGAGGAATCCTAGGCAGGAGAGGACTCGTCAGACTTGCCAGTGACATGGCCTGCAGGACTATTGGCTTTCCTGGGTAAGGAGGAAATTGACCCTGAGGGAGTTGGTGGTGTGGTTTGCAGGAGATTGGTTACAAGAGGAAGGGATTTAGTTGTCAGTGGACTCCTTCCGCTGTCACCCAAAGTTTTTGAACTTGTCACTGACTTATGATGAATGCGGTCCAGGTGACGTATAAGGGAGGATGTTCCTAGGTGGTTAACGTCCTTACCCCTACTTATTACAGCTTGACAAAGGCAACACACGGCTTGACACCTGTTGTCCGCATTTGTGTTGAAATAATTCCACACCGAAGAGCTGATTTTTTTTGTATTTTGACCAGGCATGTCAATGGCCATATTCGTCCCACGGACAACAGGTGTCTCCCCGGGTGCCTGACTTAAACAAACCACCTCACCATCAGAATCCTCCTTGTCAATTTCCTCCCCAGCGCCAGCAACACCCATATCCTCATCCTGGTGTACTTCAACAGTGACATCTTCAATTTGACTATCAGGAACTGGACTGCGGGTGCTCCTTCCAGCACTTGCAGGGGGTGTGCAAATGGTGGAAGGCGCAAGCTCTTCCCATCCAGTGTTGGGAAGGTCAGGCATCGCAACTGACACAATTGGACTCTCCTTGGGGATTTGTAATTTAGAAGAACGCACAGTTCTTTGCTGTGCTTTTGCCAGCTTAAGTCTTTTCATTTTTCTAGCGAGAGGATGAGTGCTTCCATCCTCATGTGAATCTAAACCACTAGCCATGACCATAGGCCAGAGCCTCAGCCGTTCCTTGCCACTCCGTGTCGTAAATTACATATTGGCAAGTTTACGCTTCTCATCAGACGCTTTCAATTTTGATTTTTGGGTCATTTTACTGAACTTTTGTTTTTTGGATTTTACATGCTCTCTACTCTGACATTGGGCATCGGCCTTGGCAGACGACGTTGATGGCATTTCATCGTCTCGGCCATGACTAGTGGCAGCAGCTTCAGCACGAGGTGGAAGTGGATCTTGATCTTTCCCTATTTTAACCTCCACATTTTTGTTCTCCATTTTTTAATATGTGGAATTATATGCCAGTATCAATAGCAATGGCCTACTACTATATATACTGCGCACAACTGAAATGCACCACAGGTATGGATGGATAGTATACTTGACGACACAGAGGTAGGTACAGCAGTGGCCTACTGTACCGTACTGCTATAAATATTATATACTGTTGGTCAGCAAACTGTGCAAAACTGAAATGCACCACAGGTATGGATGGATAGTATACTTGACGACACAGAGGTAGGTACAGCAGTGGCCTATTGTACCATACTGCTATATATATTATATACTGGTGGTCAGCAAACTGTGCAAAACTGAAATGCACCACAGGTATGGATGGATAGTATACTTGACGACACAGAGGTAGGTACAGCAGTGGCCTACTGTACCGTACTGCTATATATATTATATACTGGTGGTCAGCAAACTGTGCAAAACTGAAATGCACCACAGGTATGGATGGATAGTATACTTGACGACACAGAGGTAGGTACAGCAGTGGCCTACTGTACCGTACTGCTATATATATTTTATATTCTGGTGGTCAGCAAACTGTGCAAAACTGAAATGCACCACAGGTATGGATGGATAGTATACTTGACAACACAGAGGTAGGTACAGCAGTGGCCTACTGTACCGTACTGATATATATTATATACTGGTGGTCAGCAAACTGTGCAAAACTGAAATGCACCACAGGTATGGATGGATAGTATACTTGACGACACAGAGGTAGGTACAGCAGTGGCCTACTGTACCATACTGCTATATATATTATATACTGGTGGTCAGCAAACTGTGCAAAACTGAAATGCACCACAGGTATGGATGGATAGTATACTTGACGACACAGAGGTAGGTACAGCAGTGGCCTACTGTACCGTACTGCTATATATATTATATACTGGTGGTCAGCAAACTGTGCAAAACTGAAATGCACCACAGGTATGGATGGATAGTATACTTGACGACACAGAGGTAGGTACAGCAGTGGCCTACTGTACCGTACTGCTATATATATTATATACTGGTGGTCAGCAAACTGTGCAAAACTGAAATGCACGTATGGATGGATAGTATACTTGACGACACAGAGGTAGGTACAGCAGTGGCCTACTGTACCGTACTGCTATATATATTATATACTGGTGGTCAGCAAACTGTGCAAAACTGAAATGTACCACAGGTATGGATGGATAGTATACTTGACGACACAGAGGTAGGTACAGCAGTGGCCTACTGTACCGTACTGCTATATATATTATATACTGGTGGTCAGCAAACTGTGCAAAACTGAAATGCACCACAAGTATGGATGGATAGTATACTTGACGACACAGAGGTAGGTACAGCAGTGGCCTTCTATACCGTACTCCTGTATATTATATACTGGTGGTCAGCAAAATTATGCACTGTACTCCTACTATATACTACAATGCAGCATAGATATGGAGTGTTTTTCAGGCAGACAATGTATACTGGTGGTCACTGGTCAGCAAAACTCTGCACTGTACTCCTCCTATATAATATACTGGTTGTCCCCAGTGCCCACAATAAAGCAGTGTGAGCACAGATATATGCAGCACACTGAGCACAGATATGGAGTGTTTTTCAGGCAGACAACGTATACTGGTGGTCACTGTCAGCAAAACTCTGCACTGTACTCCTCCTATATAATACAGCTGCTCCCCAGTCCCCACAATTAAGCAGTGTGAGCACAGATATATGCAGCACACTGAGCACAGATAAGGAGCATTTTTTTCAGGCAGAGAACGGATAAAACAGGTGGTCACTGATCAGCAAAACTCTGCACTGTACTCCTCCTATATTATACAGCTGCTCCCCAGTCCTGCCCACAATTAAGCAATAAATCACAATCAAGTTCAACAATAAACGGAGAGGACGCCAGCCACGTCCTCTCCCTAACATTTCCAATGCACGAGTGAAAATGGCGGCGACGCACGGCTGCTTATATAGAATCCGAATCTCGCGAGAATCCGACAGCGGGATGATGACGTTCGGGCGCGCTCGGGTTAACCGAGCCATACGGGAGAATCCGAGTATGCCTCGGACCCGTGTAAAATGGGTGAAGTTCGGGGGGGTTCGGTTTCCGAGGAACCGAACCCGCTCATCACTAGTTATACTGTGAGGGATAAGCTATACAAGGTCCGAAGAATATATGGGAAAACTGTCACATGTGTAGTAGGATATGTATGTATGGATGGATCGGGTGTAGTACTGCTGACCGGCGGTCAGGAGACCGCCGGTCAGCTTACCGACGCCGGGATCCCGGCAGCATACCGGCGGGGAGGGGCGAATGCAGCAAGCCCCTTGCGGGCTCGCTGCGCTCGCCACACTGCAGGCTCGGTGGCGACCTGCGGTCGCCACGGGTTCTATTTCCACTCTATGGGTGTCGTGGACACCCACGAGTGGAAATAGTCCCTGTTGGTAGGCATGCCGAACATCGGGATAGTGACCCGTCGGGCCGGTGGAGGATGTCATGTGACTGTCGGTCAGCTGACCGGCGGTCACATGAATACCACCCTATGGATCAGCATGTATCAAAATATAAGAGAGCAAAGAACAATGGCAAAAAAGGCAGAATTGAAGTAGTGGTGGGGAAAGTATAAAAATGAGTTCAGCAGTACAAAAGATCATAATTATAACAGTGGAAGCAGATATGGAGAGGGAAGGGTAAAACATTAAAAATAAAGTAAAATAAAACAGGGTGATGCAGAAAAGCTGTCAGTACAGAAGCGGCAGGTGCCTTGGTTGTGCCTTGGCAGTGGGGGTGATTGGGCTTCATGTCTAGGTAGATGAAGCATGGCCTTTTTGCATCTGAAAACCTGCCCATCTGATCCCTCTCCTGGCGCAGTCACAGAAAACAGTGGCTGGTGAGCTACTTGAACAAGAAAGCAGCCGAATATGGCCTGGGAAGTTGGAAACAAGGTGGTGGTCACTCAGCAGCATTTCATGTGGCAAGATGGTAGCCATGGCTAACTCCCCCCACGGTTCCCAGCTCACCTGGAGGGGAAGGGCCCCACATGAGGAAGTGGACATCAAGGGAGATGTTCGTTGCTCTGAACGCCTGCTCCTCTGTGTCTTCTTCTGGCAGGTGAGGAAGCCTGTGGTCAGAGTATCCACTCGCAGATCACACCATGACATCTTAAGAGGTCGTCAGCAAACAAAGCCATGAATCTGGCAGGGAGACCACGACGCTGCAGCTAATGGACAGCTCCAGGCAGTGGTGCTAGGGCTGCTGTGCAGTGCACATGAAGCAGCGGCAGTGGTGGAGAAATGCAGGGTGGCTGTGAATTATGCCGGGAAAGGGAGCTCTGTGAGCATGCAACCATCCCCGGTCCCCAATGGAAGCATTGCCATCAAACTTTACTCCATAGTGTATTACACTAAAGTGTATTGAAACATTAATTGCATTAACACAGACACACACACTGCGTCAGGCTGGTTTACTGGGGATTCACTTACAGTCCATTTATGCAAGGACAGTGTTTAGAGGCCACCTGGTTCTCTGCACTCTCACCTACATTTACCTGCACTGCATGTAGCGAATATAAAGTGCCGGGTGCTTCTAAACATTTTTCTGGCATAAATGGATCGGAAGCAAATCCTTGGCCACCCAGTCCAATGCTGCATGTACTGTGTATATATATATATATATATATATATATATATATTTACAGTGCATTCGGAAAGTATTCACAGCGCTTCACTTTTTCCACATTTTGATATGTTAAGCCTTATTCCAAAATGGAATAAATTATTTTTTTCCCTCACAATTCTACACACAATACCCCAAAATTACAACATGAAAAAGTATTTTGCATATTTTTGCAAATTTATTAAAACTAAAAAACTAAGAAATCACATGTACATAAGTATTATCAGCCTTTGCTCAATACCTTGTTGATGCACCTTTGGCAGCAATTACAGCCTCAAGTTTTTTTGAATATGATGCCACAAATTTGGCACACCTATCTTTGGCCAGTTTCACCCATTCCTCTTTGCAGCAGCTCTCAAGCTCCATCAGGTTGGATGAGAAGCGTCTGTGCACAGCCATTTTCAGATCTCTCCAGAGATGTTCAATCGGATTCAAGTCTGGGCTCTGGCTGGGCCAAACAAGGACATTCACAGAGCTGTCCTGAAGCCATTCCTTTGAGATCTTGGCTGTGTGCTTAGGGTTATTGTTCTGTTGAAAGATGAACCGTCACCTCAATCTGAGGTCAATAGCGCTCTGGAGCAGGTTTTCATCCAGGATGTCTCTGTATATTGCTGCATTCATCTTTGCTGAAAAACATCCCCACAGCATGATACTGCCACCACCATGCTTCACTGTAGGGATGGTATTGACCTGGTGGTGAGTGGTGCCTGGTTTCCTCCAAACATGATGCCTGGCATTCACTCCAAAGAGTTTCATTTTTGTCTAATCAGACCAGAGAATTTTGTTTCTCATGGTCTGAGAGTCTTTCAGGTGCATTTTGGCAAACTCCAGGCGGGCTGCCATGTGCTTTTTACTGGCTTCTGTCTGGCCACTCTACTATACAGGCCTGAATGGTGGATTGCTGCAGAGATGGTTGTCTTTCTGGAAGGTTCTCCTCTCTCCACATAGGAATGCTGTAGCTCTGACAGAGTGATCATCAGGTTCTTGGTCACCTCCCTGACTAGGACCCTTCTCCCCAATCACTTAGTTTAGATGGCCGACCAGCTCAAGGAAGAGTTCTGGTGGTTCCGAACTTCTTCAATTTATGGATGATGGAGGCCACTGTGCTCATTGGCAGATACTTTCTGTACCCTTACCCAGATTTGACCTGTCTCGGAGGTCTGCAGACAATTCCTTTGACTTCATGCTTGGTTTGTGCTCAGACATGCACTGTCATGTGTGGGACCTTATATAGACAGTTGTGTGCCTTTCCAAATCATGTCTAATCAACTGAATTTACCACAGGTGAACTCCAGTTAAGATGTAGGAACATCTCAAGGATGATCAGTGGAAACAGGATGCACCTGAGCTCAATTTTGAGCTTTATGGCAAAGGCTGTGTATACTTATGTACATGTGATTTCTTAGTTTGTTTTTTTATAAATTTGCAAAAATCTCAAAAAAAACTTTTTTCACATTGTCATTATGGGGTATTGTCTGTAGAATTTTGAGCAAAAAATTAATTTATTAAAATGAATTTATTCCATTTTAGAATAAGGCAGTAATATAACAAAATGTGGAAAAAGTGAAGCGCTGTGAATACTTTCCAGATGCACTGTATACAGTATATATATATGTATATATATATATATATATATATATATAACGTGACAACTAACAGCGGAAATAGTAAGAATACAAAAATCAAACCATAGAAAAACATTTATCATATTACAGGTCATGTCTTTTAGTGCCCAGTAAAGACATCAAGTTAGAGTTGACTTTACTGTTCTTCTGGTGTAGCAGTGGATTTGGTAAGGTGCAGCACAAACATTCTAAGTAATAATATGGCTTGTTTTTATCTTGTGGTTTTAGATATCTGAAAATGGATCTAAAATGATCCTCGCTTTGGTTATGCCATTTCTACCAAATTATGGCACCTACAGTGAAAAAATCAACTTTAGGACATTTACCTGCTGCTAGGAAACAGAAATGTTTATTTTTTAAATAGTAGGTTCTAAGCAAATCCATACTATATGCCAAACTTTAAGACTGCAGTGTCGATTTTTTGTCAGTGAAGCATTAATGATTTATAAAACACCTCTAAGTACTTGTAATGAACTTTCTAATTCTGGACATTTTTCAGCCAGTCTTTGCAACTTCTTGTTATGCCTGAAGTAATGTTAAAGCCAGTTTTGCATTCTCAGCCATCTTAAGCACTTTTACAAAAAGCCTAGGTTAGTTAAATTCTGTAACCTAAGATACATTCTACTGTATGTGAGTTAAAGTAACTATTTACTGAAACAGTTCTTGTCTTACATCAGTAGTTTGCAGCCTGTTCTACTTTTTGCCTACTGTAAATATATTTTAAGGTTTATGAACTACAAGGAAACATTTTATTAAAAGTGATGATCAAATACCTATGCCATGAATGTACAGGGGGCCCACTTCCTACATTTATGTTTTTTAATACTTACCGCTCCATACTAGCAGGGTTTGGCCTGGTCTAACAGGGTAGAGGGAATACCACTAGTATGCCTCACTGCCTGGGGGCCCACTTCTTCTTCTATAGATCAGGCTCCTGACTGTGCACTTGAATTATACATTATACATGTTACTTTAAACTGCACAGGACTATGGTGTATTTCCTACAGTGCATTGTCATTATTAATCTGGTACATTATCACACATGCTCTAGCAATATTTACTATATACAGTAGATTTATCAAGGGGCCCAGACCATGCACTCTCTAATCGTTAGCAAAACCTCTGTGGCAGCTGGCCACAACCATTCTGGAGACTGACCACATACTTAAACATGGGCCCCATTCAATGCATTCCACAGTGGGCCCTTCTTGCCCCAGTCCTGCATTGTGTACTAGTACTGCATTGGCAGCAGTAGCGCTGCACAAATTATCTGTGCAAGAGCCACAGCACCAACTGCACAGGGACTTGTGCATGCACAGTAGATGCCAGAGTCTATTTGCTTATGGCAGCGGCTAAAGAAAAGGGGACAGAGATAGAGGCTGCACATGGGCTTCCTCATTTAACACACCCCTTTCTTCATGCATAGTCTATGTAAATGAAACAAAGTTTGGCCTTGTGTGGCCCTATCTGAACATCCAGGGTTATTGTTATGTCCTCATGAGGCTTAAGTGTCTATTTATTTCCAACTGGTAACATAAAGCTACGTGACATGCTGCTGGAAACTTGAAACAGTGTTACCTGTATCTGATTGGATTATTAGTTTAGGAAGCATTTTCTTGTTACAGTCAAAAGCGTATATACATATGGACTTCTCCTTAACTTTCCCATCCTCATCAATAATGTAAGTTACACCTGATACATTCTGTTACACTGAGTTGTCAAAGAATCAAAACTAAAGAAACTTCTCATCATTGCCATATCTCCTACTTTAAAGGAAAGGCATGAGGAATGCCGCTTTGGATGTGTGCCTATCAAAGATGCTTACAGATACAGTATTTCATTTTTTATCACAATTTGGGCAGAAGTCAAGTAATCAAGTCAATACCTGGGTCTAACTTTACAGTAGAGGATTTTCAAATAAAGTTTAATTGGGGAAACTTTCAAAAGTCACATTGGTGTTGCTTGATTGAAAGTACTGTAACACAAAGTGTAAGGTCTTCAGCCAAAATAAACCAGACTGTTGGGTAGCTTTATTGTATTTTTTTAATTATTATTATTATTATTCCATTGTATTTTTCATTCTTTAAACTAGTGTGTGGGTGGTGAGTTGTTGTTGTCTATTCACCCCCTCTGGACATTTGAATAGCAAATTAACAGTTTAGCTTTAAAATATAACATTTATTTAATTCCCCCCTCTCAACAACAACCAGCTGTTAATAATACACCATCAAACAAATTTAACTTTTCTCAAATTAAATTGGTTCTTTTAAAAACATAATAATATTTATAGGAACATCAAATTCCTAAACTCAGACTAGACGGACATCATGTTGATATTATTTTCTGCTGATCATTAAGCTGTGGTGTGTTTGTGGCCAGTGAGAAGTGATGCAATTGTGTGTAGTACAGAAAAACAACCTTCTGTTAACACAAAACAATGACAGCATATTTCTAACTAGTAATTCTGCATCAGCAAGCAGACTTATAATTCCCTGGCCACAGGCTACTGGGTTCATGAGTGCATTAATAACAAATATGAATCGCTACTTTGTTTCATTTATCAAACCTCCCCTCCCCCGCTCTCCTGATTGGTGACAGTTCTTCATTCAGGATCCAAGCATTTGGGATACTGTCGTCGGCCCTGTGATTGACGTCGGGATCCCGGCATTGGTATTCTGATAAGTGTTCGGATTCCGGCGTCAGGATTCCGAACACCAAGATTCCGAACGCCATGGATCCTGATCGCAACCCCATTAAAACACATGGCAGTTTCATCAGTGGCATGTAAGAGGCTCAAAGACTTCTTTAGTAAGAATACATAGAGTCATAAGGGCAAGTTCTATGGGTTTCACATATTCAGGTTGCCACAAATCATGTCTACTGTATGTATGGCATGGGGGAAAATATGAGCAGTCCATGCTTTTTAAAAAGTTCTCCCAAACATTGAGCAGTACAGTTAATTGAGAGCAGAGAAAATATAAGAAAAAGGTCAATTATACAGGACTGCAGTGATGTCTACTCAAACATATATACACACACATACAGTATAAACGCATGGGGATATATTTACTAAAGATCAATTTTCATTTGTTGATGAAAATCAATCTAAATTGAACTAACGTGTAAAAATGAATATAAAACAATCATCTGTTAGTACATGTGTGTTATAGCCCTGAAACTCAAAATCGATTTAGTATGATTTTCATCTATTTAAAAGTGATAAATATCTATGAAAATTTACTTTTAGTAAATATACCCTCCTATGACCATAGCAATGCTATCATGACAACAATATAATGTAAATCATTAATGTACCCTTACAAGTCCTATAGATTCCCTCATCACGCCTTTTCTCTGTTGCGAAGGACATATTGTAGGTGCCTTCCCTTCAACATGCATGTATTGTACACAATAGCAAAGGTAGACACAACCAGGGCTACTTCACCATTTTGCTTAAACAATTTACAGACAAACACATTTTACACAGATATAAGACATACGGTACACATACTGTATTAACTGAACACAATGAGCCCATGAGTACATAAAATGATTATGCTTTCACTTAATCTTAATATATATAAATACATACGTATATATACACACACACACACATACGTACGTACATGCATGCCCACCATATCTGTTTTCCCTTTTTTTACGGGAGGGGCAGCAAACTCAAACTTGCCTCCGGGCAAATGTATGAATTTACAACCCCGGTACAGAGACATGGGGGCACGCCATGAGGTAAGGCCCCTGTATGTCACATATGACCCCATGAGCATTGATCAAGCCCTCTTTTTGCTTTAATGCCGGGGCTGCTAGGCAGCCCCAGTCTGTCCCTTCATGCAACACTAGTTTAGAAATGAAACTTTAGACATAAAGTACATGGAAGTGTAACAGACAAAAAAGACTGTGCTAACACAAAATCAGTTACTGTAGTGTAGTAGTAGTAGTAATAATAATAATAATAATAATATTAATAATTAAAAAAATCATAGCTTTTACCCAGAAAGGATGGGTCAATTTCTCTCTCTTTCTTTCTCTCAAAGTCAACAAAAACATTCCCATAAGACAGGAGGGGGAATGGGTAACGACTATACATCTGGCACATGGTCAATTCATACAGTATGCAGGTGTAATAACAACTTTTTGAGGGGTTACCTCTGGTCACTGAAGACATAATGAAAGTAATTCAATATCATTTTTGAACTAAAAGTCAAACACATATTGAATTCAGGTAGTATATGATCGGTGCAATGGATTTTACTAGTATTGATTTTACTTTTATCATTTTTACCACTACTTTCTCTATGCACTGCAAAGACTGTAAACATCTAGGTACTCTGGATGGTAAACATCTAGGTACTCCGGATCAGGGCCTGCTCCAGGCCTACTAGCACCCTGAGTTAGAAATTTTGAAGTGACCCCCATCCCACCCAATGCGCTCCAAAGGCGTGCGCGCTCCTGGGAAAGTGGGCGTGGCCTCGCAACTTTATATTATGATGTCAAACTATAAATATAGAGTGAACTTCATAGAAGGCGACACTCAGGAGACTGTATAATACTTGCAAAAAGCGGTGCTATTTAATAAATCATGCCAATGTTTCAGGGTATGGTGACTCCATCTTCAGTATACACACCTGAAGACAGGGTCATCATACCCCAAAATGTTGGCATAATTTATTAAACAGCACTGCTTTTTGCATGTATTATACAGTCTCTTGAGTGCTGCCTTCTCTGAAGTTCTCTGTATGAACAGGCTGCAAAGCCTGTTAGGAGGGCACCGGAACAGATTATCGTGTTGATTACTATATAGGAGTGCCAGAGTTACAGTTTCTTTAAATTATAAATATATACTGTATATTTCAACACACCCATCTACAGATGGAGCCGAGCTCATCAGAGGCGGCTCCATTGCAAACAAGCACTCCTGGCATGACTAGGCGATCTGACCGCCTAGTCACGTCGGGAGTGCACAGAGATGCTCCCATTCAGAGTGTCTCTGTCCAGGTGCATGGACCGATATTTTCTCCATTCCAGTGAATGGAGCGTGTCTCCGTAACAGGCGCACATGCCCAGTCGGAGATGCAAGATACACATGAACCCAGTAGCGCAGTGCCAGATACAGATAATGACCCCAGTAGTGCAGTGCCAGATACCCATATGCCCTCAGTAGTTCCAGATACACATATGCCTCATTAGTACAGTGCCAGATACACATATGTTCCCAATAGTGCCAGATACACAAATTGATCCAAGTAGAGTGCCAGATATACTTAATGACACCAGTAGTGTGGTGCAAGATACACATATACCCCCAGCAGTGCCAGATACAGATTGAGTAGTCCCCCAATAGTGCCAGATACACATAAGCCCCTGTCAGTGCCAGATACACATATGCCCCCCATAATGCCAGATACACATATTACCCCTCAGTGCCAGATATACATATGCCCCAACAATTCCAGATACACATATTACCCCACAGTGCCAGATACACATATGCCCCCACAGTGCCAGAGACACATATGTCCACTGTAGTGCAGTGCTAGATGCACATGCCCTCAATAGTTCCAGATACACATATGCCCCCACAGTGCCAGATACACATATGCCCCCAAAGTGACAGATAAAAATTTGCCCCCACAGTGCCAGATACACATATGCTCCCAGTAGTGCAGTGCTAGATACACATATGCCCTCAATAGTGCCAGATACACATATGCTCCCACAGTGCCAGATACACATATGCCCCCACAGTGCCAGATACAAATAAGCCCCCACAGTGCCAGACACAAATATGCCCCCACAATGCAGATACACATATGCCCCCAGTAGTGTTGCTAACCACTGCTGCCTGCTGAGCTCTGTTGACGCTGCCATACTTGGCTGCTCCTGCTGCTGGTCTCCACTGCAGCTGTGTTTGAGGGGAGGAGAGCACTGAACGTGCCTCTCCAGCCCCTCAGTCAAGACTCCAGCAACCGCGGATATGTCAAATCAGGCGCTAGTTCTGAAACAATCAAAACTTGCAGTCCGGCAGCCAATCAGGAGCAGCCACTGCCGGTCTGCAAGCTTTGATTGGCTCGCAAACCAGTGCCTGATTTGAAAGGGCAGAGGGCTGACGGTTGCCCTTAAGAGTCTGTGCCCAGTGCAGCCGCTCTTAAGGAACGTACCTCAAGCAGGCCCTGCTCCGGATTGTATGTCATTTCATGGTAGCCTGCGAATGCCACCAACTCCCATACAATTAGGTGTTGCACAACTGATTTTATGATGTTTGTGAACTGAGATTGTCTGTTTAGTGCTGTGGAAATTTGGAACCCTACATAAACATCACAACTGCTTCCAAGGATTTCAGTGATGCCTTTAATTTAATTTTAATTATAAATATTTGCCATTATACAGTGGTCGTAATATCTGTTTGGAAAAAGCAAGACTATAGTCTATAAATAAATAAATAAATTACTTTTATTTTCCCTTTAACATTCATATAATTTGATCATTTACACCACAGTTTGTATTTGATTTTTTGTTGTTGCTGTTTATGTTGTTATTTAGAAAAATAATCAATTTCCTAACTATGAGACTTTTGGGTAGAAAAACATTCATAAAGTTCAGCAATCAAAAGTTATTTTCCTTCACTCATACATTTTATCATAAATGAGATCATATTCAAGAGATGGCTACATCCTGAGCTCTAGGAAGGAAATGTTCAGCAAATATTTCCATTTGGATAACCTTTACTACAACTATTGAACTTCGCATTACAAATTAATCTTTTAAACTGACTTCTCAGAAGCAAATGCTCTCTGTATTAAGCTGGAGTATACTGGTGCCTGCAGGTGTATCAAGAAATGTTTGCCGAAAACCCAAACCATGAAACGAACAAGAAAATTAAAGCCACTCTACCACAGACAGAAAATATTTTTCTATGGTATCCTTCACCCTAGGCATAGTCCCAGGAAAAATGGATGCATGTAGCCATCAAAAGTCTCTGGCTATTGAAAAGGGCACCTTACTATATTTTATATTTGTAGTATAGAACCAGTAAATCGCTTGTGTTTACAAAATTCACAAAGCAGGAGTTGTGAGGGGGGAAAACTGCACCAGTTGCAAATAATGTAATGTATGTCAGATAGTCCTCTGATAATACTGATTTTATGTCAGGGTATAAAAACAATTTATTTAAACACTTATAAGTCTGATCTACTGTATCTTGATCCCTGTTCTATATGATATTACACTTGTGTTCATATAATTTGAGTACAAGAATAAGCAGCAAGTGAACAAATGTTTGCAGAGGCATGTCCTGTAAACAAACACTTCCTGTATAAGAATTTGGGTGGCGATGATGCAGCTTCCACCATCCAGATGTAATTAGCTGGCAGATGAGCTACAGATTAGTAGGTGGCTAGACAGAAGGATAAGCAGGAGTAAGGAGAGTGGAGTGAACTTTTTTTAGCTAAAAGAGACACATTCTGACAGTGCCGTAACTAGGTGTGTGCTGATGGTGCCTTGCCCACAGCGCAAATGCACTGAGGGTGCACCATCGAGCATCACACCCGTACGGCCGCAGAAACACTGTTTTAGGCAGCGGCGCCGCCTGCATTCCGCTGACGGAGGCGGCGCCTGCGTCCCGCTGATAGCAGCAGCGCCGCCTGCGTCCTGCTGAAGCCGCTGCCACCCACAAGACTCCTGCTGCTGAAGCCGCCACCCACCCACCCGTGTCCCGGTGAAGCAGCTGCCGCCTGCCTGTCTGTGTACAGATTAAGCTGCCGCTGCTGCTGAGGGCCCGGCAGTGCTGTGGCTGAGTTCTGTGAAGTGGACAGGAGGAGTCAGGAGCCAGCAACAGCATGTAAGTGCCTACACAGACACTACACTACACTATTCTACACTACACTATACTACACTACACTATACTACACTATACTACACTATATTACACTACACTTCACTACAGTACACTACACTACACTACACCACAGTACACTTCACTACACTACACTACACTACACTTTAAGGATAGGAGGGGGGTGTAAGGGGGAATCTGCCTGCCATACTGTGTTAAAGGGGGACTCTGCCTGCCATAATGTGTAAAAGGGGGACCTATTCTGCCATAACGTGTAAAAGGTGGACTCTGTCTGCTGTAATGTGTAAGAAGGTGACTCTGCCGTAATGTGTAAGAAGGGGACTCTGTCTGCCGTAATGCGTAAAAAGGGGATGCTGTCTTCCGTAATGTGTAAAAAGAGACTCTGTCTGCCGTAATGTGTAAAAAAGGGGACGCTGTCTGCCGTAATGTGTAAAAAAGGGAATTCTGTCAAATGTAATGTGTAAAAAGGGGACGCTGTTTGCCGTAATGTGTAAAAAGGGACTCTGTCTGCCTTAATGTGGTGTAAAAATGGATGCTGTCTGCCATAATGTGTAAAAAAAGGGACTCTGTATGCCGTAATGTGTAAAAAAAGGGGACGCTGTCTGCCGTAATGTGTAAAAAGAGGACGCTGTCTGCCATAATGTGAAAAAAGGGGGTGCTGTCTGCCATAATGTGTAAAAAAGGGGACGCTGTCTGCCGTAATGTGTAAAAAGGGGATTCTATCTGCCATAATGTGTAAAGAAGGGGACTCTGTCTGCCGTAATGTGTAAAAAAGGGGACGCTGTCTGCCGTAATGTGTAAAAAGGGAACTCTGTCTGCCATAATGTGTAAAAAAGGGGACTCTGTCTGCCGTAATGTGTAAAAAAGGGGACGCTGTCTGCCGTAATGTGTAAAAAGAGGACACTGTCTGCCGTATTGTGTAAAATGGGGCTCTACCTGGTGTAGTGGCGCTACTGTGCGGCGTAATTTGAATAATGGAGACTACTGTGCACCATTATATGAATTGGTATTATTTTGTGGCCATCACACCTTTCCCGTGAAGCCACACCCCTGTATATTTTTGCGCGCCTACGGTGCACACTGCTGCCGGTTTACATTAAGAGGGGGAGCGCCGATGCCGTTTCTTGCACACAGCGCTAAAATGTCTAGTTACGGCACTGCATTCTGATACTGTGATTTTGCTACTAAGGTACTGAAATGTCTCTGAATGACATTATCACAAATCATACAGGAAATGATTAATTACCTAGCACCAATCAATCACTGCTCTTACATTACTAAACACTTATCATTTATTTGTATGTTGCATTTTCTAAGTACACAAAGCAATATATTTCTGGTAACATTCAGTTTAAATCTGCTGTTTTCTCCATCAATTTGTTTTAAAGTTCTGAAACATACTTAAAAATAAACACAAAAGTACAAGAAAATCTAAATTCAGGAATATATCAAGTCTGCACCGAGAATGGAGAATATCTTGGTGACATTAGTGTTCTTCCATAGAAGAGGAGAAAGAAAATACCCAGCATGACTTCCTTTTACATGCAAGACTCCCTGTTGCAAGACATGTTCTGAAAGTACGCTGTCAATTTGGTATTTGACAACTTGTGAAAATTGCTTCCAATTCCTGTGTAAGCCTGACTAATCAACCAGAGCTAGGGTAAAAAATCTTTAATTTAAGTTAGGTTTTCAGACAGAATGAATGTTAAAAATCAGCATTGGTTTTCTGTTATGGTTAACTACTGTATAATCATCTGGATATAAATTATGGTAATACCTTACCTAATTATAAACGATTATAATAAATTAAATCTGTATAATAATACATACTGGCATGTCCTGAGATGGACATGCATATTCTGAAGTGTGTACACTGAGGGTGTGAAAATCCCCTCTGTGCTAAAGACTTCTACATACCTGCCAACTTTTGTGTGAAGGGAGTTGGGACCATCTGGAAAGGAGGCATGACCTTGGTTGGGAGGGGCATGGCCTCACCTGAGTGGGTGTAGCCCTGCCAAACTGATCCATTATTCAGCCTTTTGGGGACGTGCCCAGCGCTCCCCTCCCAGCTGGGCAGCCCCATGCTCACCTCCCAGCACTGTATAGATGCTGTCTATTCAGAGATCACTCACTGCTTTGCAGAGCAGCGGGAGATCAAAGGCTCACCCAACTGTCCCCCCACCGGCGGGCCACTGCGACCTGCAGGAATTGGGACAGTTGGGAGGGGTGGGGTCGTTTAACGAATTTAATAAAGATAGGGGTGTCCTTTTAATATTGTGCTGTTTTGTAGAATAAGAAAATCAAAATGTGGAATAAATTTAAAAGTGACCTTATTTATTTATTTATTAATGATATGTGAACTTACATGTGTAACAGAATTATTTATAAATTAATTTAAGTTATAGCAGAACAAAATAATCTTGCTTAGTAATCTTTTTACTAATTATGTCGTGATTTGTCATAGGCTAGAAATGTGAGAAATAATAACACAGCACACACATATATTCTTTGCATAGTACTGTAGTATGCTATTTTTACTGCACACAGACATACATTAAAGTAGCTGGGTAACTGTAACACTAGTAGCCTTGCTGGCATATTTTGACATTTGAGTGAAACTCACAATTTTATCAAATTGCGTCCACTATCCTATAGTGATTTCATTATATTAAGTACAATGGGCCTAATTCTTGTTTGCACACAAATGTAATTTCAATTGCAATTTTCTATGCTATGGATTTGCTAATTGTTAAAATCAGCAAGAGCAGATGCCCTCCTAAAATGAAAAGAGACGCCCCGCAGACCCATCACAAACTCATTTGCAATTGCATACACATTGGCGACCTACAGTTTGTGCAAAAATTAGCAACATCAGGGCTAAGGGTTAGTCTATGGCTATGCAGACTGGACACAGCACTAGCAACTCAGACGCCATGTCTAAGCACATACTTTCTTGCAGACATCAGCAGATACACAACATACCTGCGTTTTCCCAACCACTCCCCATTCACAACTCAGAAAACTCAGTTAAAGGACACAACAAGCATATTACAAATACTACAAGGTTTAAACTGGAAGGAAACATATACACTATGCACAAGTGACGTCAAGTCATTATACACCTGTATTGACCTCAATAAAGGAAGCGAAGCAACCCGGTTTTTGCTTTCAACTGGAACAGACATAAAAAATTAACAGATAAACTTCATTATGGACAGTATAGACTTTATACTCAGTAACAATTATTTTTAGTACAATGAGGAATTTAACATTCAGCAGCAAAGAACTGCGATGGGGACTTCTTTCACACCAAGCTAAGCGAATCTATTTGCAGCTTGGTGGGAGGAGTCCCACATCTGGAATAATAACATATACAGACAATACATAGGATGCTGGAGTAGGTATATAAATGATCTCCTCTTTATATGGGAAGGACTGGAAAGCCTACTGGAGGAGTTTAAACTATACATGAACAACAACGACTTCAACTTGGAATTCACCACAACTCATAGTAAAAAAATGATCATCTTCCTCGATCTTGAAGTATATATCAAGAACAATACTTTAAAAAACTAGAACACACACAAAGGAAGTAAATGGAAACACTGCTCTCTCTGTCTTAAGTAACCATCACCAACAATGGATCAGGAACATACCCCGGGGGCAATTCAGATGGTTGAAACGAAACTGCACAGACAATGAGATTTATACTTTGCAAAGCATTAAAATGAAACAAGACTTCCTTGAAAAAGGATACGAGGAAAACTTCTTACAAAAAGAAATTGACCAAATTTCTAAACTTTCACGTTTACAGTACAAAGGAAAACAGATTCAGCAACAATCAGGAGTTAACTTCATAACACAATACACCAGCAACTGTAAAGAGGTTGAAAAAATCTTACAAAAGCACTGGCATGTGCTACACCTGGACGAAACACTAAACTCGGAACTATCACAGCACTCAAAAATAATTTACAGAAAAGCAGATAACTTAAAGAAAGAACTCACAAAAAGTTACATTAGAGAAGAACCGAAAAGGAATTTGACAAAAGGTTTCCATCATTGCCTAGACTGTAATGGTTGTAGGAATAAAAAAAACTGGATCACAACGCATAGAATCATTCATTTTAAATCAAATGAAGAAAGAGTACAAGATTAAAGAAACGATAACATGTAATACAGTGGGAGTAATTTACTTGCTAGAGTGCCCTTGCGGGAAACAATGATATTGGACAGACCAAGAGAAAGTTAAAAATAAGAATATCCAAACACCTATATAACATCAGGAGAGGTCTGAAATCCCATAGTGTGTCTGCACATTTTCTCAAGTTTCATAATAAAAATCCAATAGGCCTCACATTTATGGGCATCCAAAAAGTATGTGCAAATTGGAGAAACAGTGACATTGTGACCTCTTTGAAGAAACAAGAGACAAAGTAGATATACCAAATGGATACGCTCGAACAGAAAGGATTGAACATTGATATCAATCTTTCAGTATTCCTTTAAATATTCTATAAGGAAATACATTAGTGCACCAACAGTTAAAGATCACACCTCATTTACTTGATATCTAAAATACACCTTAGATTAAGAAAATGAAATTAATGAACTGCAGAGACAAATATTTTTATGAGAACAAAGTTTTAATGTTCTAATTTTATTAAAGGAATTTTCCCCTCACTTTTAATATATATTAAAGAACATATGCACTCCGCCTTTGAGATTCAATTCCAATTCCGGTTTTGGCTCCAGGACAGAATATCATACACTATAAAAGAGACCATTGTGTAAAGTCACCACCATCCTTGTAAAAGCACCCGCAGTGGAGCAATACGAGATAGCTACCAGGAGAGACTGCTTTTTTGGTAATTGAACATTTCCTGCCACACTTCGTAAAGCCAGTGACATCATCACCAAGTGCCATGGCCGCTGCATGCCATCCGATAAAGCGCAAGGCTAAAGGAGAGTGAGACCGCTGGTGTAGTGCCCAACACCGTCGGGTGCTGCAGCCACTACAACACAGCGCCTGGCCAAAGGAGGAAAACATCACCTGTGAGACGCACGGCTGAACATCGCTGGTTAGGGTAAGCTCAGGGACAGCGCAAAGTACAGCTCACACTCTGCCACTAACGCATCCCAAAGCATTGTATATTAGCAAATCTGATCAAAGAGTCTTAAAAGAGCTGTAAACATACTGCTCTGTCGTTTTTAATATATTTTACTCATGTTCATTTATTCATTCTTTTCATCAACACATATAACATGTTTCCTTAGTGTTTATCATCTAACTGATTAAAAAAAAACAGGCATTGACTAAATTGGCCCAAAAAAATATTGGGGGAAAAATCTCGAAAAGTTTTTTTGCTGAAAAATTTACTGTGGCTACTTGAATTGCCCCCTTAATGTGGTAATTTTATATTTAGCGACTGTGTCCTTTCTTGTTTTCAATTCTGTGTGATGTTAAGTTTGAGCCCTTATTTTTATTGGCCATATTTGTATTCTTAATTGACAGATCTAAAATTTACTATACTGTATATATGGAAACAGTTCATTTTATGGACTTGTTCTATGTACTTGGGATGCTGAATGGCAGTTACTATTTTGGTTTTTATATAAATTATAATGTACATGGCGTGGGGAAGTACTTCTCCATAATATTTTGTAATAAATTATAAATTAAATTAAGTTAAATTAAAACGAAATTATCGTGGGTTGTTTGTGATGTCTTATTTCTCCATGGTAATTAATATATTCCTAATTCATTTTTCTGAGTCACTTTAGCACTGATGTTTGGTAGGATGTGTTTCTTTCATAGTCTCTATAAATATTACAGCATGGAGAACTTTAAAAAGCTTTACATACACAGTGAAATAATAAAACGTTAATAACTAAACTTCAGTATATTGAAAAACGCATTTCTATTTAATTGTAAAGGTTTAACCACAATGGAAATTCTGCAATTGCATGATTATACCAAATGATTTCTTGGGGGGAAAAATATGACTCAAACACAAACCCTAAAATAGTTTTAAAAAAAATCTATGGCTGTACTATATGTAAAAAAGGAAAAAAACATTTTTGTTTAAATATGGTTAAATATGTGTTGTTAGAAACAAGTTAGTATGCTAATATAGAGTGACAATATTATCCATTTTACCTGGGACGCTCATGGATTACACGGGTTCTGTGGCTGACTAAAACCAGCTGAAATGCAGGCTTGTAGTAAGCCAGCCACAGAACCTGTGTAATCCATGAGCGTCCCAGGTAAAAGGGATAATATGGTCACTCTAATAATAAGTAAGTGTTAGAGAACTACTGTTTTAACTACTGTAAGTTTCTGTGAACTAACAGCACAAATTGGATTTTCTGATTATATAATATGAATAATGTCCAGTGTTTTTTCCAATTGTAATCATGTTTGGCTTGGCACGCTACAGTACAGTATTTTGCTATTCATGTAAATGGACAATGTGTCTAAGGGGGACATTTACTAAGCAGTGATAAGAGCGGAGAAGTGAGTCAGTGGAGAATTTGCCCCATCAACCAATCAGCAGCGCTGAATCATTTTGTAGTATGCAAAAATTAGATGTTACTTCAGTGCTGATTGGTTGTCATGGGCAACTTCTCCACTGGCTCACTTCTCCGCTCTTATCGCTGCTTAGTAAATGTCCCCCTAAGTGCACTGGGCAAGCATCAAGTTTTTTCTCATACACAGTTGCTTGGTAGCAGGCGGGGAGCACCTGAATGGTGACTGGGGGGTAACATGGGGCTGTCTAGAAAGATGCACAGAGATATTGCTTCTTATGGCAGACATACTGCGGGTGAGTCACTGAACATGATTGCATAGAGAGATGCACAGCCACTCACATACTTGAGGCCATACTCAGATGGATGAACTGAAACTACTGCACCATAGACCTGCTGCACATTTCAATGTTGCCACCGATGGTGCATGAAAAGATGTACCAGATGGTAATGCAGCATCTACAGATGTTGCGAGTGAGCTTCTCAGTCCTTGCATATTCTGATGCATGGATGTACAGTACAAAAGGGAAGTGGCATAAGCATAAAGTCACAGGCACAACTGAGACGCGACTGCACCAGACTTCCAATCAGCCCCATAACATGCAGTTTTATTCAGACGATGGAGTGATAACCCAATATTCCGAGTACAAATATTGATTATTTTTCGTCAGCAAAAACAGAAACAAATTTGAGATGAAATTACATTATACAGAAAATACAGTAGTGCAGTGAACAGCAAAATGCTATTAGTGTTCATTACATGTGTTTTACAGGTGTTGCTTAATCTAACGTCAAGGGCCCCAGCAATAAGCACGTTCCAGAGTATTGGGGAGATACTCTGAGGAGGTTCCATGTATACTAGCCACTTTTGCAATTCCACAAACTCTACCTTTTCCAAATGGACACCATCACTTAGCTGTGAACATGGTTAGTTAAAATAGATGGTCACCAGCAGGGAATTGAGAAAGCTAGATGCTCGGTCAACTTGTGAAATGTAGTCAAGAGTACAATGCCCAGCAGAATTTAGACAAGATCCATAACAGGATTTTCTCATTTTGAGAGTAACTAGGCTGGATCAAATTAAATCTTTTTTAACAGTAACAACTAAAAATTACTGACACCTTATCAGGAACAATAAAACATCAGGCATTACAATGTGATTTGTTAATTGGCACCTCAGATCCATAAATTAGTTTTTCCAGAGTTTCTCAAACTCCATTGCAATCCAGGGTTTCAGGAAATCCATGCTTGAGTCCAGATGATTAAACCAAAGTGACTGAGGTACTGATTAAATCACCTTTTCTCAAGCATTGATATCCTTAAAAACTTGACTGTAGCAACCGAGTTTAGGAAACTCTGAATTATGCAGTACTACATTCTCATACAATTAAATAAAGAAGAACACGAGTGTGATTAAATATTTCAAAGTTAAAGTTAGGGGCATTTCTCTGTTCTTCAGAAACAAAAATTGCTGTGTTTATTTGTAACTAAAATGGGCCATTTATCTTTCATTGCATTTTAATCTATGTACAGTCTCCCCAGTAACTCCACAGGCTAGCTCAGTAATTTACCGTGCATTCAGCAATGATTGTTCTAGAAAGTGTGTTAATGTAAATTAATTAGATGTTTTGTAATGGGATGACTGTTTATGGAAATGAAAGTCTATAAAACACCATCTATGAAAATGATAATTATTTTAATTTTGAAAGAAAATGTATGCAAAAAAGAAAGGCAATCTTAAAATATGCCTTGGTAATGTAGTAAAATTTGTTAATAAAATTAATTTATCTACTTTACTGTTTTCAGATCGTGGCATGTCTTCAATTAATGCATAGTCTTTCAGAACAGTTTGAGTTATTTGATAAGCTCAATTCTTTCATAATTGTACCATTTATGGGTAAAGTGATCTTAACATGCTTTGCTTTACATTTTAATTGATAAAAGCTCTTTATTTCAAATTTGCTTATTTAGAAGGAGATATTTACTAAGCAGTAGAGATGAGTGAATTGAGTAGTACATTTTCATAATGCATCTGATTGTTAATGATTAAACAAATCTCACACATTGTTTTAGCAGTTTAAGAGTTTCTTATAAAGGAATACATGGAATGAAAGACAAAGCTACATTATATTGAATATTAGCATTAATCAAGCAAAGGGGATAGCTTTTCCAACATATTGGGGGGAAAAACATGGCGAGTCCACACCTGTCAGCCTATGACATCCACCAATGAAGATGATACTACATAGTCTAGCTTCCATCGTTATATATATTTCAGGTTCATAGCTTACAATAGACTCTTCTTTACTGACTAGTACTGATATTAAAGGGCATATTTAAGAACGAGTGATATTAATTTTATCACTCATAATGAATGCTAAATGGTGCTACGGCCAATCAGCTCTCATCTGTCATGTGTTTGAAAAATGACAGTTAACGGCTAATTGGCTGGAGCACCATTTATTATTCATAATGAGTGATTAGAAGAGTATCAGTCATTGTTATATCGGCCCCATCGATAGTTTGGGGCCAGCTGACAGGGGTTAGGTTATAAAAGTTAAACCTGGACTGTGTCAAGTTGTAGATGCAACTTAGTTTTGAGCGATTTCCGTCGCTACAGATACAGCCTTTGATACTGATAGTGAGAAAGAGTCTTCACATTCCATGCTTTTGCCAAGAGAAAGTTATGGCAGTGAATAAAAATTCCCTTTGAGTGTGTACAAATTGACTATCAGAGTAAAAGTAAAGCAATGTCATTCCCATATCCATGGTGTACAACCATTATAAATAGAGATGAGCGGGTTTGGTTCTCAGAGAACCGAACCCTACCGAACTTCACGTCTCGAAATCGGATCCGAGTTTGGCTCGAGTTTTCCCGCCTGACTCGGAAACCATCATCATCATCATCAATCTTTCTGCCACTGTAGTGCCACTCCTAGATGGGCCAGGTGTTTGTGCCGCACAATTTTGTCGCTTAGCTTAGCCATCCAGCTACCTAATTGCACCTCTTTTTCTTCTCTGCATCATGTGCTGTTTGGGGCCTATTTTTTAAATCTGCCATCCTGTCTGCCACTGCATTGCCACTCCTAGATGGGCTAGGTGTTTGTGCTGTACACTTGTGTCACTTAGCTTAGTCATCCAGCCACCTCGGTGCAACCTTTTGGCCTAAAAACAATATTGTGAGGTGTTCAGAACAGACTGGAAATGAGTGGAAATTAATGTTATTGAGGTTAATAATATCGTAGGATAAAAATTACCCCCAAATTATGTGATTTTAGCTGTTTTGTTTTTCAAAAATCATCCAGATCCAAAACCAAAACCCAAAAGGGTGGTTTTGGCAAAACCAATCCAGATCCAAAGACAAGCATGGAACCAGAACCAAAACCAAAACACAAAACACACATCTCTAATAAAGCATTCTTCCTATTCACACAAAACCTAATGTGGAGCACTTGAACAGCTAACTGCGTAAAAATCTAACAAGCATAAAATACTGAGCCATGGGGGTCATTCCAACCCATTTGCACACAGTGGTTCTTCGCTAGCGTGATTGCGAGAAGATTGACAGTGGGGAGGCGTTCCAGGGTTTTTAACTCACCGTTTTCCAGCCATGGAGATCGGAACGCAGGCATGTCCAGGCATTTGGAGGGCGGATGTCTGACATCAATTACGGGACCTTTGTCGCTGACTCCGTCACATAGGGTAAGTAGGGCTGACCCTTGTTTTGTTTTGCAGGTAACTTTTTTAACATAGCAGGGCTGCACAAGCGATCGCAGCCCTGCTATGCTAAAATGCACTCCCCCATAGGTGGCATCAAGTTGATCGCACGAACAGCAAAAAGTTACAACGTGCGATTAACTTGGAATGACCACTCATATGATAAATCTTCAAATTGAGTAAGATGATAACAAAGCAATAGATCACACATTCAATTCCGACTTAAGGACGCCGTTTTCTATGACCAGTTCAAGGCAAACATGCAGGTGTTTTACACTGGTACTGCTTGTGAACAACACCAGTAAATGATCAAGTCTCAAAATAAAAAGGACAGTTTCTAAAACATGTGAATTTATCATCTAAACTGAGTAGCAAAAACATAAAATCAATTTCTACTTACTTTACTGGTTTGTAGCATTTTTCACTGAAACAGAAGGTACCATAAAATAATGGATATGTGCTTATTTGGTTAAATATACTAGTGAAATCAACCTTACTCAACAAGTAGAACAGTACAAAATTACATTAAGCTTAATAAATTATAGTGGAGTTGGAGAGAACTCTACAGTCTTTCCTTACTTTGGTTGTCAGTACAGCTCTTTAAACAAAATGAACCTATTTGCAAATATTGCAATACATTGCACCACAGTGCCATGTACACAAAACCATTCTGTTTTAACTTCACACAACAAATATCTAAACATCTGCTGAAACCTGTATCTGGCCAACAGAAGTTATATTTTTATATTTTTACATTTTACCATCCCCCAAACAATGATGACTTTACCTGGCTACAGTTAAAGTCACTTTATTATAAATTTAGTGACATTTTGAATGCATCAATATGTTTTGATTGTTAGGAATACATTAACTAAGATTCATGTTTGGTCAGGTTAGCATTCTTGTGTGAGATTAGCCTGTTTTTGCAACTCTGAGAGTTACTAAATCCAAACACGGGTGCAAAAACTCAATCCGAATAGAAATAGATGGTCAAACACGCAAATAGAAGTCAATAGACCATCAATCCCACTTGCAAGCTCTTTCTATAGAATACAACTTATGGATTCACTAAGAATCGTGTTTCAAAACACAGCACAAACTCAGACTAAAATAGAAGAATTAAATAGACCTGCATGTGAGCAGTGTGTAGTGCAGAAGACTGCGCAGGACAGTGCTTCGGTGTGTTACACGTAAAGAAATGGTTAGAAAACAAATGTGTGGTATCTCCCCCAAAAGAATAACCAGCACCAGACTCTATGAGCTGGTTCTGGTCTTGTAAACAATGGGAAAAAACTGCCTAGTGGTCCCTCGTATTTCCTTGAACCAACACTGTGCTCAACCAACATGAGGGTATTGCAATATCTGGTGGACACAAAGTCCCCATGCCAAAATATTTATCACCCCCAACTAGTCAGCACAGGCTGGAGATTCCTTGGGAAATGGACACACACACCATATGTTCTAACTCTTTATTTCATATTTATGTTTTAACTCTTTATTTCAATCGACCCACACTCACACTACATACTCACCTCATCCATGGTGTTGACTGGTCCCTGATTCTGACATTTCCTGTGTGGTTTTTTGCACACGATCACTCCTTTCTCAACCAATCAGCGGCCACTGCCATACACACCACCCGCTGATTATCTGAGAAAGGCATAACTCTTAGCCAATCAGTGATTATTTGCAGAATCCCCGTGGGAAACTTCAGAAACTGGGAAGCACTGTATATACAGTATGTATACACAGTGCTTTAGTGTCCACTGGATTGGGTAAGCATTTTTTTAATGAGTATGTAGTATGAGTTTGAGTGCAGGTGAGTGTGAGTGTGAAATAAAGAGTTAAAACAAACAGTGTGTGTGTCTCGTCATAATTTGCTTTACAGTGGGGTTACAGGTGCCAGCAGGCTCTATACTGTCCAGAAATGCTGGCACTTTTGATTCTCCAAAGGCCAATGTACAGGGGAGGCTTGCTGGGACCTATAAAACCCACTGTAACAGACAATATTTTATTCTATTTTTATACGATTAACCGTCCTCCCAATACCAAGGTATGGGGGATAGGCCCAGGCTTCAGCCCCGGCCTGGGGTATACTTGGAAGGGGGTACCCCTTTATTGGGGGGAACCCCACTTCATGAGAAATCTCTAGCTTTGGCTGATTAGTTGGGGAAGGTTAATGTTTTGGCCGGGGGAACTTGTGAAGTGCATTACCCCTGCTGGTTGAGCCTGGTGCTGGTTCATGGAAATATGGTGGACGCACATGTTTTTTACCCCCCTGTTTTTCAAAGACCAGATGCTGTTTACACTATGGGGGGGCATTGTTTTCTCTAATTTGTAACCATTTCATTCCTGTGTAAAACAAAGCACATCACAGATCACACTGGTTCCTGCACAACATGCAGTTTCACATGCAGGTCTATTGGTTTCGGACCAAAACACCTGTACTGGCACACAACAAAGCACGATTGCATAGTCCATTGAAAAACACCATTCAGTGAAATATGATTCTTAGTAAATTAGAGTGTTTGATGTTGAAAAACTATATCCCAGCAGTATCCCAGCAATGCTCAGCATGTTCATGCTTGGATAAACACGAATCTTAGCAACCTTAGGGGTCTATTTACTAAGCCTTGGATGGAGATAAACTGGATGGAGATAAAGTACCAGCTAATTAGCTCCTAACTGTCATTTTTCAAACACAGCCTGTGACATGGCAGTTAGGAGCTGATTGGTTGGTACTTTATATCCATCCACTTTATCTCCACCAGAGGCTAATACCCCTTTTCCACTACCTTGAAAAACACGGGTAAATGTGCGGGGGCGCGCATTTACCCATGTTTTTTCCTAGTGGAAACGCCCCCCCATCCCGGCAAATTCACGGATCAAGTGATCCGGGAATCCTACCCGGTTACCTTGCCGGGTTGAACACATGTTCAACTGGGTAAGCTGTGTAGTGTGAACAGAAGCCGTGTCGAGGCAACATGGCTCCTGTTCACAGTGAATGGAAGGGCGGCGCTGGAGATCATGTGATCTCCCAGCGCCGCCCCTGCTGCAGCAGTGTCACCAACCCGGCAGTATGCCGGGTTGGTAAGCACTGTGGGAAAGGGGGCTGTAGCACGGGTGCGACCCGTGCTACAGATGGAAAAGGGGTTTTAGTAAATAGACTCCTTACTCTTTAGTGACAACTATTAAAGCAAACATGCCAATTTTATACATATTAGAATTTTCATATATCAGAGATCGTTACATTTCTCTAGCAAACTCTGTATGAAAAAGTGTTGGTTACCGTACATGTAGTACTAGTATCACAGCAAGCAATAAAATGTTTTTCTGTTGTTAATGACCCTTGATCTAAACTACTTATGGCTATTTGGTTATGTGCTATTATACATTTGCACTTTTACACAATGCTTTTAAAACCGGTAACATTTTCACATTATTAATCAAGATCAGACTGCTTTTATATGTCTCAGCTCACTGCGGTAGTACTGACTTTGTTAGATGGTGGACGTTACTGCCAAAATCATTAGATCTTCAAATTAGTAGCTTCTTGCTTCTGGGAAAAGGTGACACCTCTAAAGAAGAGTGCCACTTGACTGTCAGGCCATTACACTTCTACTGATTAGTGAGAATGTAAAATTAGAAGTCTCCAAGACAAAACAACTGGTGTGAGTGAATGGAAAAAAATGAAGTGGGAAAACTGTAAGATTACAGTGCAGCATAATACAAAGAATGTATGCAGAGTTTTACAAGCTTAGCGAGGCAGAAAATAGATTGGGGTGCAGAGAAAATAATATGTCAGTCAATGCAGTGTATAAAGGCAATACAGGGACATTTGTGAGCATACTTAACTCTTTTCTATCCAAATTCAAAGCAAAACAATATGACACTGGACATTCAATAACTGTATCTCTTAAACACAGACTATTTATGCTGTGCGGTTTATATCTGTCATACTGTCAAAGTGAACACTTTCAACACTCAAACATATAAACAAATTAAGCAAATATAATTTTAATAGACTTTCTGGTCTTCTAAAGTTTGCTGGATTTACTAAAGGCAAAATTTACTAAATGAAATATAAACATTTAGGAACTGCTACAATACTTATTGCTGGTTTATCCATCACAAATGACAGATCTCATCAGCTCATGAGGGGCTGGCCCTCTATTAAACGGACGTGTACACAGTTTTTAGCATTGGGCAGCCCATGGGCTCCGTCCATTCAAGTGAATGGGCCGGATGTAACGCAGTGTTATGCGGTCGGAGCTCCGAGATTCTGTCCGAACTCGTAAATTTATTTAAAGCAGAGAACATTTACTAGGCAAAACCAGGTTGGTTTTGCCATGGAAATGAATGCCGCTTTAACAAAACGTACAAGTTCATCCATAATCTCAAAGCTCCAGCCGTCTTGCATTGCATTACATCCAACCCTATTTGTCTTTTTGTACAGTATGCTCTGAATGGATTACATCCGATCAAGACAGCAGAAAAGGAAATGCAAGTAAATTAGGGATACCACTAGAGAAAAATGCATCCTCCAAACCACTGATTAGTAAGTTTGGCTATTTGGAATTCAGAACCTATGGGCTTCTTTTCACATTGCCCTCTAACAGGGATCCAAATCCAGCACCCCCTGTGACGCATGCGTCAGACGATGATTGCACAGACAGACTCCCATGTCATAAACCCAGAAGTCCCCACCGCAAAGGACAGCTCTCATTGGGGGTCATTCCGAGTTGATCGCTCCTTGTCGTTTTTCGCAGCACAGCGTACAGGTTACTACTGCGCATGTGTATACACCGCAATGCACAGGCGCATTGTACGGCTACAAAGCAGATCGTTGCTGGGCGATGGATTTAACGAAGAATCCATTCACACAGCCGATCGCAAGGAGATTGAAAGCAAAGGGCGTTTGTGGGTGTCAACTGACCATTTTCTGGGAGTGGTGCGGCAAATGCATTCGTGTCCAGACGTTTGGAGGGTTGATGTCTGACGTAATTCTGGGACCTCCAACGCTGGATTCATCGCACAGGGTAAGTAACTCTGATCCTGGTCTTGATCTACACAAAACGTTTTTGCAAAGTAGAGCTGTACAAGCGATCTCAGCCTCGCTATGCAAAAATACACTCCCCCATAGGCGGCGTCTAGATGATCGCACGGGCTGCAAAAAGTTGCAGCATGCAATCAACTCGGAATGACCCCCATTAGGAGAGTTGTCCTTTGCTGAATGTACGCAGTGTTAATAAATGAGTATATGCATGCAACGAGTAGCGGGATGCATCGCATTCAAAATGCGATGCTTGATGCATCCCACCCACTGTCTTACCACAACTGGAGCACTGGTGCTCAAACGCATTGGGTAGGAAATGCTGGCAGTTAGATGCCGGTGGTCTGAAAACTGTCCTGATGCTTACAATCCCAACATGGGGAAGGTAAGTATACTTACATTACCACAATGCCACCCTAACCCTCCCTCCCCACAGCCTAACCCTAACCGTCCCCGGTGGTGCCTAAACCTAACCTCCCTTCTAGCAGCCTAAACCTAACCCTCCCTCCACTGCTGCCTAAACCTAACCCTCCTTGGGGGGAGCCTAAACCTAACCCCCCCTTGCCTAACCCTAATCATCCCTTCCCCACAGCCTAATCTTAAAACTCCCCCGCAGCCTAAAACGGACTTCCTTCCCCCCTGCAGCTTATCTGCCTGGCAGCCTGGTCCACACTCATTCAGGATCCTGTCGGTCGGGATCCTGGTGGTCGGGATTCCGGCGCTAGGATGGTGCTGCATGTTGAGATGCTGGTGCCAGTATTTTGCTCAGTGTCTGGATTCAGGCATTGATATTTTGACTGCCGAGATCCCAACTGCCGAGATCCTGACCAGATCCCGCTCAAACATATGCATAAAACTGTGTGTACTAGTATTTGTGATAAGCCTATTGTTGTCTGATTATAATATATATATAAATATATATATATATATATGTATATATATATATGAGATGTGCGGCTGGCACTTTTTCGGGTTTTGTGTTTTGGTGGCAATTCCACTTTTGTGTTTTGGTTTTGGCTTGGTTTTGCCAAAATCACCCTTTCGTGTTTTGGTTTTGGTTCTGGATGATTTTTGAAAAAAACATAAAAACAGCTAAAATCACAGAATTTGGGGGTAATTTTGCTCCTACTGTATTATTAACCTAAATAACATTCATTTCCACTCATTTCCAGTCAATTCTGAACACCTCACAACTCACAATATTGTTTTTAAGCCTAAAAGTTGCACCGAGGTGGCTTTATGACTAGCTAAATGACACAAGTGTGCGGCACAAACACCTGGCCCATCTAGGAGTGGCACTGCAGTTGCAGACAAGATGGCACTATTCAAAAACTAGTCCCCAAACAGCACATGATGCAAAGAAGAAAAAGAGGTGCAATTAGGTAGCTGGATGGCCAAGCTAAGCGACACAAACCCCTGGCCCATCTAGGAGTGGCACTGCAGTGGCAGACAGGATGGCAGATTTAAAAATAGGCCCCAAACAGCACATGATGCAAAGAAGAAAAAGAGGTGCAATGAGGTAGCTGGATGACAAAGCTAAGTGACACAAGTGTGCGGCACAAACACCTGGCCTATCTAGGAGTGGCACTGCAGTGGCAGACAGGATGGCAGATTTAAAAAAAAAGGCCCCAAACAGCACATGATGCAAAGAAGAAAAAGAGGTGCAATGAGGTAGATGACAAAGCTAAGCGACACAAGTGTGCGGCACAAACACCTGGCACATCTAGGAGAGGCACTGCAGTTATAGACAGGATGGCACTTAATAAAAGTAGTCCCCAAACAGCACATGATGCAAAGAAGAAAAAGAGGTGCAAGATGGAATTGTCCTTCGACCCTCCCACCAACCCTTATGTTGTATAAACAGGACATGCACACTTTAACAAACCAATCATTTCAGCGACAAGGTCTGCCACATGACTGTTGCTGAAATGACTTTGTTTGGGCCCCCACCAAAAATGAAGCAATCAATCTCTCCTTGCACAAACTGTCTCTACAGAGGCAAGATGTCAACCTCATCCTCCGATTCCTCACCCCTTTCACTGTGTACATCCTCCTCCTCACAGAGTATTAATTCGTCCCCACTGGAATCCACCATCACAGGTCCCTGTATACTTTCTGGATGCAAATGCTGGTAAAGGTCTTCCCGACGGAATTTATAATTCACTTTTATGAACATCATCTTCTCCACATTTAGTTGAAGTAACCTCCTACGCCGATCACTGACAAGGTGACCGGCTGCACTAAACTCTATTTTGGAGTACACACTGGAGGGGGAGCAATTTAGGTAAAATAAAGCCAGTTTGTGCAAGGGCATCCAAATTGCCTTTTTCCTGCCAGTATACATACGGACTGTCTGACATGCCTACTTGGATGCTGTCACTCATATAATCCACCACCATTCTTTCAATGGTGACATAATCATATGCAGTGACAGTAGACATGTCAGTAATCGTTGGCAGGTCCTTCAGTCTGGACCAGATGTCAGCTTGCGCTCCTGACTTCCCTGCATCATCGCCAGTGGGTGGGCTAGGAAATCTTATCCTTTTCCTTGCACCCCCAGTGGCGGGAGAAATTGAAGGACGAGCTGTCGACGGGTCACATTCCACTTGAGTTGACAATTTACTAACCAGCAGGTCTTTGCACCTCTGCACACTTGTGTCTGATGGAAAGAGAGATACAACGTAGGCTTTAAACCTAGGATTGAGCACAGTGTCCAAAATGTAGTGCTCTGATTTCAACCACCCTTGAATCCTGGCAAAGCGAATGAAGGGCTCCATCCACAAGTCCCACATACTTTGCGGAATCGCTCCATCCTTCAATTTATCTAGCTGCTTCTGCAAAAGCCTGATGAGGGGAATGACCTGACTCAAGCTGGCAGTGTCTGAACTGACTTCACGTGTCAAGTTCGAAGGGTTGGAGAACCTTGCACAAGACGGAAATCATTCTCCACTGCGCTTGAGTCAGGTGCATTCCCCCTCCTTTGCCTATATCGTAAGTGGATGTATACGCTTGATTGGCCTTTTGCTGCTCCTCCATCCTCTGAAGCATTTAGAGTGTTGAATTCCACCTCGTTACCAACTTTTGCTTCAGTTGAAGGCAGGGCAGGTTCTGCAGTGTTTGCTGGTGCTCCAGTCTTCGGCACGCAGTGGCAGAATGCTGAAAGTGGCCCGCAATGTTTCGGGCCACCGACAGCATATCCTGTACACCCCTGTCATTTTTCAAAAAGTTCTGCACCACCAAATTAATTGTATGTGCAAAACCTGGGACATGCTGGAATTTGCCCAGATGTAATGCACACACAATATTGGTGGCGTTGTCCGATATCACAAATCCCCAGGAGAGTCCAATTGGGGTAAGCCATTCTGCAATGATGTTCCTCAGTTTCCATAAGAGGTTGTCAGCTGTGTGCCACTTACGGAAAGTGGTGATACATAGCGTAGCGTGCCTGGAACGAATTTGCATTTGTGAGATGCTGCTACTGGTGCCGCTGCTGTTGTTGTTGCTGCCAGTGGGCTGTCACAGTCATATAGTCCTGATAGGCCCTACACATTGGCCGACATTAGTAAAAGATATGAACGATCTCATTTATAAATGAATGAGATACCCTTCATATCTTTGAGTGTGGAGGCTCCAGCGATGAACAATGCGTGGCCCCGTGCTCGTTCATAGCTGGTCCCCCATCGGCTGTACATGCAGGCCAATATGGATGATCTCGTCCATATTTGCCTGCACTTCAATGCTGCCGGGTGACGGGGGGAGTGAATAAACTTCACTCCCCCCGTCACTGCCCCTCCGCCGCCGGGTCGCCCATCGTCCGTATCCGCCATCGGGCAGCTCGGCGGCAGATCGGCCAATGTGTAGGGCCCTTTAGTCTGCCCTGTTCCACTTGTCCACATGTCCATGGTTAAGTGGACACTGGATACAACCGCATTTTGTAGGACACTGGTGACTCTTTTTCTGATGTCTGTGTACATTCTCGGTATCGCCTGCCTAGAGAAGTGAAACCTAGATGAGATTTGATACCGGGAACACAGTACCTCAAACAATTCTCTAAGTCCAAAAGAAACGAAATACCAAGGTAATTCGCCCGGCGCTATCAAGAGGAGTTGCTAAACCTTTGAGCTGCTGTATAAAGGGATAGTTAGTCCCTGATGGAACAGATAGAATATAGGTGTGTAAACAGCGCTTAGAAAACTGGATATGGAAAATTAATAATCACAATTTATTATAAAAGTTGTTGCAACAAATAAAACATTCAATTCTTATATATATATGGGTATATTAATAAAATAAATTCAGTAAAAAAATGTCAAAATAGGGCAAGCACAGCAAATTTGTTTGGTGTATTACCACATGAGGATGCCGGACATGATGTACTGAAGAAAGTCCTTGGAATTATGCCACAGTCCTGGGTGCACTTTGCAATGCTAGCAGGTGAATGTCCAAAGATTAGGTGAACCTTGTTTGCTTGGTTCCAAGCCAGATGTAGACCTCTTTATAGCTGGATCTCTGGTGCTTACATGGACTTCTGCAAATTCCCAATTGCTGATGGACTTCTAGGCTTTTTCCAGGTATGATTGGTGATTCAGTGGTACACGGCTCCTCCAGACCAACGCGTTTCGCTGTATCCACAGCTTTTTCAAGGTATGTGTGCCCATAGTGTGGGTGCCCTTTTTAAAGGCTGTGCTAATTGCCCATTGTTGACAGCTGAGATCATTTGCAAGTTTTAAAATAAATAACAAAACAAAACCATATCCAGTTTAATTTATTTATATACATAGGAGACAGATGTATATGTACTCCAAACTTAGCTTTGAATAATATTAAAATATTTATATATCAAAACCTTTTAAAACACTTCCTGTTTAGATGTATGGGTCACATGACCGCATACCTAGACATCCTGTCAGTGGAACGCATGCTTGCTATTTATTGGTTAAAATTAACATACTTTCCGATCACGTGACTCTTAGGCTGTTAATACAGACCTCCACGTGATCGGCATATCCGCAGGGCTCCCGCCGCTCGTGCTGGGCTATTCCCCTCACTTCCTTATGCGCCGGGTCACGTGACACATGCGCCCACGTGACCGGCGCTGGTGACCGGACACGCGTCATTCCCATAGTCTGATGCCGAAAGTGGGTCACATGATCTAATGCTCGAAGAGGCAGCAGTGCCCATAAGTCAAATTACAATAGAAATTCAATAGTATCTTGATATATGATTTAAATGAGGACACTGGTTTTTATAAATAGGTAGATATACTGATAATCTAGATTTGTTTTATGTATTTTATATACTAGATAGAGAAATATACATCGGGCCATGTAAACATACATATATACAAGCATCCGGAGCAGATATTTCAATAATTTATACTATTTATATAGTTTGATCATATGATCAGATATATAAGATATAGGTTATGGTACATCTATGTAGATATATTAGGGGCCATCTGATACAGAAATAGGATACACTTTTTACATCAATTCTCACTAGTGACATCTTGTGGTAAAATACCATAGTGATTAGTAATAGTAATTAATCAATAGTTATTATGCATATATAAGGTGGTTTCAATCGAAATATGTATTTTAACTCGCATGAAATGTAGTACGTCACTTTTACAGATATTATAACACTGCATTAAGTTCTAATGCTTCATTGAGACCGCTGGGATATAGTGAATTGAGCTGGAATGTCCAAAAGATCTCTTGCCGACATAGTCTGGTGAATCTGTCTCCCCCCCGATTTGTCTGTGGAATATGTTCCAGGCCAATTAACTTCAATGAGCCTGGGTCTTTATTATGATAGTGCAAAAAATGCCTGGATACACTGTGTTTAGTCAGTCCATTAATAATATTTCTACGATGTTCCATAAATCTGGATTTTAGGGCCCTGGTCGTTCTACCAACATATTTAAGATTGCACCCACATTCCAATAGGTATACAACCCAAGATGTATTGCAATTAATGAAACTTGCAATATTGATATACTTCTCTGCTGACATTAAATTTACAATTTTAGTTTTATTCTGTGTGTATAGACAGGTGGTACATCTATTGGCCCCACACTTATAGAAACCTTTCGGTTTAGTAGTAAGCCATGTAGTTTCGCCCTTTTTATTTTTTTCATTTGGATCAAATGTTTGGCCTCTAATTTGACTAGGGGCTAATATTGTTTTTAGAGACTTATTCTTTTTAAAAATAAACTCCGGTTTCATAGGCAGGATATTACTTAAGATTGGATCATTTTGTAACATGTGATAGTTTTGTTTCACTATGTTTTTAATTTGATTTGATCTGCTGTTAAACTTGGATATAAAAGCCAATTCTTTTTTCTCCGTGGGTATTTTTTGTTTTGGATGAAGTAAGGTACATCTTTCTATTTTATCTACTTCTGCAATTGATCTATCTAATATATGTTGCGGATAATCTCTATCTGCAAATGATTCTAACAAGTTTGTAGCTTGTAGTCTGAAAGATTGGGTAGAAGAACAATTTCTTTTTATACGTAGTAACTGGCCCTTCGGAATATTATTCTTCCATGGTTGATGGTGAGCACTCCTGTAATTTAGATATGAGTTGTGACCCACCTCTTTTATGTAATTAGAGGTGTGGATACAATTATCAATTATTTCAAGTGTGATATCCAAAAAATTAATTTTGGAAGAACTATAGGTGGAAGTAAAAAATAAATTAAACGTGTTAGTGTTGAGAGAAGTAACTAAATCCGAAAAAGTGTCAACGTCCCCATCCCAAATAAAAAAAAGGTCATCGATGTACCGTCCATAGAGGACGAGACGATCGCCGAGTCCGCCTCCCCAAATGAGGGTTTCCTCCAATTCCCCCATATATAGGTTGGCGTAACTCGGCGCAAATCTCGTCCCCATGGCGGTTCCCATCGTTTGACGGTAAAATGTGTCAGAAAAAAGAAAATAATTGTGGGAAAGAATAAAGGAAATAGAGTCGACAATAAACCCTCGATGTCTCTCGGAAAGGTCACCATCCTCTGTTAATATTCGATTAATCGCTTGTATGCCTTGTTCGTGAGGTATATTAGTATACAAACTGGAAACGTCCAGAGTGGCGAAGGCATAGGACGGTTTCCAAGTGATATTTTGAATAAGTTCTAGAAAGTGCATGGTGTCTCTTATATGGGACCTTAACCGAGAGACACGTGGTTGAAGGTAACTGTCGACATAGGCTGACAAAAAGGACGTGAGGGAATTAACACCAGATATAATGGGACGTCCTGGGGGTGAGGTGATGGACTTGTGGATTTTGGGTAAATGATAATAAATAGGAATAGTGGGGTGAAGGGGAAATAGAAACTTTAATTCTTCCTTAGATATCACTCGATCAGAACAAGCAGATTGTAAAAGTGCATGTAATTCTTTATGATATAAGGGGGTGGGGTCGCCAGACAGGACTTCATAGAAGTTTGCATCCTCTAATTGTCGAAGAGCTTCCTTAACATAGTCCTCTCTGTCCTGTATGACGATCCCACCCCCCTTGTCAGCTTCCTTAATAACAAGTGTGGTGTCTTTAATTAAATTCTTTATGGCTCGTTTCTCCCATTTGTTAAGGTTCTGTTTAGTTTTGACATCTGACGTGCACACCACTTTAAAGTCTTCCAAAGTTGTTCTATAGAAGGTCTCTATTTGACTGCTTTTAAAGCTAATGGGGAAAAAGTCGGATCTTGATCTACATGTTTTTTTGTCAGTATCATATATCTTTTTCTTTTTTTGTGGGGGACTGAGACTCATTCTCATCTTGAAGTTCTTCTAATATTTTTAGTGTTGGATCATCTGTGGAATCCAGTACAATTGGCATATCATTAGAATCAATCTTTAATGTCGCCTTCTTTGCAAAGAATCTTTTTCTGCAAAGAGTGCGGATAAACCTATTTAGTTCCACATAGAGGTCGAACATATTTGGGGGTTCTGTAGGGGAGAATTTAAGACCTTTACATAGCAGTGATATCTCGCTATTTGTTAGAGGTTTGGAGGATAGATTGTAAATACTTCTCCCATTATTCTCTAATTTTTTGTTCTTTAGTCTCTTATATTTCTCTTTTTTGCCTCCCCGTCGTCCTCTATACTTTGGTCTCTGCCTCTTTTTGTGTATGTCTGTTGTCTCCTCCCCCTTTTCTGATCTTTGTATTGAAATTCTCGCTGTTCTAAAAAAGGGGACGAGGGATCATATATGTTACTCCTCTCCTTATATTGGACCTGTTTGGGTCGAGCCCCTCTTTGTAGATAGCTTTTGCTTGTAGCGTGAGTGGGTGTATTTCTAATTTCGAATACCTCTTGATCCTGACAGTCAGAATTTCTATTAGTCTGACTGTTTTTCCTATATCCTATATTTTCCGTCTTTCTAATTTCTCCATATTTAGGGCCCACTGATTTATTCCTATGTTTATCTCTGTATGTTCTAGATTCACCATTTCTATAATCATCTATATCTCTCCTAAATTTTTTGCATTTCTTCTCAGTAATAGACATTTCAAACTTGATAACCCTTTCAGAGACTATACGGTCTCTTTCCAGATATTCTGCGGTAGTTTTATGGTTATCTAACTTTTTCTTTAAAATGTCTATTTCTGATACCAGTGACTCCACTTTTTTGTTCCTAAATCTAATAACCAATTCCATCAAATGTACCGAACATTTATCCAAAATGCTCTCCCATTCATTCTGGAACTCAGGGATCTCTCCAAATATTGATGGTTTGAATAAGCGTAAACCTCTTGGAATCAATTTTTGGTCAATATATTTTTGGAGGTTTACGCTGTCAAGCCAGTGTCTGGTTTCAGCCTTTAGGAGATCCTCCAATTTCAAAAAGTCATTTTTCAACAAATCTTCTTTATCAACATTCACAGGATTTTTATCATTATCCCATTTTGACATAAACATCTGTCTCCGGCTATATCTATCATTAAAAGAGGAGAAGCAACTCATCTTAGCGGCCAGGCAATAACTATGTGATAGTGCAAAAGAAACGAAATACCAAGGTAATTCGCCCGGCGCTATCAAGAGGAGTTGCTAAACCTTTGAGCTGCTGTATAAAGGGATAGTTAGTCCCTGATGGAACAGATAGAATATAGGTGTGTAAACAGCGCTTAGAAAACTGGATATGGAAAATTAATAATCACAATTTATTATAAAAGTTGTTGCAACAAATAAAACATTCAATTCTTATATATATATGGGTATATTAATAAAATAAATTCAGTAAAAAAATGTCAAAATAGGGCAAGCACAGCAAATTTGTTTGGTGTATTACCACATGAGGATGCCGGACATGATGTACTGAAGAAAGTCCTTGGAATTATGCCACAGTCCTGGGTGCACTTTGCAATGCTAGCAGGTGAATGTCCAAAGATTAGGTGAACCTTGTTTGCTTGGTTCCAAGCCAGATGTAGACCTCTTTATAGCTGGATCTCTGGTGCTTACATGGACTTCTGCAAATTCCCAATTGCTGATGGACTTCTAGGCTTTTTCCAGGTATGATTGGTGATTCAGTGGTACACGGCTCCTCCAGACCAACGCGTTTCGCTGTATCCACAGCTTTTTCAAGGTATGTGTGCCCATAGTGTGGGTGCCCTTTTTAAAGGCTGTGCTAATTGCCCATTGTTGACAGCTGAGATCATTTGCAAGTTTTAAAATAAATAACAAAACAAAACCATATCCAGTTTAATTTATTTATATACATAGGAGACAGATGTATATGTACTCCAAACTTAGCTTTGAATAATATTAAAAGATTTATATATCAAAACCTTTTAAAACACTTCCTGTTTAGATGTATGGGTCACATGACCGCATACCTAGACATCCTGTCAGTGGAACGCATGCTTGCTATTTATTGGTTAAAATTAACATACTTTCCGATCACGTGACTCTTAGGCTGTTAATACAGACCTCCACGTGATCGGCATATCCGCAGGGCTCCCGCCGCTCGTGCTGGGCTATTCCCCTCATTTCCTTATGCGCCGGGTCACGTGACACATGCGCCCACGTGACCGGCGCTGGTGACCGGACACGCGTCATTCCCATAGTCTGATGCCGAAAGTGGGTCACATGATCTAATGCTCGAAGAGGCAGCAGTGCCCATAAGTCAAATTACAATAGAAATTCAATAGTATCTTGATATATGATTTAAATGAGGACACTGGTTTTTATAAATAGGTAGATATACTGATAATCTAGATTTGTTTTATGTATTTTATATACTAGATAGAGAAATATACATCGGGCCATGTAAACATACATATATACAAGCATCCGGAGCAGATATTTCAATAATTTATACTATTTATATAGTTTGATCATATGATCAGATATATAAGATATAGGTTATGGTACATCTATGTAGATATATTAGGGGCCATCTGATACAGAAATAGGATACACTTTTTACATCAATTCTCACTAGTGACATCTTGTGGTAAAATACCATAGTGATTAGTAATAGTAATTAATCAATAGTTATTATGCATATATAAGGTGGTTTCAATCGAAATATGTATTTTAACTCGCATGAAATGTAGTACGTCACTTTTACAGATATTATAACACTGCATTAAGTTCTAATGCTTCATTGAGACCGCTGGGATATAGTGAATTGAGCTGGAATGTCCAAAAGATCTCTTGCCGACATAGTCTGGTGAATCTGTCTCCCCCCCCGATTTGTCTGTGGAATATGTTCCAGGCCAATTAACTTCAATGAGCCTGGGTCTTTATTATGATAGTGCAAAAAATGCCTGGATACACTGTGTTTAGTCAGTCCATTAATAATATTTCTACGATGTTCCATAAATCTGGATTTTAGGGCCCTGGTCGTTCTACCAACATATTTAAGATTGCACCCACATTCCAATAGGTATACAACCCAAGATGTATTGCAATTAATGAAACTTGCAATATTGATATACTTCTCTGCTGACATTAAATTTACAATTTTAGTTTTATTCCGTGTGTATAGACAGGTGGTACATCTATTGGCCCCACACTTATAGAAACCTTTCGGTTTAGTAGTAAGCCATGTAGTTTCGCCCTTTTTATTTTTTTCATTTGGATCAAATGTTTGGCCTCTAATTTGACTAGGGGCTAATATTGTTTTTAGAGACTTATTCTTTTTAAAAATAAACTCCGGTTTCATAGGCAGGATATTACTTAAGATTGGATCATTTTGTAACATGTGATAGTTTTGTTTCACTATGTTTTTAATTTGATTTGATCTGCTGTTAAACTTGGATATAAAAGCCAATTCTTTTTTCTCCGTGGGTATTTTTTGTTTTGGATGAAGTAAGGTACATCTTTCTATTTTATCTACTTCTGCAATTGATCTATCTAATATATGTTGCGGATAATCTCTATCTGCAAATGATTCTAACAAGTTTGTAGCTTGTAGTCTGAAAGATTGGGTAGAAGAACAATTTCTTTTTATACGTAGTAACTGGCCCTTCGGAATATTATTCTTCCATGGTTGATGGTGAGCACTCCTGTAATTTAGATATGAGTTGTGACCCACCTCTTTTATGTAATTAGAGGTGTGGATACAATTATCAATTATTTCAAGTGTGATATCCAAAAAATTAATTTTGGAAGAACTATAGGTGGAAGTAAAAAATAAATTAAACGTGTTAGTGTTGAGAGAAGTAACTAAATCCGAAAAAGTGTCAACGTCCCCATCCCAAATAAAAAAAAGGTCATCGATGTACCGTCCATAGAGGACGAGACGATCGCCGAGTCCGCCTCCCCAAATGAGGGTTTCCTCCAATTCCCCCATATATAGGTTGGCGTAACTCGGCGCAAATCTCGTCCCCATGGCGGTTCCCATCGTTTGACGGTAAAAGTCCCACTGAACTAATGGCGGATACCGGATGCACGTCTAACACCAACATAGCTGTCAAGGCCTCAGTTATACGCTTTGCAAAAGGATGACTGCTGTCATATTTCATCTTCCTCACAAAGGACTGTTGGACAGTCAATTGCTTAGTTGAAGTAGTACAAGTGGTCTTCTGACTTCACCTCTGGGATGACGATCGACTCCCAGCAGCAACAACAGCAGCGGCAGCAACAGCAGGCGTACCACTCAAGGATCCTCTGGAGGAATCCCCGTTAGGACAGGACTCTTCAGTCTTGCCAGTGACATGGCCTGCAGGACTACTGATGTTCCTGACTGAGGAGGAAGTTGACGTTGAGGGAGTTGGTGGTGTGGCTTGCAGGAGCTTGGATACAGGAGGAAGAAGGGATTTAGGTGTCAGTAGACTGCTTACGCTCTTACCCAAAGTTTCACAACTTGACACTGACTTATGATGAATGCACAGCAGGTGATGTACTCTATAAGGGAGGATGTTCCTTGGTGGTGAACATCCTTACCCCTACTTATTACAGATTGACAGAGGCAACAGATGGCTTGACACCTGTTGTCTGGATTTGTGGAGAAATAATTCCACACCGAAGAGGTGTCTTTTTTGGTAGTTTGCCCAGGCATCACAATGGGCTTCTTCATCTCACAGACAACAGGTGTCTCCCTCGGTGCCTGACTTAAACAAGCCACATCACCATCAGAATCCTCATCGTCAACTTCCTCCTCAGCGCCAGCAACACCCATATCCTCAATCTGGTATACTTCAACAGTGACATCTTCAATTTCAATATTAGGAACTGGACTGTGGGCGCTCTTTCCAGCACTTTCAGGGGGCGTGCAAATTGTGGAAGGAGCCACCTCTTCCCATACAGTGTTGGGAAGGTCAGGCATCGCAACCGACGACACACTTGGACTCTCCCTGGGAATTTGTGATACCATCTCAGAACACACAGTTCTTTTCTGTGCTCTTTCCAGCTTAACTCTTTTAATTTTTCTAGTGGGAGGATGAGGGCTTCCATCGTCATGTGAAGCTGAACCACTAGCCATGAACATAGGCCAGGGCCTCAGCCGTTCCTTGCCACTCCGTGTCATAAATGGCATGTTGGCAAGTTTACTTTTCTCCTCAGACAATTTAAATTCCTTTTTTTGGTTATTTTTACTGAACTTTGGCTTTTTGGATTTTACATGCCCTCTACTATCACATTGGGCATCCGCCTTGGCAGACGATGTTGATGGCATTTCATCGTCTATGTCATGACTAGTGGCAGCAGCTTCAGCAGTAGGAGGAAGTGGTTCTTGATCTTTCCCTATTTTATCCTCCAAACTTTTGTTCTCCATTATTTTTTGGTAGTTATATAAGACAATATGCGGCACAGGAATGGCTGGAATGACTGATGGCCAGGACACTACCACTGGTCTGATGCAGCGCAACAACACAACATTGTAAGGGACTTGTGGTTGTTGTTATACTTATTATAATACTGTAGCAGTGGACAAATTGCAGCATTGTATACCACTGTGACTGCCTCATCACTGGAATGACTGATGGACAGGACACTACCACTGGTCTGATGCAGCACAACAGAACAACACTGTAAGGGACTTGTTGTTGTTGTTGTTGTTGTTGTTGTTGTTATTATTATAATACTGTAGCAGTGGACATATAGCAGCAGCGTATACCACTGTGACTGCCTCGTCACTGGAATGACTGATGGCTAGGACACTACCACCGGTCTGATGCAGCACAACACAACAACACTGTAAGGGACTTATGGTTGTTGTTATAATTATTTTAATACTGTAGCAGTGGACAAATTGCAGCATTGTATACCACTGTGACTGCCTCATCACTGGAATGACTGATGGACAGGACACTACCACTGGTCTGATGCAGCACAACAGAACAACACTGTAAGGGACTTGTTGTTGTTGTTGTTGTTGTTGTTGTTATTATTATAATACTGTAGCAGTGGACATATAGCAGCAGAGTATACCACTGTGACTGCCTTGTCACTGGAATCACTGATGGACAGGACACTGCCACTGGTCTGATGCAGCACAACACAACAACACTGTAAGGGACTTATGGTTGTTGTTATAATTATTTTAATACTGTAGCAGTGGACATATAGCAGCAGCGTATACCACTGTGACTGCCTCGTCACTGGAATGACTGATGGACAAAACACTACCACTAGTCTGATGCAGCACAACACAACAACACCGTAAGGGACTTACACAGCTACACTGGATATATAGCAGCAGAGGACACCACCACTGTGACTGGTCACTGGACTGATGCTGCACAAGAGAGACAATACCCCTGGTCTGATGCAAGACAACACAGCAAAAATACAAGGGACTTATACAGCCGCCAGCAGCACTGGAGATATATAGCAGCAGAGGACACCAACACTGTGACTGGCTGGACTGATGCAGCACAATACACTGACTACACTGGACTGGACTGAGCAGCACAACACAACACAAGACTCGCTACTCCACTTTCCCGCCCACACAGGCACTGAGGACACATCCTCTCAATACACTCTCCAAGACTGGAGTGAAAATGGCCGCGATGCGTGGCTCATTATATGGAATCCAAATCCTGCGAGAATCCGACAGCGGGATGATGACATTTTGCCTCGTTCGGGTTTCCAAGTCAGGTGGGAAAACCCGAGGATAGCTCGGATCCGGGCTAGGAAAGCAAAGTCTGGTAGGGGTCGGTTCTCTGAGAACCAAACCCGCTCATCTCTAATATATATATATATATAAATGCACAAAATCCACGGCACTCCCAAATCCCTTAGGTAACTGAAATCAAAGTTGAATAGCTGGTGCCCTCCTAATGGTGACAGCGGAGCTGTATCCAATAATGTATACTGCAAAGGCAGGCGGCACTCACGGCGTTTGGAATGAAGACAGACACGCAAGTCTGATAATCAACGTTTCAATGTCATATCGGCATTTTCGTCAGGATAAAGTTACAAAAGTGTACTACTCATCAATTTATCTCCGTCTGGTGGTCCATGGCGCCAGCAGCCCGTCGCGTCCATGCTCCGTTCAACGATGACGTCATCACGAGGCGCCGGCTTCGGCGTCACGGAGCACCCGGACCGGAGCACACTAAAAAACACCTGTGATGTGCAAACATGAAAACAGTATTACCTACACAGCACAAACAAGGCATTGCATGTAACAACTTTTTAACTATGAAACATGTATCTAAATAAGTGGTAACATAAAAAGCTACACAGTAAACAATCAGCATAATAGATGACATGAGCCTATGTTTGTGTCAGGAGAACTAATTAGCGCCCCCGCTGTATCAACAATCAGTATACACACTGCTTATAGGAGTACAGGCTGATTAAAGCCGTTACTAAAGACTACAGAGTACATCCCCATGTTTACTTAAAAAACTTTAAATCTTAGGGTATAGCGCTAGATAAAGGCAGATAAGCCTGTATATTCATTTAACCCTCGAGGGGACAATGTGTCTAATAAAAAAATCCACTTGGCCTCTGCTCTGAGCAATAACTGTGTACGGTCCCCCCCTCGTTTGAGCGGGGGAATGTGATCAATTATGCGATGTCGCAGAGCGGCTACTGAATGTTTGGCATTTAGAAAGTGCCTTGCCACCGGTTGGTCACTTCAGCCTGAAGTGACTGCCGCTCTGATGGAGGCCCGATGGCCAGCCATCCGTTATTTAAACATGCAATCAGTTTTCCCCACATACTGGAGACCGCAGGGGCAGCTGAGTAAGTAAACCACGTATCTTGTGGTACAGGTTACTCGATGTCGAATCTTACATTTTTTGCCCGTGAATGGGTGACAAAAAGTGTCTCCCGTCAACATATGGCTGCACGTGGTGCAACCTAGGCACTTGAAGCATCCTGGACATGAAGATTTAAGGAATGTGGTGGTATTGCCTTTTTTGATGGTTTCAACATTAGTTTTAACGACAAATTCACGTATGTTTTTCCCTCTACGGTAAGCAGGCATTATACGTGTGCTATGCTGAATGCCTATTTTCTTATCCGTTTGGATTATTGGCCAAAAAATTTTTGTGATTTTATTAATTGTCGTACTTTGGGTGTTATACTGATTTACCCAAATAAATCTGTCCAAAGTTTCTGACTTTTTATTGGAAACTAAGGTTTTGCTTCTAGGAATTTTTAATACTTTATTCTTAATATGAATGAGGTCAGGCCGACTGTAACCTCTTTGAGTAAACTTAGTGATCATGTTGTCACATGCTGTTTGAAGTTGTGTCTCATCACTAATGATGCGTTTGAGACGCAGCATCTGTGAATAAGGGAGACCTTTACATAGGGAAATAGGATGGTGACTAGAAGCTTGCAAAATATTGTTTCTATCTGTACTCTTAGAGAACAGAGCAGTTTCAATTTTATCATCCCGGAGTGAAATCTGTACATCTAAAAAGTTAATGCTTTGCTCATGTGTAGTGTACGTGAATTTCACTGGGGAATTGGATGAATTGTGTACTTCAAGTAGAGATTCCAACAACCTCCGTGGCCCTGTTCACAATAATAACAGGTCATCAATAAAACGCAGGTACAATAGTACATATGGTTTGGTTGCTTCATTGGACAGGAACAGCTCGTCTTCAATCTGCAACATGAAACTGTTCGCAAACGAGGGCGAGACGTTGCTTCCCATGGAGCAACCCTCTAGCTGTAAATAAAAATTGTTGTTAAATAAAAAATAATTGCGCTTTAAGGTTAATTGTAACAATTTAAGAAAAATATCGATGTCAGGTCCATTGTATGATGAATTATTGCGGATCAAGGTTTCCATGGCTTTTAGTCCTTCTGTGTGAGGAATGAATGTATATAGATTTCTGACATCAATAGTTGCCAACATGCAGTTGCTTGGAACAGATTCAATGGAAGATAACTTATTCAAAAGAGCTGTAGTGTCCTTAAGACAATGATCTATTGATTGTATACAGGGTTGCAAAAAATGATCAAGGAAAATGGAAATTTTTTGAAACAGTGAGCCTCTTGCAGAGATTATCGGACGTCCTGGGGAGGACTGACTGTCTTTGTGTATTTTAGGTACCGAATATAAAATTGGTACTACTGGAAAGCGTGTAATCAGTGCCTCATTTTGAGCCGAAGTTAACTGTCCCTCCTTGATGGCAAGTGATAAGATGTTATCCAATTCCTTTTTGAAGGAGATAGTGGGATCAGATGGAAGCTTGCGGTAGGTGGTAGTATCTGATAGTTGACGGTCTAATTCAGAAATATAATCATGGACATTCTGTATCACAATCGCTCCCCCCTTGTCTGCCGGCCGAATAACTATGTTGTCATATTTTTTGAGATTGGTGAGGGCTTGCCATTCTGCTTTGATAAATTTGAATGTGTAGACCCATCCTGTTTTATGGCATTTTGGACTTGATGACCCACAGTCCTAGAGAAAGTTTTGATAGACTGGTTTTGAGATACTGGATCGAATTTTGATTTGACCCGCAGGGCCGGCGGTAACAACGTATTATTGGATGATGTTGATGGATGCTGAGAGAAATACTCTTTTAGGCGGAGTTGTCGTTCCAACTATAAAATAGATGCGGGGGCGCTCAGGTACCGCAGTGCACTACTAATGCACGTGATAAAGAATAAGAATATTTTTAAATGTAGAAATAGTGATTGACACTTCCTCTAGAATAAGAATGGCTGCAACCATAAGCAATAAAATATGTGCTTGGAGAACACATACTGTAAATAGTGAAATTTGAGTAAGTGAAGAAAAGGGCGCCTTCTAGTGTCTGGTAAAAAATATAAATAAATATATGGTGTATACCCAGTGTGAGTAGGAAAAGGACACTACTTATCTGGTATATTAAATACTTTTCTTCAGTCATAGGACCAATATAGGAGCATGAAAAAAATAAGAACAAGATAACATAGGTGGTCATTCCGAGTTGTTCGCTCGTTGCTGATTTTCGCTATATTGCGATTAGTCGCTTACTGCGCATGCGCAAGGTTCGCAGAGCGCATGCAGTTAGTTATTTTACACAAAAGTTAGGTATTTTACTCACGGCATAACGAGGATTTTTCATCGTTCTGGTGATCGTAGTGTGATTGACAGGAGGTGGGTGTTTCTGGGCGGAAACTGGCCATTTTCTGGGCGTGTGTGAAAAAACGCTGGCGTTTATGGGAAAAACGCGGGAGTGTCTGAAGAAACGGGGGAGTGTCTGGGCAAATGCTGGGTGTGTTTGTGACGTCAAACCAGGAACGAAACTGACTGAACTGATCGCAATGGCTGAGTAAGTCTGGAGCTACTCAGAAACTGCTAAGAAATTTCTATTTGCAATTCTGCGAATCTTATGTTCGCAATTCTGCTAAGCTAAGATACACTCCCAGAGGGCGGCGGCTTAGCGTGTGCAATGCTGCTAAAAGCAGCTAGCGAGCGAACAACTCGGAATGAGGGCCATAGTGCGTACAGTTTTCATGCAGTTTTCATACCATTAATCAACATAAAACCAGTTGTATATAAAAAAAAACCTTTGTAGGTATAAGCAAATCCCACAATTTAAAATCCACAGCCAGCGAACCAGGGAACCTTTTAAAAGGTTTTCCACAAAGTTTAATACAACACATATACACAAAATGGAAGAAATGCAAGCGTACCGGATAAAAAAAAGTATAACGAGCTTATCTATCCATATAGGAAATCGAATACATCTAATTGTCCATTGGTATCCAAAGAAATAGTAAAAATTAAAACATACAAGAAATAAATATTAAAAAGGCTTATCTGTCCATAAGAGAGGTTCAGGTACATCAGGTATATATATAGATGTGTCCTCTTACATCCTTGCTGCAGTCACACTAAACAGCCCTTCAAGACGCACCATGCTGTGCCAGGACTCGGTAGCGCATTGTGCATCTTTTGCTGCATTAATGCTGCATCTTTTGCTTCAATGTATTGCAAAGGGACGCACAAGCTTCTGCTGATTAAAATGATATGCAGCGTGCCTATATTCTGTGAGTAACTTCGACTGTATTTGCATATAAAATGCTATGCTACAGTGATTTCCTGGAAAACACTGTATTGCTTCATTTTAGATGCAGATACAGTCGCAGTCACACACAAAATATAGGCATGCCGCATATCATTTTAATCAGCAGAATCTGTTCCTGCATCCTATTGCATTACATTGCATCTGAGATGCATTTTTTTGTGGCAAAAGATGCAAAAACAGACTCTCTGCACTACCGAGTCACACAACACTCACGCGTTATGTGTAACGCGACTTGTAGCGCATGGAGCAAAGTTGTAAGAGGGCACAGCTGTATATTACATGCACAGTGTGCATACATAGGTAAGTTTTGATTGTAAACATCAATTCTTAGTTTCCATTATGTGCTATTTTATATAATTATTATTACCAGTTATTTATATAGCACACATATATTGTGCAGCACTTTACAGAGAAGATTTGACCATAGACATCAGTCCCTGCCCCAATGGAGCTTACAATCTATATTCCATACAACATGTATATGCACTGACACACACACACTGACTGACCTACCAGTATATTTTTGGATTGTGGGGGAAAAACGGAGCACCCGGAGGAAACCCATGAGAATATACAAACTCTGCACAGTTAGGGTCATGGTTGGACTCTAACCCATGATCTCAGTGCTGTGAGACGGTAATGCTAACCATTACACCATCAGTACTGCCAAATATAATAGGAATATAATAGTGGTGCTGAATAAAACAGAAAAGCACAATCTCACCTTAAGACATTTTTAAACTTGATACCAGTTCAGCTTTTCATTTGCTGTTGAGTGCAAGTACAATCAGTTCGGTATTGTTTCTTGATTTTTATTCAGTTGTTTGTTGAGCATAGAAATGAACAGGGCTAGGTTATGTACCCAACAAGCATAAACAGCAACTTCGCCGGGCACATTACTGCAGAACTGCACCTTAGAAATAAAAGACCAGGCAATTTTCTAAGACAATTTTCTCCACAGCATACTTCTATCAACATATTTAGATATATGTGGCAGGTTAATGTAGGCCATTTTCACTTGGCAACCAAATCAATCCCTTGCACTCAGGCTTCGCTTTCAGACCACTAAAGCCATTTTGCAGTTTCTGAAACTGATAAGCCAAAATGAAGATCAGGTTAGAGAAACCTTTGGTGACAGTGTCATTTCAGACAGAGTTCTGCTTTGGCAGCCATCTCATTTTATTCCTTATCAACTTTCTCTGCAGAGCCAATTATTTTCTGCTCTAGCACCAAATGATGTCTTGCATAAAAACGTAGGGGTTTTCTGAGGTATGCTTCATGCTTTCACAGAATTTAGCATTTCTGATGTTGCATTATCATACAGTATTATAATGTCTATTTGTTTTGCTGCAAATAAAAGATTACGGTTATCTAACAACTAATGGCATAAAGCGTGATGGTTCATCATATTTATTAAAGCTTAATAAACAATAGGTTTGTTTTGAAACAGAATATAAGCTATGAAAAATATGAATTCAAGGGTGGGCTAAAAACTTATCTAGCTCATCATGTGCAAAGCTACTACCGTGTATGCATTGCAATAACTAGTCTCTGATATTTACAGAGTGTGTGTTTAACTCAAGGTCTCAAATCACCTTTAACTCAACATTTCTTGCTACGAATAGACTGAACATAAGTCACATTGATAAATGTCTAAAGCTGTGTTTTTCAGCCACTGTGCCGGGGCACACTAGTGTGCCCTGAGCAGTCTCCAGGTGTGCTGCCATAGAAGCACAGCCAGGCCCGTCAGTGTTTTGCCGCTACTGAAGCCCTGGAACGATCAATACTGGTGGGTTTAGTGGTTGCAGAGCCAGTTCTAATTTTGGACCCAGGCAATGTTGGGCTCTTCTGGCTTTCTCAGATGTGGCTCATGCGTTACTTATGGAGAAGCTGTGACATGACATCCTAGGACACGCAACTGCACCATGCATCACCATAATATTTGAATGTGCCTTGGCAATATTTAAATCTTGCTCAGTGTGCCGCGAGTTGTAAAAAGTTGAAAATCTCTGGTATAAAGGTTATTTTTACAAACATTAATTACAGATCATATAAGTTTGGTATTCATGTGAAAGACATGCATTAAGAAGAGTAAAATAATTTAGTTAGCTAACGGATAAAGGATTGTATATATAATATACATATATTTCTCACTGCCGTGAACCTATATGAAAAGAATAGATGCTTTCTTCTGGTGAATATGTAGAACTCTGTATGCAGTATCTGCATTTACAGTCCTGTCCTCATCTCTCCACACTATGACCATAGATTTTACTAAAACACCCAGGTCATTTTTAATTTTTAATATACATTGTCCATACTGAAACAACATATTCCTCCCCTTTAAATGAGCTTGACTTCTAAGTCCCGCTGCACACAATTAATTCAGCTTTGTACTCTTTAACTGTACGGCAGTATTTTCTCAATTATGAATTAACCTATTACATACATTGTGCTTCTAATTACTGTAGATACCATGGTTTGGCTGTAATTACTGTACTACTCTTATTATACTTTGCTTATTTAATGTGTAATCCAGTCATATCCTAAAGTCTTATTTGAGGACCCTGAAAATATCAGGTGGCACAATAATATAATTTTTTCCAAGTTTAATAACTGTAACAAATAAATGGATAGATTTGTATGCAATGTAATGGATACAATTTCGTAATGTAATATATACATATAAATATCTAAAAATATTTAATTAGAACTGTTATGAATTCTCAGTTTACATACTGAGTAATTGGTTTTGAAAATATCTCATAAAGCAAGGTAGTTTTATGCTCAAACTAGTTTAAGAAACCATCATGTTATCAATCTTGAATTTCTGACTTTAGAGAGAGCACCCATGCATCCTAAAATAAACGATACATGAATACAATTTTACAGGGGGGTGCCATATCCTTTCATATGGTTTATAATGTCAGGAGAGATTATGTAACCCTATTGTTAAATAGAATAGTTTGATTGTATTTATAATTGTTCTATAAATTACAGTATACAGTATGTCTGTAAAAGAGCTCATTCATCTCTATGTGGTATATTTAAATTAAGCGTGTGACATATGTGACATATTTTAGGTAATTAATAAAGTGCACTGGATGCAAACTAAAAAAGGACTTGGTTTCACACAAGAGTACCTAGTCCAACAGTAAATGGCAAAAAACAGCATGGTTTTAACAGAAAACAAAGTGCCAATTTAAATGTAGTAGCTCAGGCCTGGCCAACCTGTGGCTCTCCAGATGTTGTGAAACTACACATCCCAGCATGCCCTGCCACAGTTTGAGCCTTCCGTAATAGAAAAACTGTGGCAAAGCATGATGGGACTTGTAGTTTTACAACAGCTGGAGAGCCACAGGTTGGCCAGGCCTGTAGTAGCTGTAATACCTAAATCATGTTGGTTAAAGTATATCATCATCTATCTAGTGTATACCCCAGAGGCAGAGATACATTATTGCATGTAAAACTGAGCAATAAATAATATGTTATGTATATGTATATAGCAGAGGGCTTTGTAGCGTAACTTATAGTTGGACAGTCCGGGTTTGGGTTAAGCAAGGCAAAGTTCAGTAGCAATCAGTACCGTTGATCAGACACACCACTGGTAATTGCAAGCAAAATCCAGATAACAGAGCAGGTAGGTACATGAGTAATCCACACACTGGGTCAAGAAACAAGTCAGGTCAGCACAAAAGAGATTACAGAGGCAGCACTTAGTGTTGTTAGGTAAGTTCCCCTTTACAGGTAAAAAGGAAAGTGTATCATAGACTGGACAGGTTCCCACTCTGCGCCTGCTGCTGAAAATTGCTCCTCCAACTACAGTCCTCGGTAAGGATGTTAAACGCCCAGGATCCATAACACCTGGCTAATTCTTGAAATAGCATATCAGTACTTCGAAGAATAGCGCAGGTTGTGACAATTTGTACTTTATACTTGGAAAATGTATCATTGGATTTTGTTTCTATGCTTATGACAACCATCACTACCCCTCCTCCCATTATATTTCTCAGGCTCATTTCACTAATATAGCAACCAGCTGTTGCGTCATCATATCTATCTGATTCTTAATCTGTAGAACTGACCTCCCTGTGGTCTTTCATTCCTCTAAAGCAGACTTTTTCAACCTTTTACAACTCGCGGCACACTGAACAAGATTAAATATTGCCAAGGCACATTCAAATATAATGGTGATGCATGGTGCAGTTGCGTGTCCTAGGATGTCATGTCGCAGCTTCTCCATAGGTAACGCCTGAGCCACATCTGAGAAAACCAGAAGAGCCCAACACTGCCCGGGCCCAAAATTAGAACTGGCTCTGCAACCACTAAACCCACCAGTATTGATCGTTCCAGGGCCTCAGTAGCTGCAAAACACTGACGGGCCTGGCTGTGCTTCTATGGCGGCACACCTGGAGACTGCTCAGGGCACACTAGTGTGCCCCGGCACAGTGGTAGAAAAACACTGCTCTAAAGTAAGACCATAATGAAGTCCACATCAAAGCACCTCCAATCTTTACTTTAAGCTACTACCACATTCTATTATCAGACCACAAACCTGCAGTCTTAAGGTTCAATTAATTTCAGACTCGTCCTTCACTCCTCACATTGAGGGCCTGATTCAGAGAAGTACGCTAATGCAGCTGCAAGTGCGATTTTCTCCACAACACAACTGCAGATATCAGCAAGTGATGCTGCCTCCCAGAAATGAAAAGATATGCCCACCGGAGCTACTGCAACTCATTCGCAATTGCATACACATATGAAGCATATACCCAAGAACAAGGAGCATCGGGTGAAGGGTAGACCCATGGATATACAGACTAGACCTGGCAGTAGTCACACAGGTGTTATGGGACAGATGTATTAACCTGGATAAGGCTTAAGGAAGTGATAAACCAGTGATAAATGCAAGGTGATACACGCACCAGCCAATCAGCTCCAATATATAAATTAACAGTTAGGAGCTGATTGGCTGGTGCGTTTATCACCTTGCATTTATCACTGGTTTATCACTTCCTTATGCCATCTCCAGGTTAATACATCTGCCCCAATGTTATTTGTATATTAGCGCTCAGATACACACCCTGAAAATGACCATGGCATGCCTGCATTTTAAAAACCACTCCCCGCTAACAACATGTCACAGCAGGATCAGTCTGTCCAGGGCTGGCTGCAGTTCTTTCAATTTGTTACATTGTACATGGCATGCACAAACCACAGGTTATACACAGTAGTCATAATATCTTTTCTATGGGAAAGAAAAACCATGAGTGATGTACCTGAAGGAGACAGGGTCCCCGCAGAGTTAAGCTTCTTGTAATCATACCGTGCACCAACTTATCATTATTCCCAGGAATTTGGGGGTGGGGAGGATATAAGGAGTAAAAAGTAGCTTGCCTATGGTTCATTTTGTCTATTGAGATGTATCAATTGTGTGTCAAAGTAAACATTGGGGGTCATTCCGAGTTGTTCGCTCGTTGCCGATTTTCGCTATATTGCGATTAGTCGCTTACTGCGCATGCGCAAGGTTCGCAGAGCGCATGCGCTTAATTATTTTACACAAAAGTTAGGTATTTTACTCACGGCATAACGAGGATTTTTCATCGTTCTGGTGATCGTACTGTGATTGACAGGAAGTGGGTGTTTCTGGACAGAAACTGGCCGTTTTCTGGGCGTGTGCGAAAAAACGCTGGCGTTTCTGGGAAAAACGCGGGAGTGTCTGAAGAAACGGGGGAGTGTCTGGGCGAACGCTGGGTGTGTTTGTGACGTCAAACCAGGAACAAAACTGACTGAACTGATCGCAGTTGCCGAGTAAGTCTGGAGCTACTCAGAAACTGCTAAGAAATTTCTCTTCGCAATTCTGCTAATCTTTCATTCGCAATTCTGCTATGCTAAGATACACTCCCAGAGGGCGGTGGCCTAGCGTGTGCAATGCTGCTAAAAGCAGCTAGCGAGCGAACAACTCGGAATGAGGGCCATTGTTTGGTTGTTGTACAAAACAAGCAGGGGAGCTTCTAGAGAGGAGGCCTGTGTGCAGACTCTGTCTGGGCTCCCTCCTCTCTAGCCCACAGCGCTGTAGACTCTGGGCACTAGGGTTACTAGGGGACCCTAGTGCTGTCCCAGAGTCTAGTGCACATGCGCAGATCTCCGGGAAAATGGCACGGTGGCTATTTTCCCAGAGTTTTCCTTACTGCGCATGCGCAAATATCCGGAAAGTGGCCACTGCATCATTTACCGGAGATTTGCTAAGAGATGCTGCTGCCAGCGGGGGACTCCAGAGAGGTGAGTATTTTAAAAATGGGTGTGCGGTGTGGGCCCCCTCTGGACCCCGGGGCTCTTGTGCACTGCACATCATTGTAAATAGGCCAGTGAGAACAAGCACTTTTATCATATGTCTAACTGCTCCTATGTTGTTTAAATTGAAAATTCTAAGAAACAAGGCCCTCTCCTTTCTTTTATTGTTTGTAGCTCTTTATTTCTTAGTGCTTTAAATATGCTGAAACTTTATAAATGAAAGACTAATAATAATTCCCATTTTCTTATGTGTCACTGGCAAAGAAAGTGAGGGAGGACGGGGAGGGATACATGCCACATAGTGATTTGCATTGCTCTTATAGCACTTTGTGCCTTGGGTTTGATTCCAACTATTGAACTATCCTTTAGAATGTAAGCTCTAACGCGCAGGGCTCTCTTCCCTCATCTACTTATACTTTTCTTACTTTAACCACCTTCAACTGCACCAAATCCCGTGGTTTTCTGTCACCCTGATACCTATTTTACTGTCACCTGCTGATGTAGCTATGTTTATTTTCCTGTACTTTTCCTATATTGTCTTCAACTGTTAGTCACTGTCTTCCTGTTTTGATTATTAATTTATGTAATTGGGTGCTGCAGATCCCTTGTGGCGACATATAAATAATGGATAATAATAAATAATAATCTGTGTGGATTTTGTATGTTCCATACCACTAAGTAAAAACATGCTGGTAGGATAAATGGACTCTGACAAAATGTTCCCTAGTCTGTTAATATAGTTATAGCCAGGGGCGGATTGAGGGGTGGTCTTCAGTTTGCCGGCTGTCGGGATCCCGGCACACAGTATACAGGCGCTGGAATCACGACAGCCGGCATACCGACACTTTATCTCCCTCTTGGGGGTCCAAGACCCCCCTGGAGGGAGAATAAATAGCGTGGTGCGCGTAGCGCACCACCGTGCCCGCAGCGTGGTGAGTGCAGCGAGCCTGCAAGGGGTTCATTTGCGCTCGCCATGCTGTCGGTATGCCGGTGGTCTGGATTCCGGCGCCGGTATGCTGGTCGCCAGGAGCCTGGACGCTGGTATACAATATTACACCCGGATTGAGAACTAGAAGTGGCCCTGGAAAAATTTGTAGAAATTGCCTCACACGGTCAGCACTAGAGATTTACTGTGTAACCATGGCGGCAGCACCACACCTCGCATGTCAAGGTCCAATGGAGCAGGGAATAATGTAAACTATCACATACTCTCTGTAAAAGTGCTGCGTGACATGTAAACGCTATAGAAATGTGGTGTTTTTGAGGGGTGCAATATGATATTCCAGCGGTCGGGATGCCGGAGGTCAAAAGACTGTCTGCGGCATACCAATGAAAGCAATACCAACAGGGGCTAGGTAAGTATACTTACCCTCTCCCAATATCCCCCAAACCCTGCCTTCCCGCAGCCTAAGTCTAACACCCCCAAAAGCCTAACCCTAACCCTCCCCTGTGGTGCCTAAACCTAACCCTGCTCCCCACAGCCTAACCTAACCCTTCCACACCAGCAGCCTAACTGTCCCCAGGGTAGCCTAACCCTAACACCCCCCTCACTGCAGCCTTGTCCTAACCCTCCCGGGGGTGGCTAAACCTACCCCCTCCTGCGGCCTTAACCTAAGAATCCATGGCATACTTACATTCGGGATACCAGCGGTTGGGATTCTGGCGTCGATATTTTGTCTGGTGTCGGAGTTCCAGAGTCGGCTTTATGGATGAGTGTTGGGATTCCAGCGCAGGGAATCTGACCGTCGACATCCCAACTGCCGTCATCCTGACTGCATCCCTTTTTGAGCAATAATTTTGTTGCTCATTGCACCTAAACTGCAGGTCACACTGCTTATACCTGTCCAGGTGATATCAGAGCCAATGACACCAGACCTTCTCCATCCCATGTTTACACTGAATTTCCACCAAAGTATAGAAATGTCAAAATAATGCCCAGAAATATGATTCTCATTAAATCATCTTCATCATAGATATTAAAAATTGTAAAATTAATTTATGTCTGTAAACTAGAACTGCAGTAGTTTAGAAAAAGTTAGTGGGTTGGATTAACCCTTATGAGACAAATTGCTTATAATATAAAGCCAGCAAGTATGGCTTTCATAGGAAGTGTGTACTGTAACCTATAATTTATGCTTAAACTTGATCTTTGCATTTAGATTCTACTATCGAATAATACAAAACTAATATTTCCAATCCTTTCCTCAATAGGTTGCAGGATTGGAAAACAGCATTCACACTAAGGGTCACAAGGTAAGAAATATTGGTTAATTAACAATACAATCTGCATTAGTAACATGTAATACGTTCATTTGCTAATAAATGAGTTTTTTGAGGCTGCTGAGCTGATGGATATATGTAACAGTTATAAGCTACAATCAAAATTAAATTGACAGCATTTTCTGGAAATGACTGACCTGGAAAACTGAATATGTTTTGTGACTGATTACACCTGCTTTTGTCTTACTAAATATGTTTTGTCAATGGTACAATGTATCTTGTGCTCAGAAATATCTTTTTGTACCTAACAAATTGTCCCATGCCGGTTACAATACTCCTTTTGACACATAGGCATGATAATATGAGGCTACATTCTGAGTCACAAAATTGTATATATTTGTTGTAAGGTAGTTACGTAACATGAATGTGCATGGCAATTCTGAATGACTGATTTAGGTACCTTTCATAAACAGGTCCATCTTAAAATTGTTAGGCCATGGTGGGACTACTACGGTAACTTTCAGAGTCTAAGGGGCCTTCATTATTAACAGTCAGTATTGTGGTGGATATTTTCACTATGAATTCAAATATCCCCGCTATGTACTAAAAAGTTGACTTGCATGGACATCAATAGCGATAACCGCTGTCCCTGCGAGTTACATACCGGCACATCAGAGGACTCCTCAATTTATGAAAGACTCCTTCAGGGGAATCTGACACTGCACATGCACCCAGTGTCAGATTCAGGAGATGGCAGGAGGCTGCGAGAGTGGTATATCACCTGTGAGATTGCATCCACAGGCTTATGGGTCCAAATTCAAAAAGCTTCACTTTGTGGAGTTTTGTGCATAGGCACTCATTCTGAGTTGTTCGCTCACTAGCTGCTTTTAGCAGCATTGCACACGCTAGGCCGCCGCCCTCTGGGAGTGTATCTTAGCTTAGCAGAATAGCGAACGAAAGATTAGCAGAACTGCTACTAAATAATTATTTACAGTTTCTGAGTAGCTCCAGACCTACTCCTAGATTGCGATCAGCACAGTCCGTTTAGTTCCTGGTTTGACGTCACAAACACGCCCTGCGTTTGGCCAGCCACTCCCACGTTTCTCCAGACACTCCCGCATTTTTCCCTGACACGCCTGCGTTTTTTAGCACACTCCCGGAAAACGCTCAGTTACCACCCAGAAACGCCCCTTTCCTGTCAATCATTTACCGATCAGCAGTGCGACTGAAAAGTGTTGCACGAACACCAGCAAATCTACTAAGTTTTGTGTTAAATAACTTAGCGCATGCGCTCTGCGTACCATGCGCATGCGCATTTAGCAACAAATTGCAGCATAGCGAAAATCGGTAATGAGCGAACAACTCGGAATGACCACCATAGAGTCCAGACCACAATTATCATTGATGATAATGGGGATGGCAGTCTTCAGCGCTAATTAGCCTTCTGCAGGAGATTTCTCTAAAATCTCCAGTATTAGGCTGTTAGTACATAGCTACAATGCATACAATTATGCAGAAACTGCTGTTTCTGTAGAATTTTTTGAAAAATGGGCTTGATACATAGGTCCCTAAATTACTTACCATAGTTTCTTATTTGTAAAGAGATCCAGGTGCAATTGGTATAGTAAATGCACACCTGCCTAAAAACAAGAGAACAATTCTTTTCATTTTTATTTAAAACGCTATTCTTTTTTCCTTAAGTCACATGAATAAAGATTATTATTATTTTTAGGAGAGTTAGCTGAGTACATTAACCAAAACTTCATGTCAGCTGCTGTTTTGTCATCAGACACACATGTACTGTTTTACAATTGAGCAAATAAATTATATATTTAATCAGATGTGTGCAGCTGTCAGGACAGTGTGGGGTTATTAGTTAGCCTGGTTCTTCAGCCTGAATGTCTAGGAAAACGTGATGCTGACATCATTACAGCAGCTATTTTAGTTCTTCTATTAATGCTTCTCAACCACTACACTGTAACAAAACCAACAAAGGAAAGATAGCATTAGTCATTGTTCAGTTTCAATAGGACATTGTTTAAGTCATAGTATGATTGATTTGGACTCCACTGAAATAAAATTAGGCCTATTTTCTTTTTGTTAAGGATGTGTTAGCAGATATCCAGAATATATTACATTTGACTGTATTTCTCGCCTTTTTACATTTTATTTGCCAGCTTTGAAACACTGAAATACTGCAGCATGTAATCTACTTCTTACGTACTGTTACCTGTGTAGTAGCCTTATAAGATCAGGAAAATACTTTTGAGATAAAGGGCATACGGAAAACATTTGTGGCACACCTGAGCTGAGATTCATTCACCTGGTGGTGACTGCTATATAAATGGAAGTGAATGGATCCTGCAGGAGAGATCATTGATTCTCATATAGGACAGGGGAACTACACACACTGGTGGTCAGAGAGAAAAGATAATGGACCATGAACAGAAGAAAATAATGCACAATGGTCAATCTTCCTATTACCACTTTTGTTTGCTATTAGAGATCAATGATCTCTATTAAAACTCCATTTGCACAGTGATCACCCCAGAACTAAGCAAGCATCCCTTTGTACATAACATTAATGTATTGGTGGCTGCTTTTTTGTAATGTATTATAGCAGGGTAAGTGCAAGATATTCTGCGTGAATGACACCACGGCACACAATGACAGACTGTACACATTTAGTTAACACCATTATATGTATCTATAATATCCTTATAGCGTAAAATTGAAATGTTTGTATATATCACCGACAGTATTTGCGTTACCCATAGAGATTTTTTCAGTAAAGCTAGCTTGTATTATTTGTGTCAGTTCCTCAATTAATGGGATTACGTAAATGTCTTTCTTCTTATCTAGGACTGTCACAGTCCTATTAAATATCTCTAGTTTTCTGTGGAACAATAGTAGCACTCACTGAGCTTTCTAAGGAACGATTCATTGCTTTGATTAATAGGTTTGAATTACCATTCATGAATATAAAGCAAGTAATATGTACATTTATTTAATTGGCAGGATCATTTGTCACCACTTGAACACTGCATTAACTGGATATTGTTTTATTTTAAATACACTAGCTTAAAAAAAGAAGTCTAGTAGAAGTTCTGCTGTACTTCAGTATGTTAATGTAAAAGCATTCCTGGCAAATTAAAGTTCTTTCTCTTACTTGAAATATATTTTAGACCTATTTGCATGGCTTAGGTTTATAAGTGTTTAAGTCACACATACTATATTTCTTTTTAGTCACAGTTCTGTAAAACTGAACTAGGCTTTATGCTGAGTTAGGGGTTGGCTATGTATTTTAGTTTGGTGTGTCTCTTAAAAGATTAAACATCCCAAATTGGCACCTCTTATTCTTTACCTAGACCACAAAATGATTTACTTTAGGGAATTGCATGTGAATTATGAGTGTAATGCTGTAGACTAACAGAAAGTCAATGGTGACTACAGTGAACTAGAAGAGATTCTGCCAAGTAACATTTTGTAAACCAGTGGATTATATATATATATATATATATATATATATACATACATACATACATACAAAACACAATGCAGACGGGCACTCCACTTTCAAGCTTTGTTGCCTGGGTGCCCTCCCACGTACAAGCAGCTCCACAACAAATGCAGACAAACAGGCAGCTTTCCCAGGACTTCAAATAAGCTGACAGACCAGCAGAAATACTTTTCAACATTTCTACTTTTAGCAGTACCTAGAATCTCCCATAATTCATCTGGGGGTGGAGCTTTTAGTCATGCAGCTCTGACTCTATGGAACTCACTTCCCCGCACAGTGTGAGAGTCCCCAACTTTAGAATCCTTCAAAAGTAGACTCAAGACTTTCCTGTTTACTCAAGCATTTCCATAATGTCCCTTTAGTATCTTCATGCTTCTGTATTTTATGAAAAGCTTTTCTGTACTTCATTATTTTCTGTACTATATTATACTATGTATCTGTTAAGCGCCTTGAGTCCTATTGGAGAAAGAGCGCTATATAAATAAAATGATTATTATTATTATATATAGATAAAAAATAATAGAAGAAGATAGAGGTTAATATTCACAACTCGTATTATTACTCTCAAACTGATTCAGACTTGCATGTAAAGCAGCCGCCATTGTGGCCTCTTTTTGGAAAATTTAGTATCTCTGCCAGTGATGGCTCCAGCTGCAGTGCAGTCAAATATTTAAATAGGGCAGACACAGCAACTGCCACCCCAAACATCACCAGCAGGGATTTGCAAATGACTGCTCTATGTTGCGCATAGAGGATGCAACATATGCGCAGTTTGAGAATGGCCAACAGACAGAATTGCATGGAACGCTAAATCAGTCCCTCTGTACTTTTATATGGATGTTGATCAGATTAATATTATCATGAGTGTTTAGCCATTGGACAACTGAGATGTTCTATAGATTGAGTACAGCAAAATAATAAAAAATAGTCTAAAAGTTACTTTATACACAGTATGTGAAACCAGCCAAATAGTTATTAGCAGAATTTTTGGGGGTTATTATGTAGCAAGAGTTCTGCATGATAGTACTTGGCACTAAAACATCCTGTGTCATAAAGATATAGAAAGCATGTCCTTCTTAGTCCTATAGAAAATGATGTAGTGCACATCTGAGCCAAGGAAAGCACAATCTTTAAGGAAAAGCAATTAATACTTTCACACTTCTGCATTCCCAGCTATTAAATTGCTTAGTTAAAGGCAGCATAGTGCAGTTGTAATATTTTATAGGTGCTATGAAATTTTACCCATTTGCGTAGTGGAAACATGTGCAGTATGCACTGAGTAAGTCATTATCTTGACTCATCTGCAATATAAGTTTTCTGTGTAGTCTCCAGAACAAACAGTACATTAAAATGCAGATTTCGCTAAAATATATATTATTTTCTCTTTTTCAACTGGTTGAAACAATGTCACTATAAATAATACATTTTCTGTAATCTATGTAAAGAGTTCCAGGTTTGTTCATAGTTAGAAACAATTTTTTTTTAGATTTCCTGTAAGAAGTTAACAGTAATTAAAACTAAACCAATGAACTATATATCATGAATCAAGGACGTAAAAGTGGACCTTTCACCGCCATAAATTCAGAGATAATATTTTATCTTTATTGATGCATTTGCTGTGAAAACACTAACTGCTTATGAAATGTGCACTGCAAATTGTTTTCATGGGTCTTGTTTGGAGGAAAATGCTGCATTATGTTGACTTTTAACTAATTGGGCAGATAATCAATATTCATTAAAGATGAACCAGTCAGCATTGCTAGAGCTACCTCCTCTAGCTTAGGCCTGATGTATGCTCATTTAGTTTACAGAATATCAGAAAGATCTACAGTGAAACTTTTCTCTCTATCCTGCATCTTCCTGTCTGTGCTAATGGTACAATGAGTGCGTGTAGAAGCTTTGGCACTCTGATGATTACAGGTAGCAAAAACAATAAGGTGTTTAAACATTATGAAATAATATTCAGAGGAATAAAAGGAATATAATTAATAAGATTAAGTTAATGTAACAAGATGGGCACATAGATTTGTATTCCATTTGTCACATACACATGACCCACCTGCATGTCAATTAGCAGGCATGCAATCATATTTCTTTGTATACGCACAATGAAATGTGTGTACAGGGACACAGCCAGAACTTTGTAGGCACCGTAGCAACATTTTGAAAGCTCCCCCAATGCTTCTAGAGACACACCTTTCTCTGCAGGAGCAGTTAATATTATGCCCAATATTAGTGCCCTAGTTCATTTTATGCCCTATAGTAGTGTCCTAGTTCATAATATGCCACACTGTAGTGCTGCTAGTACACATTATGCCACACTGTACCTCATGCCATACAGTGTCCCTAATAAATATTATGTCCCATTGAAATGTACTCAGCTTATAGTGCCACATTATAGCATCTTCAGTTCACACAGTGCTACATATAAATGCCCCCAATTTATATTATGCAACACCACAGTGCCCCCCAGTTCATATTATGCCACAACAGTGTCTGTTGTTCATATTATGCCATGCTATAGTGCACACTAGTTCATACTGTGTCACATTTCAGTACCCAGTTCAGCTGGCACTAAACAGGCTCCAACTTACCATTATAAAATCTACTGGAATGTCACCCTATTTAGGCCTCACCTGTCAGACCCAATTGCTTGTGTGAAAAAAGGGTTATGATTCGCACTGGCCTAAGTAAATTAGGGTACAATAGGTAAGAAGACCAAAAGTGGACGATATATGTTAGTAAATGAGTTTACCCTATATGTCCGTTTGGCAGTGCGCCCTGAGTCAGAGGGTATATGTGCATGGAAAAGAAAAAGAAGACTCTTGTTTGGGCACACTCTTTGTAGTATTAATCAGAAATGATATTAATCAATAAATTTAAACTTAACTTTTATTAATTCTTCACATAAAAAAAGGTTGGCATCCAAAACACTGCAAGGCTATAAAAACAAAATATGTTCTGATCCGTCAACATGTGAGGTGATTTCAGACAGGAAAATAGTAGAGATGAGCGGGTTCGGTTTCTCTGAATCCGAACCCGCCAGAACTTCATGTTTTTTTTCACGGGTCCGAGCGACTCGGATCTTCCCGCCTTGCTCGGTTAACCCGAGCGCGCCCGAACGTCATCATGACGCTGTCGGATTCTCGCGAGGCTCGGATTCTATCGCGAGACTCGGATTCTATATAAGGAGCCGCGCGTCGCCGCCATTTTCACACGTGCATTGAGATTGATAGGGAGAGGACGTGGCTGGCGTCCTCTCCATTTAGATTATAAGAGACTGAGAGAGATTTACTGGAGCTGACTAGGAGGAGTACTGTTACTGTAGAAGTGTAGAGACTGAGTGGAGAGAGTTTACTAGTGAGGACAGTGCAGTTTACTTTATAATCCGTTCTCTGCCTGAAAAAAGCGATACACAGCACACAGTGACTCAGTCACATACCATGGCCCTCATTCCGAGTTGTTCGCTCGGTATTTTTCATCGCATCGCAGTGAGAATTCTCTTAGTGCGCATGCGTAATGTTCGCACTGCGCATGCGCCAAGTAACTTTACTATGAAGAAAGTAATTTTACTCACGGCTTTTTCATCGCTCCGGCGATCGCATTGTGATTGACAGGAAATGGGTGTTACTGGGCGGATGTATGGCGTTTTATGGGCGTGTGGCTGAAAACGCTACCGTTTCCGGAAAAAACGCAGGCGTGTCTGGAGAAATGGTGGGAGTGCTTGGCCGAACGCTGGGTGTGTTTCTGACGTCAGCCGGGACCGAAAAGCACTGAACTGATCGCACAGGCAGAGTAAGTCTGGAGTTACTCAGAAACTGCTAACTCGTTTTTGATCGCAAAAATGCGCATACATCGGTCGCACATTTAAGAAGTTTAGATTCACTCCCAGTAGGCGGCGGCTTAGCGTGTGTAACTCTGCTGAAATCGCCTTGCGAGCGAACAACTCGGAATGAGGGCCAATATCTGTGTGCACTGCTCAGGCTCAGGCCAGTGTGCTGCATCATCTATTATCTATATATAATATTATATATATCTGTCTGACTGCTCAGCTCACACAGCTTATAATTGTGGGGGAGACTGGGGAGCACTACTGCAGTGCCAGTTATAGGTTATAGCAGGAGCCAGGAGTACATAATATATTATATAGTGAGTGACCACCAGACACACAGTGCAGTTTATTTAATATATCCGTTCTCTGCCTGAAAAAAGCGATACACACAGTGACTCAGTCAGTCACATACCATATCTGTGTGCACTGCTCAGGCTCAGGCCAGTGTGCTGCATCATCTATTATCTATATATAATATTATATATATCTGTCTGACTGCTCAGCTCACACAGCTTATAATTGTGGGGGAGACTGGGGAGCACTACTGCAGTGCCAGTTATAGGTTATAGCAGGAGCCAGGAGTACATAATATATTATATAGTGAGTGACCACCAGACACACAGTGCAGTTTATTTAATATATCCGTTCTCTGCCTGAAAAAAGCGATACACACAGTGACTCAGTCAGTCACATACCATATCTGTGTGCACTGCTCAGGCTCAGGCCAGTGTGCTGCATCATCTATTATCTATATATAATATTATATATATCTGTCTGACTGCTCAGCTCACACAGCTTATAATTGTGGGGGAGACTGGGGAGCACTACTGCAGTGCCAGTTATAGGTTATAGCAGGAGCCAGGAGTACATAATATATTATATAGTGAGTGACCACCAGACACACAGTGCAGTTTATTTAATATATCCGTTCTCTGCCTGAAAAAAGCGATACACACAGTGACTCAGTCAGTCACATACCATATCTGTGTGCACTGCTCAGGCTCAGGCCAGTGTGCTGCATCATCTATATATATTATATATCTGTCTGACTGCTCAGCTCACACAGCTTATAATTGTGGGGGAGACTGGGGAGCACTACTGCAGTGCCAGTTATAGGTTATAGCAGGAGCCAGGAGTACATATTATATTAAAATTAAACAGTGCACACTTTTGCTGCAGGAGTGCCACTGCCAGTGTGACTGACCAGTGACCTGACCACACTGACCACCAGTATAGTTAGTAGTATACTTATATTGTGATTGCCTGAAAAAGTTAAACACTCGTCGTGTGACTTCACTTGTGTGTTTTTTTTTTTTTTATTCTATAAAAATAAAACTCATTCTGCTGACAGACAGTGTCCAGCAGGTCCGTCATTATATAATATATAATATATACCTGTCCGGCTGCAGTAGTGATATATATATATTTTTTATATCATTTATCATCCAGTCGCAGCAGACACAGTACGGTAGTTCACGGCTGTGGCTACCTCTGTGTCTCTGCACTCGGCAGGCAGTCCGTCCATAATTGTAATACCACCTAACCGTGGATTTTTTTCATTCTTCTTTATACATACATAGTTACATAGACATCTTCTCTTTATCAACCAGTCTATATTAGCTGCAGACACAGTACAGTACGGTAGTTCACGGCTGTGGCTACCTCTGTGTCTGCACTAGGCAGGCAGTCCGTCCATAATTGTATACCACCTAACCGTGGATTTTTTTCAGTCTTCTTTATACATACATAGTTACATAGACATCTTCTCTTTATCAACCAGTCTATATTAGCTGCAGACACAGTACAGTACGGTAGTTCACGGCTGTGGCTACCTCTGTGTCTGCAGTCGGCAGGCAGTCCATAATTGTATACTAGTATCCATCTCCATTGTTTACCTGAGGTGCCTTTTAGTTGTGCCTATTAAAATATGGAGAACAAAAATGTTGAGGTTCCAAAATTAGGGAAAGATCAAGATCCACTTCCACCTCGTGCTGAAGCTGCTGCCACTAGTCATGGCCGAGACGATGAAATGCCAGCAACGTCGTCTGCCAAGGCCGATGCCCAATGTCATAGTACAGAGCATGTCAAATCCAAAACACCAAATATCAGAAAAAAAAGGACTCCAAAACCTAAAATAAAATTGTCGGAGGAGAAGCGTAAACTTGCCAATATGCCATTTACCACACGGAGTGGCAAGGAACGGCTGAGGCCCTGGCCTATGTTCATGGCTAGTGGTTCAGCTTCACATGAGGATGGAAGCACTCAGCCTCTCGCTAGAAAAATGAAAAGACTCAAGCTGGCAAAAGCAGCACAGCAAAGAACTGTGCATTCTTCGAAATCCCAAATCCACAAGGAGAGTCCAATTGTGTCGGTTGCGATGCCTGACCTTCCCAACACTGGACGTGAAGAGCATGCGCCTTCCACCATTTGCACGCCCCCTGCAAGTGCTGGAAGGAGCACCCGCAGTCCAGTTCCTGATAGTCAGATTGAAGATGTCAGTGTTGAAGTACACCAGGATGAGGAGGATATGGGTGTTGCTGGCGCTGGGGAGGAAATTGACCAGGAGGATTCTGATGGTGAGGTGGTTTGTTTAAGTCAGGCACCCGGGGAGACACCTGTTGTCCGTGGGAGGAATATGGCCGTTGACATGCCAGGTGAAAATACCAAAAAAATCAGCTCTTCGGTGTGGAGGTATTTCACCAGAAATGCGGACAACAGGTGTCAAGCCGTGTGTTCCCTTTGTCAAGCTGTAATAAGTAGGGGTAAGGACGTTAACCACCTCGGAACATCCTCCCTTATACGTCACCTGCAGCGCATTCATAATAAGTCAGTGACAAGTTCAAAAACTTTGGGTGACAGCGGAAGCAGTCCACTGACCAGTAAATCCCTTCCTCTTGTAACCAAGCTCACGCAAACCACCCCACCAACTCCCTCAGTGTCAATTTCCTCCTTCCCCAGGAATGCCAATAGTCCTGCAGGCCATGTCACTGGCAATTCTGACGAGTCCTCTCCTGCCTGGGATTCCTCCGATGCATCCTTGCGTGTAACGCCTACTGCTGCTGGCGCTGCTGTTGTTGCCGCTGGGAGTCGATGGTCATCCCAGAGGGGAAGTCGTAAGCCCACTTGTACTACTTCCAGTAAGCAATTGACTGTTCAACAGTCCTTTGCGAGGAAGATGAAATATCACAGCAGTCATCCTACTGCAAAGCGGATAACTGAGGCCTTGACAACTATGTTGGTGTTAGACGTGCGTCCGGTATCCGCCGTTAGTTCACAGGGAACTAGACAATTTATTGAGGCAGTGTGCCCCCGTTACCAAATACCATCTAGGTTCCACTTCTCTAGGCAGGCGATACCGAGAATGTACACGGACGTCAGAAAAAGACTCACCAGTGTCCTAAAAAATGCAGTTGTACCCAATGTCCACTTAACCACGGACATGTGGACAAGTGGAGCAGGGCAGGGTCAGGACTATATGACTGTGACAGCCCACTGGGTAGATGTATGGACTCCCGCCGCAAGAACAGCAGCGGCGGCACCAGTAGCAGCATCTCGCAAACGCCAACTCTTTCCTAGGCAGGCTACGCTTTGTATCACCGCTTTCCAGAATACGCACACAGCTGAAAACCTCTTACGGCAACTGAGGAAGATCATCGCGGAATGGCTTACCCCAATTGGACTCTCCTGTGGATTTGTGGCATCGGACAACGCCAGCAATATTGTGTGTGCATTAAATATGGGCAAATTCCAGCACGTCCCATGTTTTGCACATACCTTGAATTTGGTGGTGCAGAATTTTTTAAAAAACGACAGGGGCGTGCAAGAGATGCTGTCGGTGGCCAGAAGAATTGCGGGACACTTTCGGCGTACAGGCACCACGTACAGAAGACTGGAGCACCACCAAAAACTACTGAACCTGCCCTGCCATCATCTGAAGCAAGAAGTGGTAACGAGGTGGAATTCAACCCTCTATATGCTTCAGAGGTTGGAGGAGCAGCAAAAGGCCATTCAAGCCTATACAATTGAGCACGATATAGGAGGTGGAATGCACCTGTCTCAAGTGCAGTGGAGAATGATTTCAACGTTGTGCAAGGTTCTGATGCCCTTTGAACTTGCCACACGTGAAGTCAGTTCAGACACTGCCAGCCTGAGTCAGGTCATTCCCCTCATCAGGCTTTTGCAGAAGAAGCTGGAGGCATTGAAGAAGGAGCTAAAAGGGAGCGATTCCGCTAGGCATGTGGGACTTGTGGATGCAGCCCTTAATTCGCTTAACAAGGATTCACGGGTGGTCAATCTGTTGAAATCAGAGCACTACATTTTGGCCACCGTGCTCGATCCTAGATTTAAAGCCTACCTTGGATCTCTCTTTCCGGCAGACACAAGTCTGCTGGGGTTGAAATACCTGCTGGTGACAAAATTGTCAAGTCAAGCGGAACGCGACCTGTCAACATCTCCTCCTTCACATTCTCCCGCAACTGGGGGTGCGAGGAAAAGGCTCAGAATTCCGAGCCCACCCGCTGGCGGTGATGCAGGGCAGTCTGGAGCGACTGCTGATGCTGACATCTGGTCCGGACTGAAGGACCTGACAACGATTACGGACATGTCGTCTACTGTCACTGCATATGATTCTCTCAACATTGATAGAATGGTGGAGGATTATATGAGTGACCGCATCCAAGTAGGCACGTCACACAGTCCGTACTTATACTGGCAGGAAAAAGAGGCAATTTGGAGGCCCTTGCACAAACTGGCTTTATTCTACCTAAGTTGCCCTCCCACAAGTGTGTACTCCGAAAGAGTGTTTAGTGCCGCCGCTCACCTTGTCAGCAATCGGCGTACGAGGTTACATCCAGAAAATGTGGAGAAGATGATGTTCATTAAAATGAATTATAATCAATTCCTCCGCGGAGACATTGACCAGCAGCAATTGCCTCCACAAAGTACACAGGGAGCTGAGATGGTGGATTCCAGTGGGGACGAATTGATAATCTGTGAGGAGGGGGATGTACACGGTGATATATCGGAGGGTGAAGATGAGGTGGACATCTTGCCTCTGTAGAGCCAGTTTGTGCAAGGAGAGATTAATTGCTTCTTTTTGGGGGGGGGTCCAAACCAACCCGTCATATCAGTCACAGTCGTGTGGCAGACCCTGTCACTGAAATGATGGGTTGGTTAAAGTGTGCATGTCCTGTTTTGTTTATACAACATAAGGGTGGGTGGGAGGGCCCAAGGACAATTCCATCTTGCACCTCTTTTTTCTTTTCTTTTTCTTTGCATCATGTGCTGATTGGGGAGGGTTTTTTGGAAGGGACATCCTGCGTGACACTGCAGTGCCACTCCTAGATGGGCCCGGTGTTTGTGTCGGCCACTAGGGTCACTAATCTTACTCACACAGTCAGCTACCTCATTGCGCCTCTTTTTTTCTTTGCGTCATGTGCTGTTTGGGGAGGGTTTTTTGGAAGGGACATCCTGCGTGACACTGCAGTGCCACTCCTAGATGGGCCCGGTGTTTGTGTCGGCCACTAGGGTCGCTAATCTTACTCACACAGCTACCTCATTGCGCCTCTTTTTTTCTTTGCGTCATGTGCTGTTTGGGGAGGGTTTTTTGGAAGGGACATCCTGCGTGACACTGCAGTGCCACTCCTAGATGGGCCCGGTGTTTGTGTCGGCCACTAGGGTCGCTAATCTTACTCACACAGCTACCTCATTGCGCCTCTTTTTTTCTTTGCGTCATGTGCTGTTTGGGGAGGGTTTTTTGGAAGGGACATCCTGCGTGACACTGCAGTGCCACTCCTAGATGGGCCCGGTGTTTGTGTCGGCCACTAGGGTCGCTAATCTTACTCACACAGCTACCTCATTGTGCCTCTTTTTTTCTTTGCGTCATGTGCTGTTTGGGGAGGGTTTTTTGGAAGGGACATCCTGTGTGACACTGCAGTGCCACTCCTAGATGGGCCCGGTGTTTGTGTCGGCCACTAGGGTCGCTTATCTTACTCACACAGCGACCTCGGTGCAAATTTTAGGACTAAAAATAATATTGTGAGGTGTGAGGTATTCAGAATAGACTGAAAATGAGTGTAAATTATGGTTTTTGAGGTTAATAATACTTTGGGATCAAAATGACCCCCAAATTCTATGATTTAAGCTGTTTTTTAGTGTTTTTTGAAAAAAACACCCGAATCCAAAACACACCCGAATCCGACAAAAAAAATTCGGTGAGGTTTTGCCAAAACGCGTTCGAACCCAAAACACGGCCGCGGAACCGAACCCAAAACCAAAACACAAAACCCGAAAAATTTCAGGCGCTCATCTCTAGAAAATAGCTTCATATAATACTACTTCCATCTGCCTTGGATCAGTACAAAACAGGTTTGAATTAATAAGACCCTAATGGGTCAATTAGTGTGAGGGAAGACCCACTCACTAGCTTCTCGATGCTGATGGTACCTGTTACATGTAATTTCATACAAGTATATCACAGGTGTCCTCAATGTTGATTATTATTATGCAGAAAGTTCACTATATGAGTGTGGAGAGTATATTTATATTCATTTAATTTATCTAATTTATATTTATTATTAATAATATTAATTTGAATTACTTACAATGTGGTGATAAGAAGAGTTATGAAAATAGGACAATAAGTTATAATAAGTATATGAGCTACAGATACCACACCCTGAAATGGACGAAGCACACCTGGATGTATTCTGGGAGGATACAGCACAAAATATAAAAAAAGATGTATTTTATTTTGGGTGGACTGACAGAACACCACTAGATGGATAGAGCAGCTGCAGTCCCTGGATGTATACTGGGATGACACAGCACAAAATATTAATTGAAATCAATATATATATATATTATTTTTTATATCCCACACTGCAGTTACAGTGTTGCACAAATGAGTCAAAAATATGTAGAAATATTTTTTATATCACACTGGCAGTTACAGGGTCACACAAACGGATCAGAAATATATATAATAATTATACACTGCGGTTGACTACACCAGCAGCGTTGCACAAAGCGTTTATGAGTAGGAAATAATATACTGCGGTCTGACCAGCAGTGTCACAGTACTTATGAAAATAATATAAAAATTGTATAGTACACTGGGATACAGCACAAACAAAATAAATATATATATATATATATATATATATATATATATTTTTTTTTTTTTTATTATTATTATAATTTTAGTCTTTTTGTTTTTAGCTTTTGTTATATTAATTTTACACTGGGGCGGAGCCCCTGGATGGATGGATGGATGGATGGATGGATGGATGGATGGATGGATGGATGGATGGATAGATCACCCCTTTCAGATACAGCAGACAGAGCACCTCTTTCAAATACATAATTGAAATTTATTTTTGACTTTGGATCCCACACACAGAGGATATATAGCAGTAGTATACGGCAGCCGCTGTACTAGTAGTCAGAGTGACGCACCAATAGAAATATACATTTTGGATCACTCACAGAGATCACACACAGAGGATATATAACAGTAGTGTATGGAAGTACTGGTAGTTATCAATGAGTGACGCACTAATAGAAATATATTTTTTGCTCTGGATCACACACAGAGGATATATAGCAGTAGTGTACGGCAGCCACAGTACTAGTAGTCAGAGTGACGCACCAATAGAAATACATTTTTTGCTTTACTTTACACGCAGAGGATATATAGCAGTAGTGTACAGCAGTACACAGCCCCTTAGACAGAGAACAACACCTGGTCCTACCTATACACAGCCATAGTATGCTATATGCAGTGCACTGTCTACTATGCAGAGCCCTAACACAGTGACAGTCACAGCACACCTACACAAGCAGCACCCCAGGTTAACTCAACTCTCCTGCTGCAACCCCTCTCCTCTCTCCTGCACCCCTTCCCTAACCTGCCTATCCGATTAAAGCACAGAATACAGCAGGAACACGTCATTACTGTGCACTCTCCAAGTCCAGAGTAAAGATGGTGCCGATCATCGGAAATATATATAAAATCTAAAACCCGCAAGATCCAACAGCTGGATGACAACGTTTTGCCTCGTTTTTGGATCCGAGTTAGGTGCGAAAAACCGAGCCTGACTCATCCCTGCTATACACAGTAATGTCCCTTACAAATTTTGCACCACAGTTATGCCCCTGACACCATAATATGCCCTACACAGTAATTTTGTTAAAAATTATGGCACACAGTGAGGTTATCTACTTTTAAACTACCTGATCATAGTCAGGGGTTGGTGCCCGCTGGCAACCTGGATTGACTGCAGGCTGCAGCATATTCCACCCTTTTAACCAGTGTGTCAGCAGTCCCAGCACTTCCACTGTTTGATACTGTACCATTTTTCTGTTACTAGAGGCCCTACTGGACCTCTAACATGTTTCCTGTAAGACAGCGCCCATTTTAGAAGGGACATTTTCAACAGTATGCCATGAGGATAGCCAGGCCGCATGGAATTCTGCTGCAGATAGTGGCTGCAGGCACTCGATGCAATTGCATGGCTCTCTCAGCCCTATAAACAGCACTGCTGCTCACAAACATATGGCATAGGGTCAAATAAAAAAAGGAAATATAAAAAGAACAACTTGCACTTTGGCAAAACCAATGGGGCAGAATTCAAATACGCAGAGAGATGTGTAATTTTGAAGGGCTGGTCCTACCTTAAGACTAAATTTCTGTGTAAAAGCTAAGCTGCCCAGTATTTGTTTGCAAAAACATTTATACAGTAGCACCTGCATTGCAAATGGCTCTTTCTTGCTCCTAATTTTAAGTTGCTATTAAATCTGAATCAGGCAAAAATCATTGAAATGTATATGAGGGTTGTGTGGCATCTACTGTATGTGTGCATGCATATACTGTACTGTATATAAATCAATACACTATATTAATATGGATAGTTCCATTTCAGTGCATGTATACACCATTCCATTTTCCTGGATGTCAGAAATGCCCATTATATTAGAATGGGAGTTTTGCCAAATCAGATTGCACATTGAGAAATGCTTACAAAATAGAATCTGGGATTATCCATATGTTTCAGTGAAGATATTGTATGCGTGGGATTTCTGAGCCCTGTGTTTGGCTTGGTCAGTGACAAGAATATGTTTATGATATGCCAAAGATGCACAGATTGTAGCATGCAGAGACACGATAAACAGTTGTGATTAATAAAGGAGGAAGGAAAAGGGTGATCCTTTATGAAAGTGGCAAGCTGGCGTGAATGCTGAAGCTTCTGCCTGTCATACAATTGTTCTGCTTTCTCATCCAAACTCATAGAGATCTGTAAAATGCAAACTGTCATTACAATTAGCCAGATAAGAGTTTAAGCAACTGTACCTCATGGTAATATAAATTACCTTATTAGTACAGTTAAAGAGTTTTTAGTGAATCTAGAACCTCTATTGTATAAGCTTTGCCATCCTTAGCCACCTACAGCACCATATACTCATCCTGCCTTTTATGCGTCTTTTGCTATATTAGATCTAGCTGCTTTGCTTTCACTCTGTTGAAAGTATGGGCAAAGAAAATATAAAAATAAACCTTGGCTTACAAAGCACATGCACACAGCACACATTAATTCACATCCACAAAACACAATTAATATCCATTACCTGTCTCACTTTACTCGTCTACTGAGGTGCTACCTACCATATAGTATACTCTAAAGAAAAAACACAGACTGCTGTTAGAATGCAGATGACTGCACAATATAAGTACACCGAGTAATAATGGACACTTATTTCCAATGCATTAAACAAGAGAAGCTGTGCAAAGAAGTTTTCCACACAGGGATTCCAAACAGAGGTTGCACACAGACCCCCTCCTTTTTATCTGCTTCTGCTCATGGCAGGGCTGCCATCGGGGAAGACTGCTAGGACAGCAGTCCTGGGCCCGGATAGTCCCAGGCCCCTAATTCCTACAATGTGTAGATGGAGTTATCCATTTATAACCATGGCATAGTGTCTGGCTGGAGACACAGAAGGTGGCTTTGGCTGGAGACACATAAGGGGGGCTGATTGGACAGACAGAAGGAGCGGCTGGCTGGAGAGACAAAGGGGGAGCTGCCTGGAGGCACATAAGGGGCTGGCTGGAGAGACAGAAGGGGAGCTGGTTGGAGAGGCAGAAGGGGAACTGGCTTGATACATAGAAAAGGGGCTGAGTAGAGACACAGAATGGGGGCTTGCTGCAGACACAGAAGGAGTCTAGCTGGAGACACAGAAGGGGTCTGGCTGAAGACACAGAAGGGAAGCTGGCTGGAGACACAGAAGGGGTCTGGCTGAAGACACAGAAGGGAAGCTGACTGGAGACACAGAAGGGGTCTGGCTGAAGACACAGAAGGGAAGCTGGCTGGAGACACAGAAGGGAAGCTGGCTGGGGACACAGAAGGAGTCTGGCTGGAGACACAGAAGGCGTCTGGCTGGAGACACAGAAAGGTTCTAGCTGGAGAACCAGAAGGGGAGCAGACTGAAGAGACAGAATGGGGACTGTAGACACAGAAGTGGGGCTGGCTGGAGAGACAGAAGGGGAGACTGCAGAGACAGAAGAGGGACTGGCTGATGCTGGAGAGATACTGCCAGGCTGGAGCTGCAGAAACATAAGGCATGAGGCTAAAGGTAACTAGTGGAAGTGGCTGGATATTTTTCTCAAGTGGCAGGATTACTGTCACATTACTAACTCATTTTCTCCTTACCCTGACACTGCATGTACAGTAGATGGCATTGGATGGCTGGATACACAGAAGGGGATCTGTCTGGAGACAAGGAAGGGAAGCTAGCTGGGGACACAGAAGGGGAGCTTGCTGGAGACACAGAAGAGGGGCTGGATGAAGACACAGAAGGGGTTCTGGCTGGAGACATGGAAAGGGAGCTGGCTGGAGAAACAGAAGGGGGGCTGGTTGGTGAGATAGAATGAGAGCTGGCTAGAGACAGTAGGAAGCCCCCAAGCTGTGCTACTGCACATGTGCTGTCAGGGGAGGTAGGATGGGGTGGTCACCGCAGTCTATTTTTCCTCCTGGATTAGGGTGCTGTCTATTTTGTCACACAATTTCTCATGACCATCCTGGCTCATAGTCTAAGCAAATTATCTTACAATAACCAAATCATACATATAAACAGAACAAGTATATATTAGAGATGAGCGCCTGAAATTTTTCGGGTTTTGTGTTTTGGTTTTGGGTTCGGTTCCGCGGCCGTGTTTTGGGTTCGAACGCGTTTTGGCAAAACCTCACCGAATTTTTTTTGTCGGATTCGGGTGTGTTTTGGATTCGGGTGTTTTTTTCAAAAAACACTAAAAAACAGCTTAAATCATAGAATTTGGGGGTCATTTTGATCCCAAAGTATTATTAACCTCAAAAACCATAATTTACACTCATTTTCAGTCTATTCTGAATACCTCACACCTCACAATATTATTTTTAGTCCTAAAATTTGCACCGAGGTCGCTGTGTGAGTAAGATAAGCGACCCTAGTGGCCGACACAAACACCGGGCCCATCTAGGAGTGGCACTGCAGTGTCACGCAGGATGTCCCTTCCAAAAAACCCTCCCCAAACAGCACATGACGCAAAGAAAAAAAGAGGCGCAATGAGGTAGCTGTGTGAGTAAGATTAGCGACCCTAGTGGCCGACACAAACACCGGGCCCATCTAGGAGTGGCACTGCAGTGTCACGCAGGATGGCCCTTCCAAAAAACCCTCCCCAAACAGCACATGACGCAAAGAAAAAAAGAGGCGCAATGAGGTAGCTGTGTGAGTAAGATTAGCGACCCTAGTGGCCGACACAAACACCGGGCCCATCTAGGAGTGGCACTGCAGTGTCACGCAGGATGTCCCTTCCAAAAAACCCTCCCCAAACAGCACATGACGCAAAGAAAAAAAGAGGCGCAATGAGGTAGCTGTGTGAGTAAGATTAGCGACCCTAGTGGCCGACACAAACACCGGGCCCATCTAGGAGTGGCACTGCAGTGTCACGCAGGATGTCCCTTCCAAAAAACCCTCCCCAAACAGCACATGACGCAAAGAAAAAAAGAGGCGCAATGAGGTAGCTGACTGTGTGAGTAAGATTAGCGACCCTAGTGGCCGACACAAACACCGGGCCCATCTAGGAGTGGCACTGCAGTGTCACGCAGGATGTCCCTTCCAAAAAACCCTCCCCAATCAGCACATGATGCAAAGAAAAAGAAAAGAAAAAAGAGGTGCAAGATGGAATTGTCCTTGGGCCCTCCCACCCACCCTTATGTTGTATAAACAAAACAGGACATGCACACTTTAACCAACCCATCATTTCAGTGACAGGGTCTGCCACACGACTGTGACTGATATGACGGGTTGGTTTGGACCCCCCCAAAAAAAGAAGCAATTAATCTCTCCTTGCACAAACTGGCTCTACAGAGGCAAGATGTCCACCTCATCTTCACCCTCCGATATATCACCGTGTACATCCCCCTCCTCACAGATTATCAATTCGTCCCCACTGGAATCCACCATCTCAGCTCCCTGTGTACTTTGTGGAGGCAATTGCTGCTGGTCAATGTCTCCGCGGAGGAATTGATTATAATTCATTTTAATGAACATCATCTTCTCCACATTTTCTGGATGTAACCTCGTACGCCGATTGCTGACAAGGTGAGCGGCGGCACTAAACACTCTTTCGGAGTACACACTTGTGGGAGGGCAACTTAGGTAGAATAAAGCCAGTTTGTGCAAGGGCCTCCAAATTGCCTCTTTTTCCTGCCAGTATAAGTACGGACTGTGTGACGTGCCTACTTGGATGCGGTCACTCATATAATCCTCCACCATTCTATCAATGTTGAGAGAATCATATGCAGTGACAGTAGACGACATGTCCGTAATCGTTGTCAGGTCCTTCAGTCCGGACCAGATGTCAGCATCAGCAGTCGCTCCAGACTGCCCTGCATCACCGCCAGCGGGTGGGCTCGGAATTCTGAGCCTTTTCCTCGCACCCCCAGTTGCGGGAGAATGTGAAGGAGGAGATGTTGACAGGTCGCGTTCCGCTTGACTTGACAATTTTGTCACCAGCAGGTCTTTCAACCCCAGCAGACTTGTGTCTGCCGGAAAGAGAGATCCAAGGTAGGCTTTAAATCTAGGATCGAGCACGGTGGCCAAAATGTAGTGCTCTGATTTCAACAGATTGACCACCCGTGAATCCTTGTTAAGCGAATTAAGGGCTGCATCCACAAGTCCCACATGCCTAGCGGAATCGCTCCCTTTTAGCTCCTTCTTCAATGCCTCCAGCTTCTTCTGCAAAAGCCTGATGAGGGGAATGACCTGACTCAGGCTGGCAGTGTCTGAACTGACTTCACGTGTGGCAAGTTCAAAGGGCATCAGAACCTTGCACAACGTTGAAATCATTCTCCACTGCGCCTGAGACAGGTGCATTCCACCTACTATATCGTGCTCAATTGTATAGGCTTGAATGGCCTTTTGCTGCTCCTCCAACCTCTGAAGCATATAGAGGGTTGAATTCCACCTCGTTACCACTTCTTGCTTCAGATGATGGCAGGGCAGGTTCAGTAGTTTTTGGTGGTGCTCCAGTCTTCTGTACGTGGTGCCTGTACGCCGAAAGTGTCCCGCAATTTTTCTGGCCACCGACAGCATCTCTTGCACGCCCCTGTCGTTTTTTAAAAAATTCTGCACCACCAAATTCAAGGTATGTGCAAAACATGGGACGTGCTGGAATTTGCCCATATTTAATGCACACACAATATTGCTGGCGTTGTCCGATGCCACAAATCCACAGGAGAGTCCAATTGGGGTAAGCCATTCCGCGATGATCTTCCTCAGTTGCCGTAAGAGGTTTTCAGCTGTGTGCGTATTCTGGAAAGCGGTGATACAAAGCGTAGCCTGCCTAGGAAAGAGTTGGCGTTTGCGAGATGCTGCTACTGGTGCCGCCGCTGCTGTTCTTGCGGCGGGAGTCCATACATCTACCCAGTGGGCTGTCACAGTCATATAGTCCTGACCCTGCCCTGCTCCACTTGTCCACATGTCCGTGGTTAAGTGGACATTGGGTACAACTGCATTTTTTAGGACACTGGTGAGTCTTTTTCTGACGTCCGTGTACATTCTCGGTATCGCCTGCCTAGAGAAGTGGAACCTAGATGGTATTTGGTAACGGGGGCACACTGCCTCAATAAATTGTCTAGTTCCCTGTGAACTAACGGCGGATACCGGACGCACGTCTAACACCAACATAGTTGTCAAGGCCTCAGTTATCCGCTTTGCAGTAGGATGACTGCTGTGATATTTCATCTTCCTCGCAAAGGACTGTTGAACAGTCAATTGCTTACTGGAAGTAGTACAAGTGGGCTTACGACTTCCCCTCTGGGATGACCATCGACTCCCAGCGGCAACAACAGCAGCGCCAGCAGCAGTAGGCGTTACACGCAAGGATGCATCGGAGGAATCCCAGGCAGGAGAGGACTCGTCAGAATTGCCAGTGACATGGCCTGCAGGACTATTGGCATTCCTGGGGAAGGAGGAAATTGACACTGAGGGAGTTGGTGGGGTGGTTTGCGTGAGCTTGGTTACAAGAGGAAGGGATTTACTGGTCAGTGGACTGCTTCCGCTGTCACCCAAAGTTTTTGAACTTGTCACTGACTTATTATGAATGCGCTGCAGGTGACGTATAAGGGAGGATGTTCCGAGGTGGTTAACGTCCTTACCCCTACTTATTACAGCTTGACAAAGGGAACACACGGCTTGACACCTGTTGTCCGCATTTCTGGTGAAATACCTCCACACCGAAGAGCTGATTTTTTTGGTATTTTCACCTGGCATGTCAACGGCCATATTCCTCCCACGGACAACAGGTGTCTCCCCGGGTGCCTGACTTAAACAAACCACCTCACCATCAGAATCCTCCTGGTCAATTTCCTCCCCAGCGCCAGCAACACCCATATCCTCCTCATCCTGGTGTACTTCAACACTGACATCTTCAATCTGACTATCAGGAACTGGACTGCGGGTGCTCCTTCCAGCACTTGCAGGGGGCGTGCAAATGGTGGAAGGCGCATGCTCTTCACGTCCAGTGTTGGGAAGGTCAGGCATCGCAACCGACACAATTGGACTCTCCTTGTGGATTTGGGATTTCGAAGAATGCACAGTTCTTTGCTGTGCTGCTTTTGCCAGCTTGAGTCTTTTCATTTTTCTAGCGAGAGGCTGAGTGCTTCCATCCTCATGTGAAGCTGAACCACTAGCCATGAACATAGGCCAGGGCCTCAGCCGTTCCTTGCCACTCCGTGTGGTAAATGGCATATTGGCAAGTTTACGCTTCTCCTCCGACAATTTTATTTTAGGTTTTGGAGTCCTTTTTTTTCTGATATTTGGTGTTTTGGATTTGACATGCTCTGTACTCTGACATTGGGCATCGGCCTTGGCAGACGACGTTGCTGGCATTTCATCGTCTCGGCCATGACTAGTGGCAGCAGCTTCAGCACGAGGTGGAAGTGGATCTTGATCTTTCCCTAATTTTGGAACCTCTACATTTTTGTTCTCCATATTTTAATAGGCACAACTAAAAGGCACCTCAGGTAAACAATGGAGATGGATACTAGTATACAATTATGGACTGCCTGCCGACTGCAGACACAGAGGTAGCCACAGCCGTGAACTACCGTACTGTACTGTGTCTGCAGCTAATATAGACTGGTTGATAAAGAGAAGATGTCTATGTAACTATGTATGTATAAAGAAGACTGAAAAAAATCCACGGTTAGGTGGTATACAATTATGGACGGACTGCCTGCCTAGTGCAGACACAGAGGTAGCCACAGCCGTGAACTACCGTACTGTACTGTGTCTGCAGCTAATATAGACTGGTTGATAAAGAGAAGATGTCTATGTAACTATGTATGTATAAAGAAGACTGAAAAAAATCCACGGTTAGGTGGTATACAATTATGGACGGACTGCCTGCCGAGTGCAGAGACACAGAGGTAGCCACAGCCGTGAACTACCGTACTGTGTCTGCTGCGACTGGATGATAAATGATATAAAAAATATATATATATCACTACTGCAGCCGGACAGGTATATATTATATATTATATAATGACGGACCTGCTGGACACTGTCTGTCAGCAGAATGAGTTTTATTTTTATAGAATAAAAAAAAAAAAACACACAAGTGAAGTCACACGACGAGTGTTTAACTTTTTCAGGCAATCACAATATAAGTATACTACTAACTATACTGGTGGTCAGTGTGGTCAGGTCACTGGTCAGTCACACTGGCAGTGGCACTCCTGCAGCAAAAGTGTGCACTGTTTAATTTTAATATAATATGTACTCCTGGCTCCTGCTATAACCTATAACTGGCACTGCAGTAGTGCTCCCCAGTCTCCCCCACAATTATAAGCTGTGTGAGCTGAGCAGTCAGACAGATATATAATATATATAGATGATGCAGCACACTGGCCTGAGCCTGAGCAGTGCACACAGATATGGTATGTGACTTACTGAGTCACTGTGTGTATCGCTTTTTTCAGGCAGAGAACGGATATATTAAATAAACTGCACTGTGTGTCTGGTGGTCACTCACTATATAATATATTATGTACTCCTGGCTCCTGCTATAACCTATAACTGGCACTGCAGTAGTGCTCCCCAGTCTCCCCCACAATTATAAGCTGTGTGAGCTGAGCAGTCAGACAGATATATATAATATTATATATAGATAATAGATGATGCAGCACACTGGCCTGAGCCTGAGCAGTGCACACAGATATGGTATGTGACTGACTGAGTCACTGTGTGTATCGCTTTTTTCAGGCAGAGAACGGATATATTAAATAAACTGCACTGTGTGTCTGGTGGTCACTCACTATATAATATATTATGTACTCCTGGCTCCTGCTATAACCTATAACTGGCACTGCAGTAGTGCTCCCCAGTCTCCCCCACAATTATAAGCTGTGTGAGCTGAGCAGTCAGACAGATATATATAATATTATATATAGATAATAGATGATGCAGCACACTGGCCTGAGCCTGAGCAGTGCACACAGATATGGTATGTGACTGACTGAGTCACTGTGTGTATCGCTTTTTTCAGGCAGAGAACGGATATATTAAATAAACTGCACTGTGTGTCTGGTGGTCACTCACTATATAATATATTATGTACTCCTGGCTCCTGCTATAACCTATAACTGGCACTGCAGTAGTGCTCCCCAGTCTCCCCCACAATTATAAGCTGTGTGAGCTGAGCAGTCAGACAGATATATATAATATTATATATAGATAATAGATGATGCAGCACACTGGCCTGAGCCTGAGCAGTGCACACAGATATGGTATGTGACTGACTGAGTCACTGTGTGTATCGCTTTTTTCAGGCAGAGAACGGATATATTAAATAAACTGCACTGTGTGTCTGGTGGTCACTCACTATATAATATATTATGTACTCCTGGCTCCTGCTATAACCTATAACTGGCACTGCAGTAGTGCTCCCCAGTCTCCCCCACAATTATAAGCTGTGTGAGCTGAGCAGTCAGACAGATATATATAATATTATATATAGATAATAGATGATGCAGCACACTGGCCTGAGCCTGAGCAGTGCACACAGATATGGTATGTGACTGAGTCACTGTGTGCTGTGTATCGCTTTTTTCAGGCAGAGAACGGATTATAAAGTAAACTGCACTGTCCTCACTAGTAAACTCTCTCCACTCAGTCTCTACACTTCTACAGTAACAGTACTCCTCCTAGTCAGCTCCAGTAAATCTCTCTCAGTCTCTTATAATCTAAATGGAGAGGACGCCAGCCACGTCCTCTCCCTATCAATCTCAATGCACGTGTGAAAATGGCGGCGACGCGCGGCTCCTTATATAGAATCCGAGTCTCGCGATAGAATCCGAGCCTCGCGAGAATCCGACAGCGTCATGATGACGTTCGGGCGCGCTCGGGTTAACCGAGCAAGGCGGGAAGATCCGAGTCGCTCGGACCCGTGAAAAAAAACATGAAGTTCTGGCGGGTTCGGATTCAGAGAAACCGAACCCGCTCATCTCTAGTATATATTAGGGCTGACAAATGATTATTGATGTTTGATGGTTTTTGTTAATGTTTTACTGTTTTTTTAATCTAATTCCTGCTGCTGTACTGATTATTTGTGGCTTGCCTCAAAGCAAGATGAACTGGGGAAGCAGAAGAGAACAAAAAAGAGAATGCTCTGTGTACAGTCAAAACACAGCAAGTCACAGACTTGCTGAGGAAGTCCCAACTCGCTCTGGGGACATGGGATTGGAGAAAAACTTACTGTATGGGAATGTTCAACTACACAGTGAAGACCCAGAGCACAGCTCACATCCCATTGTAGAGAAACCATCCTATAGCTGTGATCCCGTAACAAAAAATTAACTCCAGTTTAGTGGGCGGCAGATTGGTGATATCACTGGAAAGAGGTGATCACAGGAGAAGGGTAATTCATAAAGCTATACAATATAAAGTGATGCAGAACTAATCAATCTGATCTCCATGATTTCCTTAGATACAGAGTAAAGGGAAAATAAATAAATATATATATATATATATATATATATATATATTACAGATATATATGACATATAGTACTATAAATAATGTCTGTACACTGATTACTTAAGGGATGGTTCTGATTTACACAGTAATGTACAATAGGAAAAGAACAGTGATGGGCAGTAAGGGGAATAGTGGGGGCGAGGGTAAAGAGAAAGACAGTAGAGGGAGAAAAGGAAAGTGGGAAATAGAAAAAGGGAACTGAAAGAAGGTCAATGATGTACTAGGTAAAAAAAACAGATGGAGGGAGGAGAGAGAGATAGGGAAGAAACAGAGATAGAGTAAGAGGGAAATAGAGAGAGGGGAGAGAGGGGAGGAAAAAGGGAGAGAGAAAACCCAGTCAACACAAGGCTCAACAGCAAGTACATAATAAGGAGAGATAATGAGTATTGTACTTATCAGACAGTACCTAAGATGTAGAAGTGTGATATTGACATGAGAAAGTTATAATTACATCCAACATAGAGGACAATACCTGGAAACCTTCTTTTTACAGAGGGTAAATCAAGTTGTGTCCATCCAATCCAACCTTTTAGTGATTTCATTGTCATTCTAAAAAAAATCTTTTCTACCATGTAAAAAATATTGGGGCTAATACAGAGTTCAAGATAGGTCTATTTACAGCCTGCATCTGGTGCGAATTTGCACTGTGCATTCTCTAACAATGGATGCATGCAAGTACAGAATGAAACATAGTCATATTTATTTCAATTGCATCTAAACTTACATTTGAAAAGGCAAACTGGGCCGTATCGAGATATTCTCACATAGGCACAGCTCAGTGAGCACAGACTCATGCAAATGGAGCTTTACAAACCAGTAAGTGAAAATACACCTTTTGGGAGGTATGTTAATTTGTGTAGAGCAGGATCAAGGGGGCGGGTGAAAGATATTCTATGGGGTATATGCAATTCACGGCGAATCGCGGCAATTTTTTGCCGTTTTTTTTCCGACTCAATTCGCCAGGTGAATTCTGGCAGGTGGCTGCCGGAATTCACCATATTCAATGAAAAACGGATTCGCCAGAACCGCGGGCGAAAATCGGCCAATTTGGCGGATTTTGCCGCGATTTTAAAAAACGGGAAAAAACGGGAAAAACCCGGAAAAAAAATGGCGTGGGGTCCCCCCTCCAAAGCATAACCAGCCTCGGGCTCTTCGAGCTGGTCCTGGTTCTAAAAATGCGGGAAAAAATTGGGCAGGGATCCCCCGTATTTTTAAAACCAGCACCGGGCTCTGCGCCTGGTGCTGGTGCCAAAAATACGGCGGACAAAAAGAGTAGGGGTCCCCCGTATTTTTAACACCAGCATCGGGCTCCACTAGCTGGACAGATAATGCCACAGCCGGGGGTCACTTTTATACAGTGCCCTGCGGCCGTGGCATCAAATATCCAACTAGTCACCCCTGGCCGGGGTACCCTGGGGGAGTGGGGACCCCTTCAATCAAGGGGTCCCCCCCCCCAGCCACCCAAGGGCCAGGGGTGAAGCCCGAGGCTGTCCCCCCCCATCCAATGGGCTGCGGATGGGGGGGCTGATAGCCTTTTGTGATAATGAAAAGAATATTGTTTTTTCCAGCAGTACTACAAGTCCCAGCAAGCCTCCCCCGCAAGCTGGTACTTGGAGAACCACAAGTACCAGCATGCGGGAGAAAAAACGGGCCCGCTGGTACCTGTAGTACTACTGGAAAAAAAATACCCAAATAAAAACAGTACACAGACACCTTGATAGTAAAACTTTATTACACACTACCGACACACACATACTTACCTATGTTGACACGCCGACTGCCACGGTCTCCGACGATCCGAGGGTACCTGTGAAAAAATTATACTCACCTTCCAGCGTCCAGAGATACATCCACGTCCAGAGTATAATCCACGTACTTGTTAAAAAAACAAACCGCAAATACCCGCTCCATACCGGACTGAAAGGGGTCCCATGCTTTCACATCAGACCCCTTTCTCCCGAATGCCGGGACATCACGTGACTCCTGTCACTGAAGTCCCTTCAGCCAATCAGGAAGCGCTACTTCCGTGGCGCTCACCTGATTGGCTGTGCGCTGTCTTTGCTGTGACAGCGCATCGCAAAGCCGCTCCATTAGTTTCAATGGTGGGAACTTAGCGGCTAGCGGTGGGGTTACCCGCTGTCAGCCGCTGACCGGCGGGTGACCTCATCGCTAGCTGCCAAGTTCCCACCATTGAATATAATGGACGGGGCTGTGCGATGCGCTGTCTGAGTTCAGACAGCGCACAGCCAATCAGGTGAGCGCAACGAAGTTGCGCTTCCTGATTGGCTTTAGAGACCTTTGTGTGACAGCTGTCACTGACAGGTCTCATTCGTGGAAAGGGGTCTCATGTGTCAGCATGGGACCCCTTTCAGTCCGGTGGCCCGTGTGTTCGTTTTCTTTTTTTGCCAAGTACGTGGATGTATCTCTGGACCATGGCTGAGGTGAGTATATTGATCTTTTATTTTCAGGTATCCGTGGATTCTACATGGAGAAGAGGACCGATGTCGGCGTGTGAACTTAGGTAAGTATGTGTGTGTCGACGTATGAAATAAAGTTTTACTGTCACGGTGTGTGTGTCCTGTTTTTATTTGGGTATTTTTTTTCCAGTAGTACTACAGGTACCAGCGGGCCCGTTTTTCTCCCGCATGCTGGTACTTGTGGTTCTCCAAGTACCAGCTTGCGGGGGAGGCTTGCTGGGACTTGTAGTACTACTGGAAAAAACAATATCTTTTTATTATCACAAAAGGCTATCAGCCCCCCCATCCGCAGCCCATTGGATGGGGGGGGACAGCCTCGGGCTTCACCCCTGGCCCTTGGGTGGCTGGGGGGGGACCCCTTGATTGAAGGGGTCCCCACTCCCCCAGGGTACCCCGGCCAGGGGTGACTAGTTGGATATTTAATGCCACGGCGCTGTATAAAAGTGACCCCCGGCTGTGGCATTATCTGTCCAGCTAGTGGAGCCCGATGCTGGTGTGTAAAATACGGGGGACCCCTGCTCGTTTTGTCCCCCGTATTTTTGGCACCAGCACCAGGCGCAGAGCCCGGTGCTGGTTTTAAAAATACGGGGGATCCCCTGTCAATTTTTCCCCCGCATTTTTAGAACCAGGACCAGCTCGAAGAGCCCGAGAATGGTTATGCTTTGGAGGGGGGACCCCACGCCATTTTTTTTAAGGATTTTTCCGTTCCAGCAATAAAAAAATAATAAAAAAATAATAATATTTTAAAAAATATATAAATAATATTTGTGCCTCCAAAAAAAAAAAAAAGTACCTAATCCCTTCTAATATAAATAGATCTGCTATTCCCCAAAAAAAAAACACAAAAAAAAACATGTTTAAAATTTTTTTATTTGTTTTCACCCTCCAAAGTGTGGCGGATTGAAAATGACGAATTTGCTGTCTGAAAGCACTGCTGTCGAATTTCCAAACTTGAATTGAATATGCTTTGGTCGAATTGCAGCACTTGTATCATTGCAGAAAAGTCGAATTTGCAAAAATTCGAATTTCAAAAAGTCGAATTTTGAAAGTCCGTTTTTTGGTCGGAAAGCACTGAATTGCATAGGCGAATTTTTTTTTTGGTCGAAAATGACCCGAAATTCGACAATTTCGGGAATTCGACCGCAATTGCATATACCCCTATGTATAGTTCAGCATATGGGTGAATGTATGCATTTTTTCTTTGCACACTTCTTATGAGCAATGTACACTTGCTTTACTAGCAATTTTACATCAGTCCCATAATGTGTCATTTATTCAAAATAAATGACTTGCCAATGTCTGAAACTGAACTCAAGTATTGTGGTGCAGTACCTGGCACTGCAACTACTGCAATGACTGATACCACTAAGCTGACCATAAAAATATATAGGGGAACATTTATCAAAACTTGTAGAGAAATAAAATATCAACCAATCAACTCCCAACTGCCACGTTTCAGGCTGTGTTTGAAATTGGACAGGAGCTGACTGGTCAGTACTTTATCTCTCACCATTTTATCTCCCTCTAATCTTTGACAAATCTTTTCCATACTCACCTCCAGGACTCATCCAAACTTTTCTTGTGCTGGCATGCTGCCTATTCATCTTTCAACCCTATGGCGCTGTCATTGTCAATTCACAAATCGACCCCTGGTAATTTAGATACAGTTATGTTAAGGCAAGTGCAGCTCAAGGGGGTAAATGATTGTGTCAAACTACAGTTTTACAAACTCTGCAGTCAGATCTGATCCTCAACATGCAAACTTGCTAATCCCATGGTGTGTGCCTTTACTGTCCCTCCTCATCATATCCCTGTCTGACATTAAAATGAAAATAATGGATGCATAGTTTTTCCCAAAGTTCATTATGTACAGTATAATTATATTTATAATTCAACAGTTTTTTATGTACTGTAATAATGTAGTTCATGCCCTATACAAAATTGTTCTTTTGTATAGTTAACTATCAGAAAGTTGCTTTTGCCTGATATTGGCTCAGTGTAAATAACAGAGTATACAGTATATTCAGTGCATATTAGGATTAAGCATTGCCGTCAATTAGATTATAAATATGAATATGTAACATATATTTATAGTCATCTACAAAGTTACTCATTAGCATTCATCCCAATTTCTTTAGAAAGCTATAGCTATAGATGTGAGAGTCATAACCACAATACTATATGCTGTTATTTGGGATCCCAATCCCAAGATTAGGGGCGCATTAGTACAACCTGGTTTTTGCCTGGCTTTCTAATGGTGTTTGTAGGAGGACATATATTCTCAGTGACGTGATTTTGTTTATAAAAAATATATATATATATATGTACAGTAAAAGATGGTATCCACATAAAGGGACTTAAAACCTATTGAATATGAATGAAGCTGAAAAAAGCCAAGAACACACTTAATGAAATCCATTTCCCAAGGGACATAAATAATTACCAAGTATACTTTGTGGTTCTTTTCTGCTCTTTAAATGTGGCTATATTTGAAGATATATTTCCCAACTCATTTGTCACAGTAACATTTGATTTTAATTTACCGTAGCATACATTATACACTACAAGCCTTCCACTCTGATTACGTACAAGTCTTTAAGGTATATTCTGCATACATGTTGCTAACAAGCCGTCTTATTTCTAGAATTTGCTTGCAAAGTGAAAATAAATTTGATACTAGTACTTCAGCAAAGGTCTTTTCATATAAATATAATTCTCTTTATTATAGATTAGCCTACTTAATATGATAGCGCCATGTGCTGGCTCAGGTGATATTGATTCTTCTATTTTCCTTGGAAACAATTTTGGGAACTACATCTGTAGAGTGTGATCATGAAGACAGATCATACAGGTTCAGAATCTAATTTTACTGAGCGTGTCAAGTCAGTAGCCGTTACTAGCCTTCTAAACTCATCATTACTAATCTGTTTATGTCAACTAACAATATGGGATTGAAAATAATCTTATAGAGTGTATGCATTGTGGCCTATTGTGATTAAAAGGTTGCAATTCAATCTAGAAGAAGCTAAACATACCTTAATCAAGATAATAACAACTAGGGGAAATGATTAAACAGGATGATGTAAGACTTCAAGGTATTGGCTTTTTAGATGTCTCAGCAAAAAAATATCATCAATTTAATGTTATCACGATAAAACAAATGATGTATAAAAAGTGGCATTTCAACTGAGGAGGGGGCTCGTGTGCACCTCTGGGCGGGCCACCTCCTCTGCACGGTGCAGTAGTTTCCGGCATTTTCCGGAATATACGACATATGCGCAGGTCTCCAGAAACATGGCACCCGCCATGTTCAAGAGACCAATTTAATTACTGCACATGTGCAGTGTCCATATTGACGGCGATTTTTGCGGCGATTGCAGCACCCAATGCTGGACTCCGGAAAGGTAAGTATTCAAATATGGGTGCAGTGTGTGTGCAGTGTGCCCCCCTCCCCCCCCCCCTTCCATTGGCCCCAGGGGCCAGTGTGCACAAGACACATTGCACTCATTATAGAAATGCCAATGTGTGTAAATGACACACAGACTCACACTGGGAATTCTAGTTTAAATCTTGGTAAAAGTTCCATGTGTCAGATTCCAAATAATGTGTCCTCAGTTAGGCAGGGCAGCTTTACTTGTAATTATTAAATCTAAAATGATATATGCTATGTAAGAAAAGGCATAGCTACATCTATTTTTTCTTTTAGATGTATTATCTGGAAGTAGTTCACAGTATAGTACAGTATAATTTGTAGCATTTCACAAATACAGCATTTAGTCAACAAAATATGAAAATAAAACTATTTATATGAACCAACCAATCAGCCTCTGCTATTATACAAACTGTGTTTTAAAAATGACAGAACATGATTGGTTTATCTCTCTCCGAGCGTTGAAAACTCTCCCCCTTAGTGGTTGTTTGTATGACCTAAAATGACAGTTTGAACCTGTGTCAGCTTCAGTTTGCGTTAATGTTTTCCCCCTTGAAGGTGTAGGCACCATGGGCCCCATTTATCAAGCTTTGGAGAATGATAAATAGCACGGTGATAAAGTACCATATGCCAATCAGCTCCTAACTTCCATGTCACAGGCTGTGTTTGAAAAATGACAGGTAGGAGCTGGTTGGCTGATTCTTTATCACCGTGCAATTTATCACTCTCCAAGGCTTGATAAATCTGGGACCATGTGTGGAAGTGTGGATTGTGGCAGTGCCAGCATGCCAGGGTTTTACCCCTCTGACAGTAATTAGCTACAGTAGTAGTTTGTTAGTTCCTGTCATGGGACACCTAAATAATATAAACTTAACATAATTTAATGGTGTTGTTGTCCTTTCATTATGTTAATTAAGTAAAAGCTGCTATCTTCTACCTGTACTGTATTGAACCTGTGCAGACTGGGCGCTACTGTACCATGATGCTCTCTCACAAAGCATACCGCACTGCACTAAAAGTCTATTTATTTGACAACAGAAATGTAATGATCCAAGTGTCCATTTTCAAAATCAATGCGTTCATGGAGCAATAACAAATGGAATAAGATTATGATTATAATTCAGTTATTTATATAACAGCACACACATATTCTGCATTGCTTTACAGAGAATATTCAGTCATTCACATCAGTGCCTGGCCCAGTGGAGCTTACAATCTAAATACACATGTACATACTGTACACACACTAGGGAACATTATTTGTCAGAAGTCAATTTACCTGCCAGTGTGTTTTTGGATAGCAAGTGGAAACCAGAGTATTCAGATAAAACCCATACAACAGATATAACCCATACAACAGATAAAACCCATACAACAGATATAACCCATACAACAGATAAAACCCATACAACAGATATAACCCATACAACAGGTAAAACCCATACAACAGATATAACCCACACAACAGATATAACCCATACTACAGATAAAACCCATACAACAGATATAACCCATACAACAGATAAAACCCATACAACAGATATAACCCATACAACAGGTAAAACCCATACAACAGATATAACCCACACAACAGATATAACCCATACAACAGATATAACCCATACAACAGATATAACCCATACTACAGATAAAACCCATACAACAGATAAAACCCATACAACAGATATAACCCATACAACAGATAAAACCCATACAACAGATATAACCCATACAACAGGTAAAACCCATACAACAGATATAACCCGCACAACAGATATAACCCATACTACAGATATAACCCACACAACAGATATAACCCATACAACAGATATAACCCATACAACAGATATAACCCATACTACAGATATAACCCATACAACAGATATAACCCATACTACAGATAAAACCCATACAACAGATATAACCCATACTACAGATAAAACCCATACAACAGATATAACCCATACAACCCATACAACAGATATAACCCATACTACAGATAAAACCCATACAACAGATATAACCCATACTACAGATAAAACCCATACAACCCATATTCATATGAACATACAATTTTCCTCCATTTATAATTATTGCTAGCATACATCCAACTCATAATCAATATTGCAACCAAAACTACTATCCATTCTCTCATCATTCCTCACCATGGCTGCTGCGCTCACTTCATATTTGGCATTTTCATCTCACTTTCATCACACTATTTGGCATTGTCCTCATATATCTCTTCCAACTTCACACCTCCACACCACTGGCTAAATAATCCAATTACAATGAGTCACTGTCACAGCTCTAAACAGCATCATCCCTTCATATGTCTCATCTCAAAACACTCTCCCCCACACTCACCACCTGCCTATAAAGCTTTACCCAAACACACATTCTCAGACTTTCCCAAACCATCAAATCTGTAAACATTCTCTGAAACGCACCTCTTTATTTATCCTACTCCATCTGCTCTACTCACACTTTTTATTATTTTCATCATTATTATTATTATTATTACTACTACTACAATATACTATACAACTTTTTGCAGACATGGCAACATTGTTTGGGACATTGTGTCTCAATGGGTTTCCATCTCTCCATGTACTATTAGCCTCTAAGCAAGTCACACTTATGCTGATGGCTAAGTTAGCAGATGAGGCACACACCAGAACATTGGGCTAATTCAGGTTGGATCAGAAATAGCGATCCAACCAGAATTTTTACGATCGCCCCATGGGCGCATGCGCAGGGCCCATCCTGCGCATGCGTCTGCATTTACTGTGGGCACCCCGCAGAAAATGCGAACACCTCTGCCTGTCAATCAGGCAGAGGTGTTTGCAGGGGGAGGAGATTGGCAACACTCCATTTCCTAGGCGGAGACGGAGCGTTGTGGGGACGTGGCTTAAAAATCAGGATGGCGACAGTCAAACGGGGGGCGTGTTGGTGGCGTGATCGGGGTGGCTGCGTGACATCACATGCAGCCACTGTGATTACAAAAATGACAGCGGGCCTCCTGCGAGCACAGCAAGGCTGCGCCAGCAGAAGGCTACCGTATTTTTAGCGATCACGCTGAATTTGCGGTGCGACCGCAATTTAAGTATGTTCAAGAAGGGGCAGCAGTTAGCATGCTGGGTGGCCTTGACCTGCGATTGGTGGCCCCTAGCATGCGAACAAAAGGATTGAAAATTCTGCTACTGAGCAGAATTTACAATTCTAACTGAAGGGCTGATTCAGACTTGATCGGTGCTGTGCATTTTTGCACAGCAGCGATCAGGTCTGAACTGTGAATGCACCGGCGCCGCAGTGCACCAGCGCATGGCAGACAGCTGACGGCTGTCATAGCCCTGCGATTGCCTCTGTCTGATTAACAGGCAGAGGCAGTCGCTGGACGAGAGGGGGCGGGCTGGCGGTGTTTAGCCGCCATTTAGGGGGTGCGGTCCTGGCAATGCAGGCTTGCCCAGACTGTTGGGGGATGGGCTGCGGCAGCTGCGTGACATCACACACAGCCGCTGCGACCCAGGCAGCGATGAGTAGCTCCCTGCCAGCGCGCAGGAGCCGCGCTGCCTGGGAGCTACTTCTAAAGTACAAAAGAGCTTTTGTACTTGTGCGATGGGGCAGGGACTGACATGTGGGGCGGGCTAGCCCTGGGCTGGGTTTCCCCCCGCATGTCAGGGAAGCTGATCGTAGATGTGCTAAATTTAGCACATCTATGATCAGGTCTGAATTAGCCCCTGAATCTGGTCCATTATTGCAAATTACACATGTATTAGAGTTAGCCATTAGCCTGAAAGTATGGTGTGGCATCTGTCCAACACCATGTCATATTATTATGATACACTGCAGATTCTATACTTAGACTTTTTTTATACAACACAATAACCACTACAGTATGTAAAACAGATAATTTGTGTGACTATTATTGAACTTTCCCCACAATAAGAAACATGGGGCCTGATTTAGAGTTGTACACAATCTGTACGCAATGTAAATGTTAAAGCACTCGTTTATTTACTACTGCGCATGTATGAAAAGTTAAGAAAATCACTACGAGGCATGTCTTGCACAGGGTGTATGCACAATGTTGCTGTTGCAATTAATTCAGACAGTATCAGTAAGCTTTCAGAAAAGAGATGGGCGTTCCTGGGCAGTGACTGGGAGGTGGCTAGTACTGCACTCAAAAAGTGGCATTTCAGTGGGTGGAATATGGGAGTCCTGGTGGCATGTCATTCTGCATTCACATATGCATAACCACAAGCATGGGAGGCTATAAACATACTGAGAAACTACAGTACACATGCCATACATTTGATGCACTTTATGATTGTGTGACTGATGGCGATGTACTGTATAAGGATGCACCAATCTGTATTATAGCGAGCATAGGTGTGAAAATCGGACATGTCACTCCTTGCACTTTGTACACTACATATGTACACAAGGGATGGAGTTTGTAGGCCATATGCATAAACTCGCCAATGTGCGGCTGACCATACACGCTGCTATGCATGCTTTTGTGTGTGACTAAAAATCAGCCTATAATATTCTGTAGCATGCAGTCCTTACGGTTTGTAATGTTTAATTATACATAACTTTAAACCTTGCCATGATAATCCAGATTAGAGAAGAACAACCATAATTCATGATTGACAAAATGCTCGGTGTTGGAAATGTTGACGCGTAAATATGGCACGTGCAATCCTAGCAACTGAACTGTAAATTGCATCCAAAGACAATTATATGCTTTCTTTAATTAGCCGCCTTTGTTCTTGCCCAGCTTTGTGCTACGCTGGCTTTATGGAAGATTATATGTGATGGAGTGGCTGCAGTTCTGAGGACACAATACAGATTTACAGCAATTAAAAATGGAACACTGATTTCCATCCCATGTGCATGAAAAGTGGGACATGTATATTTAAACTCTTAAAATGTTTACAAAGAAGGTTACTTAGAGCTCTTTTCGATGGCTGTGAGCAAATATGGCAGAGAAGACTGCTTTTAATTTTACTCGCTTCCCAAGAGATTATCTCACTTAGCAAATTAGAAAGAACAAGGAATATGCATATATGTTGTTTGCTTATTTTATTAAACAGCTTTAGGTATTTAAATATCTTCCATATGTATGCTTATATAAGTTCTATAAAACCAGAGATAAAAGAGGCAACTGACATTTTTTTGTCTCTTTATAGCAATTATATGTTATTCAATAGAACAGTGGAGCCTTTACATCAGGAAGCATGCCTGCTTTTGCAATGACACAGTTACAGTATTAAAACCTTTTTAGCCCTTAAAGCTGTCATTTGTGAAGGTGGTATAATATAATGGTACACAATAGGCTTGACCTAGAAGTATATCCAGACTTGGTACATACTGTAGGTTCTGTTAAGGCAGGATAATATCGTATGTGCATGCCCTACATCCAAATAATAATGAAGACATTATGCATTATTATACTGTACATTATACTGCACAGAACTATGGTGCATTTTCTACAGTGCATTTTTGTTATCAACCTGGTATATTTTCATGCATGCACTAAGAGTACTTACTATATCTATATATATTTAGTTATAAAGGGGCCAGGGCCATCCACTAACTAGTGGATAGCTTAGCCTCTGTGTTAGCCGGCCACACCCCCTCTGAAGGCTGACCACACCCCTAAGCATACCACTGCATTCCCCCAGTGGGCCTTCATACCCTGGTCCAACACTGCCGCTGATACAGTATTTCAAATAGCAGCCATTCAAAATCAATTCAGATCTATTAGATGATGGCTTGATAACTTCGAGTGCTGTAAGAGCATGTATAACATCGGGGGTCATTCCGAGTTGTTCGCTCGGTAAAAATCTTCGCATCGCAGCGATTTTCCGCTTAATGCGCATGCGCAATGTCCGCACTGCGACTGCGCCAAGTAAATTTGCTATGCACTTCGGAATTTTACTCACGGCATTTTCATCGTTCTGGCGATCGTAATGTGATTGACAGGAAATGGGTGTTACTGGGCGGAAACAGGCCGTTTTATGGGCGTGTGGGAAAAAACGCTACCGTTTCCGGAAAAAACGCAGGAGTGGCCGGAGAAACGGGGGAGTGTCTGGGCGAACGCTGGGTGTGTTTGTGACGTCAAACCAGGAACGACAAGCAGTGAAATGATCGCAGATGCCGAGTAAGTCTGAAGCTACTCAGAAACTGCTACGAGGTATGTAATCGCAATATTGCGAATACATCGTTCGCAATTTTAAGATGCTAAGATTCACTCCCAGTAGGCGGCGGCTTAGCATGAGCAAATCTGCTAAAATCCGCTTGCGAGCGAACAACTCGGAATGACCCCCATTATGATGGAATAGTTTGAAATTCAAACAGCAAAGAAAAAAAATAATCAGAATGAACTTATTTTTTTAATGTACTTCCTCTTTAAACACACTATGCTTTAGTTGTAAAAAGAAGAAGAAAAATCAATTGAAGTCAATTCCTAACAGAAAATGAAATGCCATTTCCACAGGGTTTGTATGCTACAGTAGCGGCTGACTGGTTCAGAGCAGCCAATGAGAACTTCAGCTCAGCCAGCACTGACAATGATTAATGGACACCTTGCAGACCTACTTAATGATTATCCCCATCAGGAAGAGAGAAAGACATGTTCAGAAATATGGTCAGTGCATTCCTTATGTTAGGTCCCCTCTGCAATTTATAATGTACCACTGCATATTCTTCTTCCTAAACATCTCCGGGGAAATCAGACAAATGATTACTCTCAATAAATAGTCGCTTTTGATAATGTCATGCTTATTGTCGTTTGCCACTACTGTGGGGCTAAAGCAGCTGAGATACACAATGAAAGCAGACAGGAAGCTGAAGTGAGGACATGTTTGATTAGCGCAAGATTTTAATACAAATAGGAAACAGAGGCAAAGGAAGTATCCCACTAGGGAGGAACTTATCAAGCATGCCATCAAGTCGCAGGTTGTAAACATACTGACCTAGCAGTTTCTTGAATGCAGTAAATGATTCAATGTGTTACAATGGTCGAGTCAAATAATTATTAGGATTTTCCATTATTTTTTTTCCTGCTTACACATCATTTATAAAGACATGGCAATACAAATGTACTGAATATGTAACAGCATTCTAAGGCTAATGTTTCCCCCCATGGGATGGAATGTTGAAGCACTGAAATGATCAGCACTTATATTTCTGAGATTAAAGTTTACAGCTGCATTTCCCCAGGACTTGTGTCATGTTTGGTATAATAATAATAATAATAATAATTATTATTATTATTATTATTATTATTAGTAGTAGTAGTAGTAGTAGTAGTAGTAGTAGTAGTAGTAGTAGTAGTATTTTGGAGGAGTACAGGTATTGTTTATCTCTTTATATGTGTGTGTCTATGATAAAAAAAATAAAAAAATAAATACTTGGAACATAAGGATACATGATATATTTTAATACAATACATATTTTAAATATCTTGACTTTATACTATTGGAAATTTGATTTTGCTTTAATTCTTAAATTGTATTTTATTGTGTAGAAGACTTTACATTTCACCAGCAATTTGTTAATATAATAATTCTGTACCTTCTGATGTCAGGAGTTGGATTCATCAGCGATTTATTGGTGAGCTTGGGCACTTTCTGCTGCTTCACCTTATAACCACTTTCTGCCCACAGAACGACTTGATTTTTACATATCCTTAAAGGTGTATAAAATCACACCTCAGCCGGAAAGTAGTTATGTGACCGGCGGTCCGCCGGACATCTCAATGCCAGGATCCCAGAGTCGATATGGTAACTGGTGGTCTCCCGATACAAACCCCCTCAGCCTACTGTATATTTACAATGAATTACATGTTGCATCTTCCAGATACAGTTTATATTGGATTTAAAGGCTCAAGTAATCACAATCACAATCAAAGCATTCACATTTGATATACTCTCATTGTCATTGTGTCGCTCTCAAGATTTATTTAAGATTTATTTAAGACATAAATTAGATTTTTTTAGGATAAAAGGGAAATGTTTAGAGAATAAACTGTAGTAGTGATGTGTAATTGTCAGAGCCGAATTACTTACGAGGCAGTACAGGTGGATGACTTGGGCCCAGTGGTCCTAGGGAACCCGGCACATGCCTGCACCCAGGGCCAGATTAATAATGGGGTGGATGGAGCAACAGCTCCATGCCTCCAGATAAAAATAGGCTCATCACCATGGCAGCATGATGATTACCAGCTATCAGCAGGCCACATGGTCAGCCATAAATCATAAGGGTTAAAATTGCATTTCTAGTTTCCAAACAAAATGATGCAATTTTTGTACTTTTAGGGAGTCATTGGGGTTTAAAGCATACTTGCATACCTGACCCTCTCCATGAGGGAGAAAATGATCTGTTCCTGGACTTTCCTGGTAATGTATGATTGCCATCACCTGTGGTGAGCTAGTTAATTGATAAGAAAGGTGTTTCACCACAGGTGATGGCAATCAAACATTACGAGGAATGTCCAGGAACAGAGCATTTTGTCCCTCATGGAGAGGGTCAGGTAGGCAAGTATGTTTTAAAGTGAACGATGTCTACTTGCCTGCATGACATTGTGATCTTCTCCTCCGCTTCTCATAATAGGCACTTGAGCATTTTCAGTTCCATGCCCATGAGGCCCTTAATCTGGCCCTGCCTGCACCACACAGTGAGGCCTAGAAGTTAGCTGCTGGTCATTGTAAGAGAATTTTGCCCAGCTGCCACAGTGATGTTCCTGGATAAGCAGCAGGGATGGAGGCAAGGTCATGGAGATGACCTGCATCATTCGCCGTTTAGAGTAAGGCTGCCTCAGACTGGCAGCTCCTAAACCAATAGCTAGCTGAAGGGCATGTCCAGTGCTGCAGTCTCATATTGACACTCTCAGGCTGCTGCTGCTGCTGCTGGTGGTGGTGGTGGTGGTGGTGGTAGTGGTGGTGGGAAGAGTGGGAGAGGGCTGCGTGGAGTTGGGGGAGTTGTGAGGGATAATGGTGGTGGAGTTACTGGAACGTGTAAAAGCTAATGGTGGAAGTGTGAGTGGAGTTGGGGGAGGTGTGAGGGCTATTGGGGGTGGAGGTGTGAGTTGAGTTGGGGAAGTGTGAGGGCTAATTATGGTGGAGTTGTGAGTGGCGCTGAGGTGGAGCAGTGAATTGATTATGATTAAATGAGTGAGTATAGTTTGGAGGAGTGAACTGATTATGATTAAATGAGTGAGTATATTTTGGAGGAGTGAGTGTATTTAGGAATGAGGGAATGTGAGTGAAGGTAGGTAGATAAGTTTGTAGGTTTGAGTAGAGTTGATGGTGGAGTGAGTAAAGTTGGTGGTGGATTTGGGGGGGAGGTATGAGTATATGTATGTTATATGGAAGCTAGGATAATTGGGTGAAAACACAAATGAGGGTAGGTAGATGGGTGAGAAGGTTTGAGTGTAGGCAAGTAGATGGGTGTGAAGGTTTGAGTGTAGGTAAGTAGATGGGTGTAAGGGTGATTGGACATTGTCAGATTATTCACAAGGCTGTACAGGTGGACTGCTAGGCCCTGGTGGGTCCTAACTGGCCAGCCTGCTGCCTGTAATGTTTTGAAACAATGAGCATTTTTATACAACAGTAGACTGCAGGGCTGGTGGGGGGCAGTGGACCATGCTAATGGCAGCTGGCACATGAATGCACAATGCACGTGGTGATCAACACTCCTGTAGGTATGCTGTGTGTGTGTGTGTGTGTGTGTGTGTGTGTGTGTGTGTGTGTGTGTGTGTATGGGTGGAACGTGAGCTACGGATGCCAATGCAAGTCAAGCTGGTTGCTGGGTGCCAGAAAGAGTAGCTCAAGGAAGCAAGCACTCTGCCATGTCAGTGCTTGAGAGGCAGGCTGACAAGAGTGGAAAGTGATGGCCGAAGCTCACTGTCTTAACGGGAGACTGGCGGGTGCCACAAGCCACACAATGGTGAGTGACTGATCTGATGCTGCATCCTAGGATGAAGGTCGGATCACTACTGCAGCAGGAGGCATCTGTAATAAATGCCTCCTGCTGTATTACCATACAGTACTATCAGCAACTCCAACCACATCTGAATCAGGCTCAGTGTGTACGAGTAATTTATGAGTGTACGAGTAATTTTATAATAGTTATAGGGAATTCACAGAGACTAGCTGTAGGGGTTTATTTTAAATATGCAGCAAAAGAAAATATTTGCTGTTGCCACTGATAGAAAACCTACAGCAATTTACCAATAAATGTTCATGAAGACAGCAAACCATCAATACAGGATAGTAGCTGTAATAGGACTCGTACCACTTCTCTGAGCCTTCTGAATATGTTGGTTCACACAAAAGTCATTACTTTAGTGGAAATTAAATTAAAAATAAATATTTAAAAAAAATTGTAAATGTAGAAAAAAAACTAAATTTTTTAGATAGTTTTTCATTTGCAAACAATTTTTTTTATTATTTAAGTGGTCCACATTACCTGGCCTCTGGGCAAGTATGTTTATAAGGAGTGTTGGAAGCATTAGAATCTGGTGAATGGAGAGGTGTAAGAGTGAGTTCCAGATGTGTGAAGCAGCTTAAAAGAAGTCTTAAGGTGCATACACACTGGCCGTTTTGCCCAGTGTGTATGCACACCGATGATCGTGGACATCGCCTGCAGGAAAATAGCTTAGTGCATACACACTGAGCTATTTTCCCTGTGCCAGCGATGTCTACTGGGGGGCGGAGTGAAGCACTTTCCACAGTAGGAGACTGTGGAAAGTGCTTCACTCAGCTGTATAAACAGCCCGACGAACGGCGGCGGCTAGAGATGATGCGGGAGCGTGCATCAGCGCTCACTGCTCATCGCTAGCTCATACACACAGGATGAGTTTAAGCTCAAAGTAGCTCAAAATGCCAAAAGTGAGCTACTTTGACTTCAAAATCGCCCCGTGTGTATGTATGGGCCTTTAGAGGTGTTTGAGAACAGACAATCAGTGCAGAAGTGAGGCAGAGCAAAGAGAGTAGTAAGATGTTTGGAGGGAGATGGAGTTACAGATCTAGGGATGGAGGAACCTGAGGGTTTTGTAGGTAAAATTGAGAAGGCTTAAAAGGGGATGGAAAGCCAGTGACAGAGATGGGAAGTAGAGTGATGAGAGAGAAAACTCAATAAAGCAGTGGCATTAAGGATGGATTGCTTAGAAGAAGGTGACTTTAGAGTGTTTGTGACAAGAGTGAGAGGGGTCAGGAGGAAGGATGTTGAATATCAGGAGAGAAAAAAAAGAAAGGAGTTAAAGATTACACCGAGTGGACATCACAATTTTGTTGATGGCAAAGGAGTGAAAAGGATATTTGAAGACTGGAAGGAGGGAGTGAGGGAAGAGGGTGTGTTCTAATAAGAACATGTAGAGTTCGCAAAAATAGGCAACGTCCATGACAAAATGTTATAAAGACCTCTGAGCATGTATGGTTGAAGGGAGAAATAGGTAATTTGAGAAGTAAATTTGGTTGATGGTGGCATAGAGGAGATACTGGAATATGAAGGAGCTGATTAGTTCTATATGGGGTAGGTATACAGTAAGATGAAGAGAGCTGAAAATTGATACATGATGTATCCCAATGGATAGAGGCAGTAAAAGGGAGGTGATGGAGGCAAAAAGAAAAAAAAAGAGAAAGAGTTGTTGGAAAGGTAGTATCTTGATGGATGACATAATGATTTCTTGATGTCTTGAACAACATGGAGTTGAGGGTATACTGGTAGAGCAAGTGTTGTATTTTGTAAATAATCATATAGACTGCCATAAGGATAAACAATCAGAGGGGATGCTTGGATTTGTCTGAAAGATCATTAGTAATCTCAGTGAGGATGGTTTAGTGGCATGGAAGTGGTGGTAGCTGGATTGTAGTGAGCCTAAGAGGCAGAGGAAAGACAAATATGTAGACTTTCCTTCACAAACTGCTCAAGTAATTTGGAGGTGAATTGAAGAAGAGAGACTTTGTGTTAATTTAAAAAGATATTGGATAAGGGAAATATTTTTAAGGATGGGTGAGAGAAGAACATCTTTAATGTAAGAGGGGAGAGTTCTAGTACATGTGACAGATTGAAGCATTGGGTAATGTGATAGCAAACATTGGGCTTGTGGGAGAGGAGAGGATTAAAGGGGATACGGTCAAGGGAGGGTGAGAGAGGAAATCCAAGAGGAAAGAGAGCGAGAGAAGGTTGGTTACAACAATGTTAGATGGATTGTGGCTAATGATTTAGGGAAGGTTCAAGTAGAGAAAGTGGTAGAGCCAAGTAGAAAACCTATCAATAAATTGGGAAATGGGACAGTAGTTAACTTCAATGAAAAATTGTATTGAAAACAAGAGATGAATGAAATATAAAAAGAGACGACTCAGAGGTAATAACCTGGAAGGTGTTGTGGGGAGAGATAAGAATGCTCTCACTTACAAATTGACAGGCCACAGAACTTTGATGTCCCCATATGAGAAACCAACAGTGGAGATAGTTGTAGGAACAGCAGATTTAGGTATCTATGATGGTGAGGGAGTTTGGATGAGCAAATCAAAGGGTTAAGGATGGATACCAATGTTAGGAGAGATGCTGCCATCAAACTCGAGTAGGAGTGAAATGAGGTGGATGTGGTGGAAGAGGCATGAGTAAGTGACATACTGTATCAGTATGGGAGCTGAAGGAAAATTAAGATAAATGAGAGTGAAAGAATGTTGCTTGAGAAGTGAGGAAGGGTTCATACAACATTTCTGTGTGACTGGTTTTTATAGCAGCACTAATCATTTTTTTTACCTTCACAACCTTGCTGGGGCAACATGCAACATGTGCCACTAAGCCCAATGTATTAAACTCTTTTATTCCTATATATTTTAAGGCTGCAAGCATCACCCTCCTACCTCTTAGTTTGTTTATTATTGTATTTATTCCAAGTTGTTAAGCACAATTGAATATGCTGGCACTACATTATATCAAGCAATGTTACTACTAATAAAACTAATAATGAATATATTGAAATTATAGTAACTTACCCCACTGTAATACTAGACACAATTCCTGTTGTTTCATTATGTTTTATTCATTTATTTTCTATTGATGTACATAAGTAAAACATTATAACATAAAAAGAGAAATTACAAATTAATCGATTTAGAGTGTTTCAGTTTTGTTTGTAATTTAATCAACTGGGGTACCAAAGGTATAATCAAATTGATTGACAAAGGAAAAACTATTTTGTATTTGGATTGTCAATCTTTAATTATAAAACCTTCCAAACCTACAAGAAAATACAAAACAAAGTGATTTTCTAAAGTAGAACAAATTCATCCATTTCACTGCAATTTACTAGATTAAACCAAGTTTCATATTCTATATTATATAACAGAAATTCCAGCTGTTATTTGCCTAATGTTGAAAATTGAAATAGGCTCCCTCAGAGAGAAAAGAACAAGGCACCAAGAACAAAGCCACCCTGGTTGGGTAGATCAATAAAAAATAAAGTTACATTATGCTGGATGCTTTAACCCATTTCATAACTATGCACAAGGGAAAAATGACATAGGCTTCATATTAGGTCTTTGCTTTACCAAATGGTTAGGAATAGGGGCAGTTACATATCCCAGCCTCTTATAGATAGCATCAAGCATGTAGGCATTAACTGTTAAACATACTGTAAAGCTAACTTAATGTAATGCTCCATGCAACAACAAAAACAAAGGAATCCTTATGTACCTGGGGGATCTGAGTTAATGCAAGGATCTAAGTTAACCATTCCTAATGGTGATGCTAGGCTTTTCTTTTTTTAACCTGGCAAAGATCAGAATGGCACCTAGCCCCCCATCCTCCAGTGGTGGCCTCAGTGTAAGAGCAGTAGCCCATTTTGTACATTAGCCTTGGAGACTATTAATATGTTGGTAGTTCCACAAGCGTTTTGTTTTTTTGTGGATGTCTATTAAACAGTGTAACATACTGCTCTCCAGATATTTTGTAACTACAAGTTCCAGCGTGCCCTCTGCTACACAGGGCCAGATTAACAATAGGGTGGATGAAGCTAGAGGGTTCAACATAGAAATAGGCCTTTTAACATTTTCTGCTCCAGGCCCATGTGACCTTTAATCTAGACCTTCTGCTAGGACATTTTGTGCTTTTGTAGAGACACAACACTAAAACGCCAGAGGCACTGATAAAGGTAAACTATTACTGTGCAAATACACTGTTAAAAGAAAGATAATGAATCACTTACCATACTTGCTGCTTTTAGTCCATCCTGTCTCCAGTGGCTCCTCAGTAAGTTCAGTCAGTGCAGGACTTGGTTTTGTCTTGTGCTCAGACCACGTGACTTTAATTCAGTAAGAGAGCTATTTGGTGGCAAAGAACTGGCTTCCATGCAGGCAGTCCCATTCAGTGTATTTATGTCTGAGCTGGGCCACTGTGTGCTCTGTCTCTGGCACCCCCTACTCATCTCACCTAGCTGTGCCAATGCCCAGCTGTACACCACTCCACCAGGGTTGCTAAGCTAATAGGCCTCCTCCATGCTCCAACCATGGGTTACTGTGGTGTGACATTATTCTCCATGTACTTTTTATACATAATGTAAGACCTCCAGCACTGTGGGAATGTTAGTTACAACTTGAACCCTCTAGTTTTCTCAACAGGTCATGTTTTCAGGATTTCTGTCTGTTGAAGCATGTGGGATCATAACTGACCAGGCAAAATAGATTATCTCACCTGATTAAAGAAATCCTTAAAACATTACCTGCTGGTGGTACTTGATGACTAGAGTTGAGAACTCTTGGTCTAGAAGATTGATTATTATTTAAAGTAGTAAATGCGTAGGATTCTCATCTGCACCCGTTTTCTCAGTTTATTCTCCTTTCAACCTGTTATGTGGTTAAGACCTTTCCCTGGCCTCCTCTTTATGGCAAAATAGCGATCTACAATCTCTATAATTGTTAAAAGGAGAAACAGCTTCTAAAATTGTTATAGGTAAATGTAAATATATATCTAGGTGCTGCTCACTCAGTGAGACAGGGGCAGTTTTCACTTGATTATTAATCTTAATTGGATTTATATGTTTTTATGTCCTTCCTAACTTTTTCATGGATTATTGTGTTTTCTATATTGTAAGTATAATTTATTATTAAATTGCTAAATATATCTGTCTGTGCTCCCGGATATCTATTTTCATTTTGCTTATGTTAATCTCTACAATTGCCTTTATCTCAGCAATCAATAAGGTCTTTAACAAGCCCAGTCAGGCCTCCTACATCTCAGCAAAGCATTATGACAGTAGGTCAATATAATGTTGGATGGGATGTTGGAGGGAGTAGGTAAACCCGTTAAAGAATACTGGGTCCATGTATTTGTTGTGGAAGGTCACTTTGTCAACAAATATGCTCGGAGCCTGGGACTGGCATGTTGTGCTTACACCCACAAAGATACAAGTATTACTGTACAATAAATGTTTTTTTTCTTCAATGTTTAATGTATCTTTAGAAAAAACAACTTTCTCTACCTCACTCTATTTTTAATTGGTTACTGTAGGAGACTTTTCTATTTACAGTTTAATTCAAAAACTTAGAATTCTCTGAGCAACTTTGGAAAGACTTGTTTCTTAACAGAATAGGCAGGCATCTCATGTAAGCGGTTCTGTCCACAAATTGTCTTATTTTTCTATATAAAAGGCATAAAGCTAACACTTTTTTTAGCCTATACATCTTCAGAAGCACTCCTATGTCTTGTATTGAAATTCTGTAGCTAATCCTACTAGTGAGAGACCTCTTCCTTCACCTGTTGCTCGATGAAAATGGTTCCATTGTTTTCATGTCCTCTCTATCTGTGATATCCATGGAAATTATTGTCATGTTCGATTATATCCTTTATTCCCAAAACTGGAGCTATGTGTGTATATTTTAATTAAACTAGGACAGAGGTTTCATCTGCTAGTCCACCTCTCCTGCCGTCTTATTATTTGAAGAAAAGAAAGCTTGCACTTTCAGACTCTGAATAGTCTATAGCGACCTTAACAAATCACCATCAAAGAAAATGTTTTTCTGATAATATATGAGATTTTTGATCATACACGCAGAACTTTAATTTTTACAAACTTTACTTATGTAGTGGTTATAAAGTAAATTGAAAGAGATGAATTAAAATTACCTTCAGGATAGCATTAGAAGGATCTTGTGCTGCCCTTCAGTCACTGTAATGTGCAATTCTGATTTTTCTTTTCTACAGAAACGTCCAAATCATTTTGTCATTGGGCTTGAATTAATTCAGCTTAAATTGTATAGCGTCAGTAACGGGCATTTCTAGAGAGGAGGAGGCCCATGTGCAGGCTTCGACTGGGCCTCCTCCTCTCTGGCTGGCAGCACTGTATAGACTCTGGGCACTAGGGTCCCTAGGGGACCCAAGCGTAGTCCCAGAGTCTGCAGCGCATGCACAGATCTCAGGGAAAATGGTGGGGTGGCCATTTTCCCAGTGATTTACCTACTGGGCATGCATGAAACATAGGGAAAATGGCGCCACGCCATTTTACCAGTGATTTCGGCAGCGCTGCTGCTGCGCCGCGGGATAACGGAGGGTAAGTATTTCTATTAATGGGTGCACACTCCAACCATTATAAATAAACGAGTGGTCGGGAAGGAGGTCCCAGAGCTATTCACTTCAGAGTGATTTTATGCTGAAGTAGAGGATTTGTTCTTACACCCCTCCTTGAGTGCGAGCAGAAATTAGACAAAACAACTGGGGTGATGCCCTTAGCATGGCAGAAACAGCATTGTACAATGGTGCAAGTAGAAAAAATTCCTTAGTGGTACTGTGTGCGCATGCCGAAGGTGAGTGCACCAAAAAATGGGTGTGTCCAATGACAATGGGGGCATGATACACATATGGGGGTGAGATACACATATGACCCCAGCAGTGCCAGATACACATATGCCCCCATAGTGCCAGATACACATATGCCCCTACAGTGCCATATAAGCTCCCATAGTGCCGGATATGCCCTCACAGTGCCACATATGCTCCTAAAGTGCCATACACAAATATGCCCCCACAGTGCCAGATACACATATGCCCCACAGTGCCAGATACACATATGCCCCTAGTGCCAGATACACATATGCCCCACAGTGCCAGATATACATATGCCCCCACAGTGCCAGATAAAAATATGCCTCCACAGTGCAAGAAACACAAATGACCCACAGTGCCATATACACATATGCCCCACAGTGCCACATACACATATGCCCCACAGTGCCAGATACACATTTGCCCCACAGTGGCAGATACACATTTGCCCCACAGTGCCAGATACACATATGCCCCACAGTGCCACATATACATATGTCCCACAGTGCCAGATACACATATTCCCCACTGTGCCAGATATACATATGCCACCAGTTCCAGATACAAAGGGGCAGACTAGATGGGCCAAGTGGTTCTTATCTGCTGTCAAATTCTGTTTCTATGTTTACACATATGCCCCACAGTGCCAGATATACATATGCCGCCAGTGCCAGATACACATATGCCCCACAGTGCAAGATACACATATGCCCCACAGTGCAAGATACACATATGCCCCACAGTGCCAGATACACATATGCCCCACAGTGCCAGATATACAGTACATATGCCCTCAGTGTCAGATACAGATATGCCCCCAGTGCCAGATATACATATGCTGCCAGTTCCAGATACACATATGCCCCACAGTTCCAAATACACATATGTCCCACAGTGCCAGATACACATATGCCCCCAGTGCCAGATATACATATGCCCCACAGTGCCAGACACACATATGCCCTACAGTGCCAGATATACAGTACATATGCCCCCAGTGCCAGATACATAAATGCCTCACAGTGCCAGATATACATATGCCCTACAGTGCCAGATATACAGTACATATGCCCCCAGTGCCAGATACATATATGCCTCACAGTGCCAGATATACATATGCCCCACAGTGCCAGATATACATATGCGCCACAGTGTCAGATATGCCTCACATTTCCAGTTATACATATGTCCCACAGTGCCAGTTATACAAATTTGTTAGCTAATGGGCAAAACCATATGCAGTGCAGGTGGGAAAGATATAACGTGCAGGGAGAGTTAGATGTTGTTGAGTTGAGTTATATTGTTTCTGTGCAGGGTAAATACTGGCTGCTTTATTTTACACTGCAATTTAGATTTCAGTTTGAACACACCCCACCCAAATCTAAGTCTCCCTGCACATGTTATATCTGCCCCCCCTGCAGTGCACATGGTTTTGCCCATTAGCTAACAAATTTGCTGCTGCGATCAGATCTGAATTAGGCCTATTATCATTTGTTAATGACAATGTCTATGGAAAAATGTGGTTGAACACACAGCAGCTTATGCACAAAGCACTCTCCTACAGAACCTCTAGTGCACTTCCTATTCCATGAAAACTCATATTTCCATGATAACCAACATTTGATTTATTACATCACTAATCTACAAGTTTCAAATGGCCTACTGTATCAAATTTCAAATATGAATTTCCATCTTGGTGACAATGTCAACCTTTTGAGATAGTAATAAGCAATTTGTGACAAGTTCTGGAGAATTTTCAACCATTTATTTTGCCATTTTGTCATTCCAGCGTTGGAGTGCAAACGCCATATTACAATATAACCAATCCTGTAACTGGTTTAAAGGTTTGAAAGACATTTGCAAAGCAATATCTAAAAAAAATTGTGGGAGATGATTATTGAAACCCCATTTTTCATCAAAGACCATAATATATAATTGGAATTACTGTACCTTCTGTTTTTTTAGTCCTACATTTCATCACTGGCCTTTGCAAAGTCACTGAGCAAATTAATGTTCTGACATCTTGTGTCTAACTTAATCACTTTACGTAGTGCAAAACTTTACTTTTGGACAATAATCAAGAGCTGCAAATGTTTCCCGTTCTTCATTCTAAAATCTGGTAGGCAAGTTACTATATTTAGAATATATACAGGGCTCCAGCCCTGAACAGAGCACTTGGGTCAAAGCATCCATAAAAGATGAGCAACATTATCAAAACTGTTCAGCAAAATATTCAGAATGTTCTTAAACTACTATCAATGTAAAGTTTCTATCAATAGAGGTGTCCTCTTTTCTAGAATATTTTCTAGCTAATCCTACATGTTATGTTAAATTATGAAGTTTTACATGTACTGGACAAAGTAAAGTTTATCCTGTAATCTTCCCTGCATGGCTATTGCTTGAATAGAGAAACATATAGTATTCTGCAATAAGATCTACCATAAAATATGTATCTCAACTAGTGATGTGCACCGGAAATTTTTCGGGTTTTGTGTTTTGGTTTTGGATTCGGTTCAGCGGGCGTGTTTTGGATTCGGACGCGTTTTGGCAAAACCTCCCTGAAAATTTTTTGTCGGATTCGGGTGTGTTTTGGATTCGGGTATTTTTTTACAAAAAAACCCTCAAAAACAGCTTAAATCATAGAATTTGGGGGTCTTTTTGATCCCATAGTATTATTAACCTCAATAACCATAATTTCCACTCATTTTCAGTCTATTCTGAACACCTCACACCTCACAATATTATTTTTAGTCCTAAAATTTTCACCGAGGTCGATGGATGCCTAAGCTAAGCGACACAAGTGGCCGACACAAACACCTGGCCCATCTAGGAGTGGCACTGCAGTGTCAGACAGGATGGCACTTCCAAAAAATAGTCCCCAAACAGCACATGATGCAAAGATAAAAAGAGGCGCCATGAGGTAGCTGTGTGACTAAGCTAAGCGACCCAAGTGGCCGACACAAACACCTGGCCCATCTAGGAGTGGCACTGCAGTGTCAGGCAGGATGGCACTTCAAAAAAATTGTCCCCAAACAGCACATGATGCAAAGAAAAAAAGAGGCGCACCACGGTCGCTGTGTGACTAAGCTAAGCGACACAAGTGGCCGACACAAACACCTGGCCCATCTAGGAGTGGCACTGCAGTGTCAGGCAGGATGGCACTTCAAAAAAATTGTCCCCAAACAGCACATGATGCAAAGAAAAAAAGAGGCGCACCAAGGTCGCTGTGTGACTAAGCTAAGCGACACAAGTGGCCGACACAAACACCTGGCCCATCTAGGAGTGGCACTGCAGTGTCAGGCAGGATGGCACTTCAAAAAAATTGTAACCAAACAGCACATGAGGCAAAGAAAAAAAGAGGCGCACCAAGGTCGCTGTGTGACTAAGCTAAGCGACACAAGTGGCCGACACAAACACCTGGCCCATCTAGGAGTGGCACTGCTGTGTCAGACAGGATGGCACTTCAAAAAAATTGTCCCCAAACAGCACATGATGCAAAGAAAAAAAGAGGCGCACCAAGGTCGCTGTGTGACTAAGCTAAGCGACACAAGTGGCTGACACAAACACCTGGCCCATCTAGGAGTGGCACTGCAGTGTCAGACAGGATGGCACTTCAAAAAAATTGTCCCCAAACAGCACATGATGCAAAGAAAAAAAGAGGCGCACCAAGGTCGCTGTGTGACTAAGCTAAGCGACACAAGTGGCCGACACAAACACCTGGCCCATCTAGGAGTGGCACTGCAGTGTCAGACAGGATGGCACTTCAAAAAAATTGTCCCCAAACAGCACATGATGCAAAGAAAAAAAGAGGCGCACCAAGGTCGCTGTGTGACTAAGCTAAGCGACACAAGTGGCCGACAAAAATACCTGGCCCATTTAGGAGTGGCACTGCAGTGTCAGACAGGATGGCACTTCAAAAAAATTGTCCCCAAACAGCACATGATGCAAAGAAAAAAAGAGGCGCACCAAGGTCGCTGTGTGACTAAGCTAAGCGACACAAGTGGCCGACACAAACACCTGGCCCATCTAGGAGTGGCACTGCAGTGTCAGGCAGGATGGCACTTCAAAAAAATTGTCCCCAAACAGCACATGATGCAAAGAAAAAAAGAGGCGCGCCAAGGTCGCTGTGTGACTAAGCTAAGCGACACAAGTGGCCGACACAAACACCTGGCCCATCTAGGAGTGGCACTGCAGTGTCAGGCAGGATGGCACTTCAAAAAAATTGTCCCCAAACAGCACATGATGCAAAGAAAAAAAGAGGCGCACCAAGGTCGCTGTGTGACTAAGCTAAGCGACCCAAGTGGCCGACACAAACACCTGGCCCATCTAGGAGTGGCACTGCAGTTTTCTAGCGAGAGGATGAGTGCTTCCATCCTCATGTGAATCTGAACCACTAGCCATGAACATAGGCCAGGGCCTCAGCCGTTACTTGCCACTCCGTGCCGTAAATGGCATATTGGCAAGTTTACGCTTCTCATCAGACGCTTTCAATTTTTATTTTTGGGTCATTTTACTGAACTTTTGTTTTTTGGATTTTACATGCTCTCTACTATAACATTGGGCATCGGCCTTGGCAGACGACTTTGATGGCATTTCATCGTCTCGGCCATGACTAGTGGCAGCAGCTTCAGCACGAGGTGGAAGTGGATCTTGATCTTTCCCTATTTTAACCTCCACACTTTTGTTCTCCATTTTTTAATGTGTGGAATTATATGCCAGTATCAACAGCAATGGCCTACTACTATATATATTGCGCACAACTGAAATGCACCACAGGTATGGATGGATAGTATACTTGACGACACAGAGGTAGGTACAGCAGTGGCCTTCCGTACCGTACTGCTATATATACTGGTGGTCACTGTCAGCAAAACTCTGCACTGTACTCCTCCTATATAATATACTGGTGGTCCCCAGTCCCCACAATAAAGCAGTGTGAGCACAGATATATGCAGCACACTGAGCACAGATATGGAGTGTTTTTCAGGCAGACAACGTATACTGGTGGTCACTGTCAGCAAAACTCTGCACTGTACTCCTCCTATATAATACAGCTGCTCCCCAGTCCCCACAATTAAGCAGTGTGAGCACAGATATATGCAGCACACTGAGCACAGATATGGAGTGTTTTTCAGGCAGACAACGTATACTGGTGGTCACTGGTCAGCAAAACTCTGCACTGTACTCCTCCTATATAACATACTGGTGGTCCCCAGTGCCCACAATAAAGCAGTGTGAGCACAGATATACTGTATGCAGCACACTGAGCACAGATATGGAGTGTTTTTCAGGCAGACAACGTATACTGGTGGTCACTGTCAGCAAAACTCTGCAGTGTACTCCTCCTATATAATACAGCTGCTCCCCAGTCCCCACAATTAAGCAATAAGCAGAAATATTATTAATAAACGCAGAGGACGCCAGCCACGTCCTCTCCCTAACATTTCCAATGCACGAGTGAAAATGGCGGCGACGCGCGGCTGCTTATATAGAATCCGAATCTCGCGAGAATCCGACAGCGGGATGATGACATTCGGGCGCGCTCGGGTTAACCGAGCCATACGGGAGAATCCGAGTATGCCTCGGACCCGTGTAAAATGGGTGAAGTTCGGGGGGGTTTGGTTTCCGAGGAACCGAACCCGCTCATCACTAATCTCAACCAATGTTTTTCTCTCCACCACGTCTTATGTCAGCTCTAAGAACAGGATAAAATGTCAGTGTATCTGTGAAACATTTACATTTCAATTTAAAGAAGAAAGATTTCCCCCCTGAGACATGTAACATAATACCCAAGGGAAATGTAATGCTAACATACAACAGCTTTATATTGTACAGTATATCTGTAAGATTCAGTGTTAGATATATAAAAAAAGAAAAGTGCAGCTACAAAAGGGTATAAAGACTTTATAATTACAGGTATTAACCTTCATCAATTTCCATTAATTAGAGAGATGCTGAACAGCTAATGCAAAGGATCCATTGATGAGTTTTTCTGATTACAGACTATTGGTCTGATTTTTTTATGAATCCCTTATGTCATCAATAGGCAGAACAGGTACAAAAGAGAGAATGAAACCCTATTTTAATAAATAATTGCACTTAGTTATGTAGCACCTAGCGAAAACAGACAGACCATGCATCTATCTATCTATCTATCTATCTATCTATCTATCTATCTATCATCTATCCATCTATATATAATTGTTGACTGAAGATAATAATACTGATTCTAATTACATGTTTTTGTTTTATTTAAAAAAAATGCCATATACTATAAAAAAAAAAAAACTTGGTGAATAAGACCAAATGTGCACACAGACATGTAATAAATATATTTTTTGGCTAGGCTATAGATAGGATTTAATGTTTAGTAATTACTGCAGTTTACTGATATTTCTTATAGTCAGCTAAAGCATTTGCATAATACAGAATACACATATTTATATCTTAAAGAGGTGTAATTTCATTGCATTTCTATATTGTGCCATGTGCACAATGTAGAAATGCAATAGTGGTTCCGTGTTCTCCCAGGAGAGGGCACTAGACTGACTGTTTCTGATCTTTTCCAGGCCAGCTTTGTCCAAACTTCATAGCATGGGTGTTATAAGGTATAGAAGAGTAAATGAGCTCTCTACCCTGACAGGATGACTCACCTTCCATTTTGAGCTGTTGAACTGCACTTTATTCACTGTCAGGCCAAAATACACTGGTTGTAGGTTTCACACAGTAGTTAATTTTGGCCCATGGGGTTGACTCCCACTAGGAAGCTATCACTTACAGATGGCTATACTTTAGATAAGTTCTTATATTGTTATTATTATTATTATTAGTAGTAGTAGTAGTAGTAGTAGTAGTAGTAGTAGTAGTAGTAGTAGTAGTAGTAGTATCCTTTATATGGTGCCACAAAGGTTCCATGACAGAGCCATAACTAGGCTTTTTTGCACCCAGGGCAAAATGAAAAACGGCACCCCCACCCTAGAAAATAAATAAATAATTAAATAATTAAATAAAAATATGATAGAAATCATATATATAGATGCATAAACTGGTCAAATGCTATAAAACTGCTTACATAATGAAATACAAAACAAAACAAAAAGATTTTCAAGTATATGACTTAGACTTTTTTTACATAAATAAGAAAGTCCTGGGGCTTTGAAAGAGCCAGTTCCACAAAAGATACATTGAAAAAGTTAGATCTATGTTACATTATATGCACTTTAATAAAATGCCCCCAATTCATACTACATAGTAGTGCCCAAAATTCATGTTACGCCACAAAGTAGTAGTACCCCATATACATAAAACGCCACACAGTAGTGATTATACACATTACACCACACAGTAGTAGTGCCCATTATACACATGCCAAACCATAGTAGCACCACTGATACACATGCAAAACTATAGTAGTGCCCATTATACATATTACACAACACAATAGTATCGCTCATTATACACATGCAACACCGTAGTAGTACCACTTATGCACATGTCAAACCATAGTAGTGACCTTTATACACATGTCACACCATAGTAGTACCACTTATACACATGCCAAACCATAGTTGTGTCCATTATACACATTCCACAAAGTAACAGTCAGTACCGTATGCACGTTACTCTATTTGTACACATTACACCACAGAGTAGTAGTGCCCATTATACATACTATGCCACACAGTAGTGCCTATTATACACATTATGCCACACCATAGTAGTGCCCATTATACACATGTCACACAGTAGTAGTACCCCATGTACACATTACACCACACAGTAGTAGTACCCCATATGTACGTTATGCCACAGAGTAGTAGTACCCATTATACACATTACACCACACAATACAAGTATAGGCCCATCATCCACCTTAAGGTCATTAACATGGCTGAGACTGGAGACAGACACAGTCAAATCAATTATTTTCTTCCATGCACTACAGCATTATTTACAGCTGTCCTCAAGGGCTAGGCTCCTTAGAATAGACAGACAGTGCCAATAAAATTGCAGGGAGGTGGGCAGAGCAGTTGAAATGAGAGCAGAACCAGAGCTAGGGTGTTCAGTGCCCCCTGCAAACTATAAATTTGCACTCTACTACAAATGGGAGAGGCAGTGGGTGATACTGGGGAGAGGCAGTTGGTGATGCTGGGGAGAGGAAGTTTGTGATACTGGGGAGAGGAAGGGGGTGACGCTGGTGATAGACAATGGATGATACTGGTGAAAGACAGTGGGTGATGCTAGGGAGAGGCAGTGAGTGACAAATATACTGCAGTACAATTTGTTTACCTAGGCACACAACTGTAGCATCCCACCACATTTTATTATTTTGAGCTACCTATATGCCTTCCAACATAGCATCAGACCATGCCACATGCCCTAAGCATACACCATGGCAATTCCCACTTAAATATTCTGTACTAATTCTTATACATACATTGCCTTGATCTCACATAGCTAACAGGTTCATTGCAGGGCAGAGAGGGACAGAGGGCAGTAGGGACAGTCCTGGTGTGGAGTCAGGTGGCAGCCTGGGCAGTGCAGCATTTGGTGTAGTGCTGGAGGTTGAGGTAGGCGATCAACTTTACCACCTTAGAAGTTCCTGTACTGACAGTGCTTTTGCTAGGTACCTCAGGTGCCGCTAGGTAACTACCCTCAACCCCCAGCTGTCACTAGCCATAGCTGAGCTTTAAACTTCCTGGCTCATGCGTATATAGTCTCTGTGGAAATCTACTGACTCTGCTCCTTGCATCACAAGTTTAGTTTTAATCCTTTCACTGCCAATTCTTGATTTAAATAAAGCAGTGGTGTTTACTTAAGTATCACTGTGGCAGGGCTAACTTTTAATAAAGTTACAGATGTGTCCTCATACATCTAGCCTAATATACAGCATACTGTAAAATCCCTGGTGAAAGAAAGCCGCCAGGTTCTGAGCAACTCTGCTAATGTTGAGCACCTTTTTTTGCCGAAAATGTGTCTTAGTAGTAACGCAATGCTACTAGGGTGCAACGGGAGACTGTGCTGATTAATTTGATATGCAACTTGTATATTGTGTGTGACTGAGTCTGCATATGGAGCACAAAGGGAACAGAAAAAAAGATGTAGCTGCTACATTGTAGCACTTCATATACAGATTTTGTGACTAAGATGCATATTTGTGAAGAAAGGGCACAAAAAGGCGCACCGAGAGGGACTATTTGATACAACTACAGCAAGGACACATCTGCTTCCTGTGGGCGCTGGGGTCGAATGCTTGCAGAGCTCCCATCCTCGGCTCCAAGGTTCACGATTGCCCACATTCCTTACCTGTTATCTGCATCCCAGGGACACCACTTCATCTGTGACCCACAGTACCGCCACCCATAGTTGCCAGCTGACTGCAACAACATTGTGTACTCACCACCCAAGGGTTGCCTGCCGACCACAGCTACACCATGGATGTACTGCTCGGAGATGCCTGCTGATGTTGTGGGTTCAACATCCGAGCCCCAGCTTTGCATGCTGCTGCCCCCAACATCTTTGCCCAGACAGCCTGTGCTGTTCATCCCTGCCGCACTGCATGTAGAAAGCCCTGACCACAGGGTGAGGGGAGCAAAGCAGGGATGGCACTGGGGCAGGGAAGAGGGCGCAATCTTGCCACCTGCGCACTGCCCTCCTGCTGCAACTGCTGAGAGGTCACCAGCACAGCTTTATTGTTACCTGTCACATGCATCTGTGCTGGATCCCCTACATGGCCATCTCAGGGATGAAGACAGCACTGGCCGCAGCTGTCAGCTCAGGATGTCGAGCCGTGATGCTTCTTCCATGTGGCTGCTGCAGGCTATTATATTTAATTTTATTATAGTTTTAACAGGGTTTATACCCCTAACTCCCCACATCAGCTCCTATACTGTAGTTAGAATTTGGATCCAGGCATTTCTTATACTGTCCCCAATGTTGCTTCAACACTGCCTTTTATGCCACTCTTCTCTTATATTTTCCTACTGTAATCCTCACTGTATGCTATACCTTTACTGTCTGTACTTCCTGCCAGCAACCTACGCAGTGAACCCCAGATGGCCGCCTTGGATGGTTCCTCCATGGGCAGGATGTACAACACGGTGACCTACTTATACTGTACAGGGTATATCATAGTACCACACATGTGTCAGTGGTTCCAATATATGCCTTGGGTCCTTGTATGGCTTATGTCCCACAGTGTAATCTTCATAGTGAGCCCAACATGGCTGCCTCACCTGGCAGGGTTATGGATGTATGAAAAATACATGGCTCTAATGGTTGTGTTTGGGACCCCACTCCTAGCATTAGGTCACTGCAATCACATTTTGTGTCATCTCTTCTAGACCCAACTTATCCCACCCAGGGTAATCCTACATAGTGTGCCCAACATGGCTGCCTTGCAAGGTACCTTTTGTGGGCGGAATGGATAACTTGTGGATTTATTTTTTATTTATGTGTGACTGTTCAAATTGCTGTAATACTAAATCCTCTGTACCATGTACTCTGCTTTTGATGTTTGTAAAGCGCCTTGGGTTGAAAATCCCATTAGATCTCAGTGTATGCTTGATTTACACACACAGTATTTGCAGGGCAAATAAGAAGAGGTTTGCACGGGCTGGGGAACAGATGGGTAGAATAAAGACATTCCATGCAATGTAGAGTATTACAGAGTTTTGCAGAGTAGTGCAAAAACTATATTTCCACTCCATATTTTTACAGGTGTTCTTTGCTAACCTAATTATTTTTAAGCCACTTCCAAGCCACAAAAGTATGTGAATTTTGCACTAACTCAGAGGTACTGTAGGAGTCTTCACTCCCCTTAAACATGAATGGCTATAATGTGATCTAATAAATATATATATATATATATATATTCGAAGGAGTCACCAGGTGTGGCGACACTCGGTGCGCACTCTGCACTGCTGCGGTGCGGCTACCTGAAAATGAGGTGTGGCCTAACAGAAGGGGTGTGGCATCACAGGTGGTCTTCATTTCTTCACTACGGGGACGTGTCCAGCATCCCCAGAGATGCTGGTTGCCCCGGAGACTGGGCTGAGTGCAGTGCCGGCTCTTCATTTGTGACCAGAGCCTAGTGCTGCAGGTGAATATAACAATGCAGCACTCGGCTCCTGTCACTGCAGAAGAGCCATCACTTTGGTGCCAGCCCTTCCGAGGGTGACAACACTGTATATATATTATATATATATATATAATATGTAAATATATATATAGATAGAGAGAGAGAGAAATGTGTCCTCATACATTTAGCCTCAATACTCCATGCAGCATGAGTGCGCTGATAGGTCTCGTGCAGCTCCATTAGCGTCAATGTCTTTATTTGATGAAATGCAACTTATTCACATCACTATGTGAATAGGACACACAGCCAGGCTCTGCTGATTAAAATGATATGCTGCATGTTTATATTCTGCAGTTGTATCTGCATACAAAATGCTAGGTTAGGTTTTCTAGGAAATCACTGTAGTGTAGAATTTCATAAGCAGATACAGCCACAGTCACACACAGTATGTAGGCACCCTGTATATCATATCGTAAGCAATAGAGTCAACTTGTGTGTCTTATTTGCATAATTTAGCGAATAAGATGCATTTTAATGGAAAAAGTTACATGAAAAGACACATGGTGCTATTGAGTCACGCTATGGCATGGCATGACTAGAAGGGCTGTTTAATGGGCAGAGAGACTAGATGTTGGTGGACACGACACATCTATATATATATACAGATGTGTCCACTTACATCTTTGCTTTTTTACAAATTTGGCACAACATGCAAAATATGGCTATGCTGTTTTTCACGAGTAGCGAGTGGATGAATTCTTAAATTTTTGATTGCCATAATAAAATATGTATAAAGTAACATATTAAAGAAGCAAATTAAGAAAAAACACAAGGCATGGCTAAATCTCTGAGTCTTTGGCATGCAAAACCATGCCATACATGGCGAGATATAAACCCTGTGATTCATGATCATGTTTTGGTAAAACTACCCTCAAGTGTTTTGGTTTGGATTAGGTTTTTGGTTTGGTTAAAAATCGATTAAAAATCGATAATCATTGAAATAAAATGATAAAAACAGCTAAAATCATTCATTTTGCAATCCAAAACCCGAGATTCAGATTTAAAATCTGAATTACGAAAATCAAGGGATCCGGACTGGGTTTAGGTTCTGTAGAGATCCTCAAAATTCAGAAGGAGAAATGAACCGAACAGCTCTAATTTTTATGTATATATATATTAGTGGTGGGCAACGATTAAAATTTCTAATCGCGATTAATCGCATGATTTTCTCAGATTAATCGCGATTAATCGCATTGTTATGCGCAAGATTCAATAATGAATTCAAAAGTAGTGTATTGCGCTCCTGGTTGGCTGCCAGTACTCGAGTTCCGATTGGCTCGCTGGTGGCCAGCAATACACTTGAAATGGCACCGGCGCTGTCACGGTCTCCATGGCTGCCTGCAGATAACTACTGTATGCACCACACATGTCCCCCCAGTGCCAGATATCCCCCAGTGCCAGATAAGCCCCCAGGGCCAGGTATACATGCCCCCAGTGACAGATGTACCCCCAGTGCCAGGTATACATGCCCCCCAGTGACAGATATACCCCCAGTGCCAGGTATACACGTCCCCCAGTGCCAGATATCCCCCTAGGGCAAGATATGCCCCCAGTGCAAAATACACATGTCCCCCCAGTGCCAGATATGCCCCCAGTGCCAGGTACACATGTCCTCTCAGTGCCAGATATGCCCCCAGTGCCAGATATCCCCCAATGCCAGGTAGACAAGTCCCCCCAGGGCCAGATATCCCCCAGTGCCAGATAAGCCCCCAGTGCCAGGAATACATGCCCCCCAGTGCCAGATATCCCCCCAGGGCCAGATATGCCCCCAGTGCCAGATATACCCCAGTGCCAGGTACACAAGTCCCCCCAGTGCCAGATATGCTCCCAGTGCCAGGTATACATTCCCCCCCCCCAGTGCCAGATATCTAAGTTCCTGCGTACTTGCACTGCTGCCCATTCCTCCCCCCCTGCATTCTACAAAACTTACATTTTGAGGGGACCCGGGCAGAGCCGGCCCTAGCCAATTTGATGCCCTAGGCAAAATTTTGTCTGGTGCCCCCTAGCACTGCCGCTAGTTCTGCATCTGAACCAGAAACACTTAGGCAGTGGGGACCACTGAGGGTGGGGGTGGGGGTACCCTGTTGGCCAGTTCAACCCTGCATAATGGCACACAGTGATGCCCATAATACACATAATTCCACACAGTGATGCACCTGACACATATAACCCCACATTAGTAATGCCCATAATAACAATAATTCCACACAGTGATGCACCTGACACATAACCCCACATTAGTAATGCCCATAATACACATAATTCCACACAGTGATGCACCTGACACATATAACCCCACATTAGTAATGCCCATAATAACAATAATTCCACACAGTGATGCACCTGACACATAACCCCACATTAGTAATGCCCATAATACACATAATTCCACACAGTGATGCACCTGACACATATGCCCCACATTAGCAATGCCCATAATACACATAATTCCACACAGTGATGTACCTGACACATATAACCCCACATTAGTAATGCCCATAATACACATTATTCCACACAGTGATGCACCTGACACATATAACCCCACATTAGTAATGCCCATAATACACATAATTCCACACAGTGATGCACCTGACACATATAACCCCACATTAGTAATGCTAGTACTTTTGCTTGCTGGTGTGCTTGCAGTCAGTGTGTGCGCCCATGCAGCTCCCTGGATCCACGACTGCGTTTTGTGAGATTGGGTGGCAGGGTGAGTGCGTGCTTCCACTCGCACCCGTTAAAGGGGCACCCATACTGATGTGACCTCACAGGGTATGCCATCCTGGAAGGGGAATTTTACGGCATGGACTGACTAGGAAATAAAGTGTGAGGAGAACACTGCCCATGGTATGTCCCTGCAGACACCTGGGGTTTGCACAGGGATAAGGGACACACACAGGATAGCAGGGTCCCCCTCTCCCATGTGCACAAGCAGTTTAGGTGATGTCAGATTTATGTGAAGCAGTCTTCCAAATACACATGTGGTATCATAAGTATCTATCCAGTAATAACCTTATATAGTCAGTGAAAATGTCACAGGTCCAGGAATTGCAGTTACCAGGCTTCTGCTGTCTGTCTGAGGTCTCACAAGTCAGGGGCATTCAAGCATGTCTGAGGGAGTTTAAAGAACTTTAAGGGAGAGTGTGCATTTTATTTGACAAATGTGAACAGCAGTGTATACAAGTACTGATTGAATACATTTGGAAAGTAACAGTTAGTTTGCAGACTGTCCTTCCCAGCATGAGATACTGCAGGGACATGCTTGGATGCCCCCAGACATGCTTGGATGCCCTAGGCAAATGCCTAGCCTGCCTATAGCTAAGGCCGGCTCTGGACCCGGGAGGCAGCAGCAAAGATCGTGACAGGGCCAGCTGCCTGCGAACTGCCAGGCAGCCACGGCATGGAGGAACAGAGCTGCAACGCTATTCTAACTACAATGCCGTCCGTGAGCCAATCGGAGGTCACGGGCTGGCAGCCAATCAGGAGCTGCCAAATGGCAGCTCCTGATTGGCTGCCGGTCCGTGACCTCCGATTGGCTCACGGACGGCATTGTAGTTAGAATAGCGCCGCGGCTTAGCCTCTATCCTTCCAAGGCAGCTGCCGGTGCGCAGCGTTAAAATAATTGTCGCCCGTTAATTAGTTAATGCGTTAACGCGATATTATCGCATTAACTTGCCCAGCCTTAATATATATATATATATATATATATATAGAGAGAGAGAGAGAGAGAGAGAGAGAGAGAGATAGATAGATAGATAGATAGATAGATAGATAGATAGATAGATAGATAGATAGATAGATAGATAGATAGATAGATAGACAGGTTGAGTATCCCATATCCAAATATTCCGAAATACAGAATATTCCAAAATATGGACTTTTTTGAGTGAGAGTGAGATAGTGAAACCTTTGTTTTTTGATGGTTCAATGTACACAAACTTTGTTTAATACACAAAGCTATTAAAAATATTGTATTAAAAGACCTTCAGGATGTGTGTATAAGGTGTATATAAAACATAAATGATTTGTGTGAATGTACACACACTTTGTTTAATGCACAACGTTATTAATAATATTGGCTAAAAGGACCTTCAGGGTGTATGTATAAGGTGTATATGAAAGATAAATGCATTCTGTGCTTAGATTTAGGTCCCATCTCCATGATATCTCATTATGGTATGCAATTATTCCAAAATACGGAAAAATCCGATATCCTAAGTACTTCTGGTCCCAAGCATTTTGAATAAGGGATACTCAACCTGTATGTATATATATATATATATATATATATATATACACACACAATATAATTACAATCTGTATATTGATTGTTAAAATGTTATACTGGTTCACAGTCTAAGTATTGAGCAATTTATTCACTCACAAGACCAAGGGATAGATTTACTAAGGCATAGTTGCTGATGTTCAATGGCTTAATGAATCTATCATCAAGTGTTTTGATTCAGTAACATGCAAGGTGGCTGCAGATGCGGCTGCACAGAAATAAACGTGGAACTTTCCTTGTAATCAGAGTTGGCTTCATCTATGCAGCTTCTCTGCCACGTCCATCCTCCAGTGAAAGTAGCCATCATCACTCTCAGCATGCATTTGCACCACCTCTATCATTAATGCACGCTCACCTCTGAGTAACCACAATTTCATCTACATACTCATGGCATGCCTCGGAAAACATGAACTCAGCTGGGAGTGGAGATGCATACCACTCTGAATGTCCAATAGTTGCTCAAAGTAGTATATTATTAGTTATATACTTGTATATAGAGTATGCAAAGTGCAATACCTCTGTATCAGCCCCATAATGTACTCTACATATATCAGACATTTCAAGTAATGGAATTCATATACATTCATACATTCAGTAGTCCAGTGGAGCCTTATAAATCATTATCACCTATTTCCTATCATTTTTTTCATAGTCTGATAGTGTGAATATTGTTACACAGGTGCCCTCAGTGATCTTCCAAGGCAAAATGAGTGCCCAAAATGACGGGGGACACTGGATTAGAAGCATGTTTTCCATAAAAGGGTCATTTAGCATGAGGGCAACACAGCCTGGATCTAGCTTTTGTTCTAGAAATAAATCTCAGAAATGACAAGTACAAATTATTATCAAACGCTACTTGCTTTTCCTGTACTTTCCATTTCACTTTTGTGCAGAGAGCATGAAACATCTCAAGGACTTTAAAAAATTAGGACTGTCATTTCTTGCAAAGAAAAACTCATTGCAGAAACCGTCCACAATTTCATTCATTTCATTTTGTTTACTTTTGAAAATATTATTATACCAGTAAACATATTCATAGTTATAAAACTTACATATTTATACAATGTAGTTTTTTTTTTTACATATTTAAGGATAATAATAATAATTATTATTATTATTAGTGTGTGTGTGTGTGTGTGTGTGTGTGTGTGTGTGTGTGTGTGTGTGTGTGTGTGTGTCTGTCTGTCTGAAGGGTACTTGCAAAACCAGAGATTCCCTCAAGGTCAAACATCAATGCGCATGCACAGCCAGCAGCACACATTGCTGGAGCTGGAATGTCAGCGTACCTGCAGCCGCAGCCTAAGAGACAGTGCCACCATCATTCATATCTGATCTGGAGCCAGTAGCTATCCAATCAAAGCTCGCAGACCGGCAGCCAATAAGCAGTGGCTGCAGGTCTGCGAACTCTGATTGGCCTATGACCAGCACCAGAACTGAATAACTGCATTGCTGTCTCTTGGGCTGCCGGTGCGCTTATGTCCTGGCTCCAGTCCAAATCCACACTGTTGCACGTGCCACTCGGGCCATGCCAGATGGCGAGTCCTCGCTACACGCCTGGGAAATATAACCCACTTGCAACAGAGTAAGGGCTTCTCCAAATACATGAAATGGTTACCACTGCTGAAAGCTTCCCCATATTTAGCAAGGATTGCAATGGTTCGTGTACCGCACCAATGCTTTTTTATGTCTATAAATATAGCATTTTTATTGTAGAAAAAAAAAAAAGATTGCTAATCATATTTTTCTATTCAGACTGAAGAGTGGAGTGGTAAGTACAGTGCAGTAAGCCCTGTTGCAGCATGCTGCATCGCAGCAACGATGAGCATAGCTACTTCTGTAAGGGGAGATGTACTAAGCTTTGGAGAATGATAAAGTGGAGAGAAAGTACCAGCCAATCAGCTCCTAGCTGCATATTACAGGCTTTGTTAAAAACAGAAGCTGATTGGTTGGTACTTTATCTCTGTCCACTTTATCTCTCTCCAAGGTTTAGTACATCTGCCTCATAGAAACTTATGAAAAATTAGGTTCAATTATAGAAAACAAGCGGGGAAATTGAAAAGAAATTTAATAAATGTATTATCTTGGTGACTTTTGGAGCATCTCATTGTTCAAATATCAATACATATGTTTACAATAAACTGACTTGTATAGTTAAAGTACAATAACTTGATTTGCCTAGCTACTGATTGTTTTAAAGATACAGTATTATTTCTGTATGAAACTTTAATTGATTTAAATTGCTACATGCAAACATTGATGGGATATTTGGAATTGCCTGGATTTCGGCATAAATTGCTCAAAAAGTGTGATCTGATCTGTCAGTTCTCAGTTAGCTGGTCCAATTATTGCTCAGAATGTACTCAGCCCCCAGGGCCAACTGTTGTTTCAAAACCAATCGAATAAGTGGCTCCCGACATCATAAGCACTGCAACACATTCATCAGTCCTGATGGGCCGATGTCATGCAGTAAATGCAGTGTGTACAGAACAACTGCATGGAAACTTATTTAAGCACAAGTAGAGAAGAAGAAAGACTCTTTTGTTGGTGCACTCTTGAAAGTATTATAAGAAAGTCAGTATATAAAGAATTAAAACATACACTTTATTAATTATCATCTAAAATGAAAGTATTCAATCATTGGGGACAAACAACATTTATAGTTTAAAAACATACGTCTGAGGTTTTAAGGTCATGTGTGATCACTTAAGGTAGGTTCGTATATTGAGCTATAGACCAAAGCCGCTTAACCTGCAAACTATTAATTGGATAAAGACCAAAATGGCCAATGGTAAGGACTCACGGAAATGTCACATGTGTTGTCAAACAGTATTTCAGTGTCATATTAAGTAGAGTAGATATTATAAAGACCGTGTACAATACTTAGATTAGAAGAAAGAAATGAACAGTAATTCTGCTGTCAGTGTTAGGCATGAAGTTATGGACAAGATATCTGTTCTACTAAACTTGGCATCCCCAGGTGGTCTCCCATCCAAGTACTAACCAAGCCCAACACTGTTTAGCTTCCAAGATCAGACGGTTTGGGGCGTCTTCAGTGTGGTATGTAAGTAGATTGTTATTGACGCAGCCACTCCTTGGATCACTGATGAGAGATCACTTTGAGAAGAACATCTTATTGTAAGATAAATAGTAGGAAGAAACAGAAGGTGGATCTGCTGCTAATGGCACTCATTACGAGTTGATCGCTCGCTTGCTGCTTTTAGCAGCAGTGCAAATGCTAAGCCACCGCCCTCTGGGAGTGATTCAAAGCTTAGCAGAAGTGCGAACGAAAGGTTAGCAGAACAGTGCTGAAATTTTTTCAAGCAGTTTCAGAGTAGCTGCAGACCTACTCCTTCCTTGCGATCACTTCAGTCTGTTTAGTTCCTGCTTTGACGTCACAAACACGCCCTGCGTTTGGCCAGCCACTCCCCCGTTTCCCCAGGCACGCCTGCATTTTTACCTGACACGCCTGCATTTTTTAGCACACTCCCTGAAAATGGTCAGTTACCACCCAGAAACACCCACTTCCTGTCAATCACTCACCGATCAACAGAGCGACGGAAAAGAGTCGCTCGACCTTGTGTGAAACTGCTTATTTTTTTGTGAAAGTTCGTCGCGTGTGCGCACTGCGGCCTGTGTGCATGCGCAGAAATGCCAATTTTTTTGATTGATCGCTGCGCTGCAAACAAAGGCAGCTAGCGATCATCTCGGAATGACCCCCAATGTTAGGTGGAGGTAGTATAGAGATTCTATATACTATACACTGATATTATCCCTCCAGATCACTGGTGAGAGTCCACAAAAGTAGGTAACATTGATGTGATGGCAAAACAGAGTTAGTGCGCGCCTAATGCGCGTGCCCAAAAATAGGGGTTATGCCCCAGTAGTTGTGCCCCCTGTAGCTGTGCCCCCAGTAGTTGTGCCCCCAGTAGATTTGCCCCCTGTAGTTGTGCCCCCAGTAGCTGTTCCCCCTGTAGTTGTGCCCCCAGTAGTTGTGCTAACTGTAGTTGTGCCCCCAGTAGTTGTGCCCCTAGTAGCTGTGCCTCCAGTAGCTGTGCCCCCAGTAGTTGCCCCCCTGTAGTTGTGCCCCTTAGTAGCAAACACAAACACAAAGCCCTTTGCTCTGCCCATCTTTTGTTGCTCCTTGGTCATTCCCAGATTGTTTGTCTGTATGTAGTGGCTGCAGCGCTGACATGCTTTGTGGGGGTGCTGTAGCAGGAAAAGGAGCATCGAAATACAGTTACACACTATGGCCATGTCCTTTCAGGCATGAGTGCTCCAGGCAATTGCCCTATCAGACTTGAGCCACCTCTGAGTGTAACAGCACAGTGCGGATGCTTGTAGGAGCTTAAGAATAATCCTAGAGTGTCATCTAAATACTGCAATTTGCAAACATATCTGTTCATGAGTAAAACACTAATTACGAAAGGTGTTCATGGGAGGAAACCACAGAAGAAGACAATACTGTCTATCTGAAGTTCACTAAAAAGCATTTTTGCAGGAGCAAACGCTCAGGGCTGCAGATCGCAGGACCAGCTGCTTCTGCCATGGGCAGCTTTACATGGCTTGCTCACGAGTTAGTAGCCCCCCCACCCCAAACATCTCTTTGTGTTAATCCCTGATGGAAAAACTGCAAATATTGTTTACAAAGAAATGTTTTGACTAATGTGTACAATATAAAATAAACATCACAATATTAGATGGCACTACTGTCTTTGTATAATTAGTTCTGCTAAGCAATAACAGACATTCATGCAAGCAAAACCGCAGGCAAACGCTAGTGTACAATATCACCATATACTCATGATAAACTTTTTTGCTCCAGTGCTTCGAAGAGTAGGAGACTTGGATTGTGGAATAATGTCCACGTGCAGAATAAAATAAACATTCCACTCAGGCATGCTGGCCCTACTTACTATATATTATATTATATTATATTATACTATATTATATACATGGAACGGACATTGTTGCAAATGGAACCGAACAATGTATGCTTATTTAAAATGAGGACAAAAGTAACTGGAACTAACCGTAATCAGCTACTTGCATTGATATTAACTACTGGGTTTGTTCCTCACTTAATCAGCCATCCAAGGAGATTACGTATTATTGATTGAATCCTTGACCTTTTTTTCCTCTTACTGATTAGTAAAACCAATGAGCATGCCTCTACCTACAGTATCTCAGATGAATAGGCACAATAACGCTGATCTTATTTACCAGCTAGACTTAGACCATTTCCTTATGCCAGAAGCAATAGGGGCAAAACGTAATGTTCTATTATGTAGCTGTACTTACAGCATTTGCTAAAACATAATCTGTAAATGAGGTATTACAGTATATAGCAAGGAAATAGTCTTTATCTTTGTGAAACATGACAATATAAACACTTTTGTTTCTTCTGCCAGTACGAACTGACCAGATGGCTGCAGATTATCTGAGTAAGTCTCGTCAGTGCAGCTCTTAATTCCCTCTCCTATCCTGGAATGAGCTGCATGGGAAATAAATTCCAACCTAAAATCCACTCATCATTTGGTGATTTTATCCAACTGTAAGGTTCAAATATATGGATATAGGAAAGATCCATACTGTAAAATACCAGGCTAAATCCACAAAATTAAGAGTAATGCTGAAACATATCGGAGCAATTACTGCTTAAAAACATTTTAAGGAGGTAAAATGCAGTTGTCTTTGTCAGCCTCCAATTGCTTATGCCACCCTTATAATAATTATTTACTTTTGATTTTAACGTATCTATCCCACAGATCTATAGCTGCTTTGGTTGCACTTACAGTATATTAATTTACTTTGTATTAAAGAGACAAGTTGTGAGACTGCAGACCAGTTAGATCTGTTGCATGCTAAAAGCGAGCAATGTGTTTTTCTGTGTTGGAATCCTCAGATAACCCAAAAAATATTAGGAGGTTATAGGCAGTAAGTAGAGGGAAAATATTAATATACTTAAAGAATTCCTGTAAATATACATGGATTAATTGGTATAGTACAACAGTAAATGCACTATTTTCCCAATGGTACAAATATAATGGAATATAGTAACTGAGAGTTCCCACAGCTTATCTAAGACTCACAAAATAAGTGGGCTACACTTACTAAGATTAGGTTTCAGTTCTTTGTAAATTTTCCCAGTGGTATTAAAATGCCCACGTTTATTAAAGGCAAAAGTGTCAAAAAAACATCAAAGAGCCACATTTAGAAGATGCCACTAAACAGTCTGATGTCTTGCTCTTTTTATGTGTGAAGAGAAGCAGCAGTTGTGCAATTCACAAGAAAACCATTGGGGGGAAAAAAGAGATGGTTGAGACAGACCAGATAGCCATAAAGCATGCCGTTTAATATATCTGGCCTACTAGAATGTATATGTATATTTGTGGCATAAAAACGCAAATTACATTTATATGGGGCAATATTATTGTCTAATTATTGTATTATGGTGCAAGATAAGTGTTTTATTTTATTAAGAGAGCAATCTTATTTATTCACTATATTGCATGTATTCGCATGTCCCTTGCAAATGGCTTGTCACTGCTGTGACAGAGACAGGACAGTCCAGGAGGTAGAAGAACCCTGCAGCTCCAGTCGGGATGTAGTTATGTGACCGGTCACAATAACTCCCCCTGCATCCCGAATCTAGCACAGTGTAAATATGGCGATGCAGGGCTGAGGTTCCTCAGCATATGCCAAGTTTATATTACATGTAGTAATTAATTGTTAATTAAGGTATTAAAAAAAACGATGTTTTATGATGAGCACATTTATTACTTTATGGTGCTATAAATTGATCCCACAATATAAAATAATACATTTGTCCATTATAAAAAGATGATTACTGATTAGCCAGCTTACAGAGGTTTTGTGACGGTTTTTTTCTGCCCGTTTTGACCAAAACATTGAAGGTTTGACCATATTTAAATCCTCTACGCATCAATGTCGGTAATGACTGACCAAACCACTGAATAGTAAATGCAAGAGTTTGCAGGTTAAAACCACTGATAATATGCCAAGGTTTCAAACACCCAGCAAAGTGTTTAGTAAATGTACCCCATGGTGTCTTTTTTATACAATAAGCAAACTTCTGTGCCTGGTTTTCCTATTGACATTATGTTGTACATTGCAATTTGCAAAAATTAAGGAGAAGATAATACAGATACACACAGGTGTAAATATATTTCACATTTTCAACTTTAGTTGTTCATTGATGTGATATTCGGAACTGGATGAAAAAAATTTATGTGTATTAGAGACTTTTCTATCTGGCTTGATAACCAGTTAATTAAGACAAAACGAGAGCTTTATGTAATTCTAAGCCCTTTCATTCACAACAAATCTCAGTAATTCATACTTTATTGCATAGTAATTGGGAAAGATTAAGTAAACATGACATGATGCTTATATTAAAATGAGAGCTTTATATGTAAATTCATATGACAATATTGGGGGCAGCAAATACAGATTCATCTAACCTTATAACATCTTATTTAATCATCTAAGTGGTACATTGCTGAACAGGCCTTACTTCACCATACACAAAAGAATGATCATTTAAGCAGTATAATGTCAGGACTCAACTGCAGTGTTAGGGGTAGTCAGGGTTTCTATACATTAAAGTCTTTTTCATCTGATGGCCTGCAAGACAACTCTACATTGCAGAACTTTAGAACATTAATTAACCAGATACAAACTATGGGCATTCCAAATTATAAATTTAGTCATCTGTACAATTTGTACAAGAAAACAAAATAAAAAATAAAAACTCCCAGCTTGATCACATGAGCAATCTAGAACCAATCATTTTTGCACCAAGTCAAGTGATTCATCGTCAGCACAAGCAAGTATATTACTGTCATTTTACAAAACATTCTTTAACCTGAGTAGTTCCAGCCCAAAAGTATGAAGTTAAATAGTACAAAGGGGCAATGGTAATCATGGATTTATTATACAAGTTGGTTGCCTTGCAAGTGCCTAAGAAGATTAAAAATAAATGTAATCATAGAAACATAGAATGTGACTGCAGATACAAATCACTTGGCCCATCTAGTCTGCCCTTTTTTACCATATTTTTACCTCAAACCTTATTTGATCCTTATTTCTTTGTAAAGATATCTTTATGCCTTTTCCATGCATGTTTAAATTGCTTGACTGTCTTAGCTTCTACACCTCTGATGGGAGGCTGTTCCACTTGTCCACTACTCTTTCTGTGAAGAAACTGAAGGGACCTACCTCCCTTCAGTTTCAGTGCATGTCCTCATGTTCTAATATGTATTTTCCTTTGCAGAATGTCTCCTTCCTGTACCTTGTTAAAACCCTTGATATATGTGAAAGTTTATCCTTTTATCCCTTCTCTGCTCCAAACTATACATGTTAAGATCTTTTAGTCTTTCCAGGTAAGTGTGATGTAGACCATGCACCATTTTAGTTGCCCTTCTTTGTACAGTCTCTAATGTATTAATATCCTTCTGAAGATATATCCTCCAAAATTGAACACGGTATTCTAGATGAGGCTGTACCAATGACATACAGTGGCATTAATACTTCTTTCTGCTGCTGATTCCTCTCCCTATGCAACCAAATATCTGACTTACCTTCCTTCTTGCTTTGTTACATTGCTCACCTGAAAGAGTGACTCCTAAAACTCTTTCCTCCTCAGTAATTTCCATAATAGTGCTATTAATACTATATTTAGCCTTTGTATTTTTGAGAACCAAGTGCATGATTTTGCATTTTTTTTGCATTAAAGTGTAATTGCCACGCTTTTGACTATTCCTGTAGTCTACCTAGATCATTAATCATTTATTTTACCACTCCTGGTGAGTCTACCCTATTGAATATCTTTGTGTCATCTGCAAAAAAGCATACTTTACCTTCAATGCCATTAGCAATGTTACCAATAAAGATATTAAAAAGCACTGGTCCAAGTACAGATCTTTGAGGTACTCCACTAATAACATTTCTCTCCTGTAAATGCACTCCATTTACTACAACTCTCTGTTTTCTTTCCCAAAGCCAAGATCTTATCCATTCAACCATCTTAGTATCCAATACCATACTTTCAAGTTTATTTAAGAGTCTGCAATGTGAGATTGTGTAAAGATGAGCCGTTCATATTCCAGGGAATCTGAGCCACTCCGAACTTCAGGGATCCCAGTCTTCCTGAGGAATCGGGCTATCTCCCTAGACTCTGTTTCCTCTTCAAGGCAAAACATCAGCCTCCTGTCATTGGATTCGCATCATTTTTGGATTCTATATAAGGCATTACAGCCAAGACTCGGCACCATTACACTCTCAGGCATGCTGCTGAATGCTGCACTATACTCTGCTGTATTGGCTGTGCAGTGTCCACTGCCAATATTTACAAGTGGCTGTGCTCTGTGTATATTCAGTGTGCTCTGTGTATATTCAGTGTATAGGGGGCACGCTGCTGTATGCTGTGCTGCACTCTGCTGTATTGGCTGTGCTGTGTCAGACTCCAGACTTACAAGTGGCTGCGCTCTGAATATAGTCAGTGTATAGGGGGCACGCTGCTGTAAGCTGTGCTATACTCTGCTGTATTGGCTGTGCTGTGTCATACTCCAGACTTATAAGTGGCTGTGCTCTGTATATAATCAGTGTATATGGGGCACGTCCCTGTATGCTGTGCTGTATTCTGCTGTAAATTGTCTTTGCTGTGTCCATCTAAAGCGGCTGTTCACAAGCAGCACTATATTGTGCTCACTGACACGGACTCACTGTCAGATATTCTTCTATTGTTTGTACTGTTTGGTGCACTTTGCCCTAGTGTGCTTTGTTCACGTTCATATATAAACCTTGTGACTCTATGCAGTTTGAACTGAGCTGCAAGTTCAAAAAAAGAAGAACAAAATATATAGATTTATTGTTTGTACTGTTTGGTGTGCTTTACCCTAGTGCGCTTTGTTTATGTACATCTATAAAACCTGAAACCTGTGACTCCACGCAATGATCTGCAAATTGAAAAATAGAAAATTATCAGTTTAGAGAAGAGCACTGCAGCTGCTGTCACCAGTCATGCACCACTTTTAATTTCTGCCACTGTTGTGTGGCAAAGTTTCTTAGATGTTCTATAAACTGCCATATGTTTGGGCCACTGCTCTGTTATTGAGGTTAATAATACTATAGGAACAAAAAAATTCCCAAATTATGTGATTTTAGCTTTTTTGGGAATTTTTGGAAAACACGTCCTGTCACGTCCAAAATCCAAAACCGATTCCAAAACTGGATGATGAATGAGAACCAGAACCAGCAAAAATGGTCCATCTCAGATTTCTATTCAAAAGTTTTACTAAAGTCTAGATAAGCTATATCTACAGCTCCCCTTCCCCCTTTACCTATCACTTTAGTCACCCAGTCAAAACAGTCAGTAAGTTTTGATTGACACTATCTCACCCAGTAAATCCATGCTGTTTGGGATCCTGTAAATTGCTGGATTTGAGATAATCTACAACTCTTTCTTTTTCCATCAGCTTCCCTACTACTGATATAAGGCTCACTTGTCGGTAGTTGCTTGCCTCTTCCTTACTTCCACTTTTGTGCAGTGGGACCATGTTTAATCTTTTTCAGTCCTCTGGAATTACTCCTTTAGTTAGCGTCTGGTTGAATAATTCTGTTAATGGTGTTACCAGCACCTCTTTAAGCTCATTTAGTATCCTTGGAAGTATTCCATCTAGACCCATTGATTTATCCACTTTCAGTTTTGAGAGTTCTTTTAGGACTTTCTACTCTATAAATGTACGTGTTTAACTTATTTTTCTGAATATATCTGAAACTTAACTGTGGCCCCTTCCCCTCTCTTTCAGTAGTAAATACTGAGCTAAATAATTATTAAGATGATCTACAGTACTATTACATTGTAATACAACATCTTCAACAACACTCCCACTCACTGTCTTTAGTCTTATTATTTCACCCTTTGTATTTCTCCTTTTGCTTATATTCCTAAAAAAAGTTTTGTCCCTTTTACCCACTGACTATGCTGTTTTCAAAACAGCTTGTGCCTTTGCACATCTGATTATCTTCTTAGTTTCCTTCTGTCTACCAAGATACAACTCTTTGTCTTCATTATTTTGTGTCTGCTTATATTTCCTAAAGGCCTTTTTTTTTTTGCTTTGACAATACTTGCTACTTCTTTCACAAACCACAGTAGCTTCTTTTCCTTGTGTTTTTCCTAACCCTTTTGATACAAAGTCTGTTGCCTTTAGGATTGCACTTGTTTAATTTTTCCCACTTCTCCTGCACTCCTTCCAAATTCCTCCACTCTGCCAAAGAATCTCATACACATTTTCCCATCCCTACAAATCATTTTTGTATGGGATTTGTCATTCTCTGTCTTTGTTCTGGACCATACTGCTTGATGATCACTGAATCCTAGGTTTTCACCCACTTTTACTTCAGATAATCTGTCTCCATTTGTAAGTGATAAGTCTAATATTGCATCTTTCCAAGTCTCCAATTGCTGGAGGGATGCTCCCTGCAAGGAATTCACAATGTCCCTACTTCTAGTGGATTTTGCAACAGACACCTCCCACCTTAGATCAGGTAGTGTAGATTAAAGTCTCCCATGATTATTACCTCTACTTTTAAAGCCATTTTAGTGATGTCTGTAGATCACCCCAATATGAAGAATCTTCTTCTCCCCTGTTTCTATGGTCACCCAATGGGCCTCAGTTTTTTTCTTCAATACTTTGTATTAATGTAGTATTTATGCTTTTTTTAGATACATTGCTACCTCTCTTGTGAATATTCCCATTCTGTCCTTCCTAAATAAAGTTTATCCCAGTATAACTATGTCCCACTCTTGATTTTCATTGCACCATGACTCCATAATAGTCACAATATCCAGATCTTCCCTTGTCATTATTGCAGTTGGTTCTGGGATTTTATTTCCTAAGCTTCTAGCATTTGCACACATAGCTCTTAGAGTTTTGTTTGTGCTTCTCCTGTTCCTAGCTCTGTTCATCTATCTGCCTACATTTATTTGATTTTGATCTGAATTATCTTCTGTTGCTGTGGATATGCTTCATATTTCATTTGCCTGCAGAAACAATACCTCTAGGATGGGGGAGCAGATTGGTTTATTCCTATTTCGTTCATGGCCCCCCATGCTAGTTTAAATAGTTCTTGATAAAGCATCCAAACTGTTTATTTTGTATTCTTGTTCCCCTTGAAGATGGGTGCAGGCCATCACTTTTGTATAACCACCTATCTTTCCAGATGTCATGACTATGGCCTAGTAATCCAAATCCCTCTTCTTTACACCACATATTGAGCCAAACATTGAAGTTTTTGTTGCAATGAGTTCTATCTCCCCCTCTGTGTACTGGCAATACATCTGAAAACGTTACAGTGATTGCCAACTGCTTTAGATCAGTCCCTAACATCCTAAATTCATCTTTTGCAGCCATGACTTCTTCATTAGCCAGGTAATTTGTCCCTAGATCGACAATGACATCCACCTCCTCATCTTTTTTTGCTGCCTTTACAATTCGTAGCATGCACTCTTTATCCCTTGGAGCCGTGACTCCAGGTAAGCACCTTACTTGTTTCTCTATTACATTAGCATTTCCCAGATGTACTCCTCTAATAATGAACTCTCCTATAAGAAGTTCAGTCCTTTTTGGAGATGTAATTTTCCTGTTCGTATTCCTTTTCCTGTTCCTATAGTTAGTACAAGTTCCCATATATTCCTATTATGTATTGCCTTTATTAGTTGTACCTTCCAGCCCCGAGGGAGCAGCATATTAGTTTTGCAGTGTCACAGTTTGTGGAAGGTATGAATAGTATAAGATGATTCAGCTTTGCTGTGGGAGAAAGATATTCTTGGGAAATTACCAAAATACATGAATCATTACATATATTTTAACCAGTCTATTGAGCTTATTATTTATTTACCAGTTATTTATATAAGGCACACATATTCTGTGGTGCTGTACAGATAATATTTGGTCATTTACATCAGTCCCTGCCACAGTGGAAATGGCAATCTATATTCCCTATCACATGTACACACAGACACATTCATGCTAGAGTTAATTTTGCTGGGAGACAAATAACCTACCTGTATATTTGTGTGTTGTGGGAGGAAACCAGAACAACCAGAGGAAACCCATTTAATACGGGGAGAATATACAAACTCCACACAGTTAGCCCCATGGTGGGAATCGAGCCCATGACCTCAGTGCTGTGAGGCAGTAACGCTAACCATTACACCACAGTACTTTCTCCTGTTAAAGTCATTTTTTCCCAATGCAGCCAGGTCAGTACTTATTCTGACTCATGACCTCTGCTGAACAGCTTCAGCAATACTGTAGTCTTCAGCTCCTGACTGGAAATTGGTTCTCATCCAAGCAGGATCCATCTGTCATCTCTGAAGGGAGCACATAGATATAATAATGCTGAGTGAGGGCAGTGAATATCCACTTACCACCAAATGTAAAGAAAAATAAACTTGTGTAAAACATAGAATAAGACTTTCCATAGAAATCTACATATGTATTCACTTTCCATTGTGTTACCTTAATAAATCCTAATTCCTGTTACTTGCTATAGCCAGAAATGTATTAGTATTAAATATGATTTTAGTACCACTGCACGTTTCATGTAAAGCGTTAAATGTCTAAATACCTTTTGCCCCACTGCTGTTTGCACACCCGTTGCTAAGTGATTGTGCCCCTTTCCTGACCTGTAATCTTGTACACCTTTGTCAGAGCATTTCAGCCTTTTATCTGATTCTCCCACAAGCTGGTGATGTAGAAAAAGGCACATACACAAATCAGCTTCCACTGCTGGCAGCAGACATTACTTCACAGGCTAATATGACCGCATTCACCAGGTTTTTTATTTGTACCACAGACTGATGTATATTTTAACATCTTCTCAAGACCTGCGCCTTTATAATATATTGTGTCTCCTGACGTGTAAATTAGAAACAATTTGTTGTTGCTTGTAGTGGAACAGTAGAATTTGATGGCACACAGCTAATACCTTGTCACACAAACTGACAGGAGATTATTCAGTGGATTAGAATACAAACATTAGCTGTGCATGGAGTGGAATGGTAAAGAGGAAAAGATGATGGCAGATTAAGAAAACACACTTCGGAATCCGTTAAAAGATCTCAAAGTTTACAATTGTTTCTTACAATGTTTATTTGGATTTTGTAGGGAATTAATTACTGGTAATTATCACCAGTTAATAAACTGCCTTAATCTATCTTCTTTTTATTGGGTAGGAGAAAATGGTCTGGGTACAAATACAAGGTAATGTAACGTCCACATTTACTGATCTTTGCACAATCTCATATTTAGGGACATTTTCAGGTTTGTTTTTATGAGCTTTGCGGAATCTTACAGGAACATATTCACAGATTCCAGGTACAGTGTCATACTGGGGCATAAAAGGTCCACTGGGGGAATGCAGTGGAGTCGGCCCATGTATAAGGGGTGTGGCTACATGACAGGGGTGTGGCCACAAGACAGGCGTGTGGCCAGCCACCACACACACTTGGCTAGCCATTAGGTGAATTTAGTTGTACTTTCTATAGAAGCGAACCAAACATCCATGTTTATCAGTGGGCCTGCTCCACAAGGTCATTTACCCACTAATAGAGTAACAATGTATAATTTGAGTGCAATGTCTGGAATCTGACGTCTAGAGGAGTAGGTGGGGTACTCAGGCAGTGATTCCCACTGGGGATTTCCCATGTACCCCTTTGGGCCAATCTGACCCTGTGCAAATAATTTATTATGTAGTTTCTATAACTTGTGAATAAATCGTCACTGCGAGCATAATCGCAAATCAATCGCTTTACCTGCGCATTGACGATGCGCAGTTTACCAATAATCACTCAGTTGCGAAAACATCAGCATAGCATACAAGCTTTGAATCTGGCCCTCAGTATGCAATTGCACCACCACTATATTAGGTGCAAAGGATCTATATGGAAACAGACAACTCCTTTGATATGGAAATTTGCGGAAATTTATGATCTGGAAATTTACACATAAGCACAATTCTGCTTAGTCCACAATTCTGATGAAACTTAAATAATGGCAGTTATTCAGTATAGTGTTCCATTAACCATTGGAAATAAAAGTTCAAAGTGCCAAAAGTCTGCGGCTGACAATTTTATGTCATAGGTGAAAACATGCATTATAGTTAAAAAGCTCTGACATTTGAAAGCAGCCAGTTCTCTGTATTAGATATCGTAGATGGCAATGAGTTTTAGGAATGTGGTACATTGTGTAACTTATTTTTGCCAAGGATGTCTATAGTTAAAAAAAAATATCAAACACTCAATAAACAGAAAATTACATCATTATGAATATTATTAAAGACATTGTGAAAAAACCCTTTTTTTAATTAACATTGCATTTAACATTGCAATTAACATTGCTTTTACAATAATCATTGCACTAAAGAATACAAATTTAGTTAACATTAATCATTGGGCATAATTCAGATCTGATCGCAGCAGCAAAGTTGTTAGCAAATGAGCAAAACCATGTGCACTGCAGGGGAGGAAGATATAACATGTGCAGAGAGAGTTATACCCCTTTCACACCAGCAGCTTTGAACAAGGGGTATTGGCACAAGAGCGCGCATAACCCGTGTTCCCAGGGGCATAGCCAGAACTTTAGCAACATTTTGTGGCGCCCCTGCTTCTAGAGAGACACCTCTCTGCAGCAGTTGTTAATTGTATGCCCCATAATAGTACTCTAGTTTATTTTATGAATTATAGTAGTGCCTTAGTTCACATTATGCCCCACATTGTAGGGCCACCAGTACACATTACACAACACATTACCTAATACACATTAGGACACGCAGTGCCCCTAGTTCATATTATGCCACACTATAGTGCCTCCACTTCATACTGTGCCACATTACAGTGCCCCAGCTCATATTACATAATATGAGCTGGGGCACTGTAATGTGGCACATTATAATACCCTACTGTTAATTTTAAACCACAATACATTGAGCAAGTCCAGGGGCATAACTAGATATACTGTAGACACCATTGCAAAATTTTGTAAGGGCCCTTATGTACTACCCAATAGTGAAAAATGTACAGTATATAACATATGTAACTTTGACAAGCAAGATGTGCCCCTCTCAGCTCTGGGCACCATAGCAGCTGTACTCCTTGCACCTATGATAGCAATGCCCTTGAGTATTCCTGTGGGGTGTGAAAGGTACCAGGGTCAATATACCAGGTTGCGTGACCTGGTATTTCAACACTGCTAGCGAGCAGGGTTGAACGCGTGTTCAACCCGGCTCGCTGTGCGGTGCGAATGGGAGCCAGGTCAGTGCAACCCGTTTCCCATTCGCAGTGTGTGGACTGGTGGTGCTTGGAGATCATGTGATCTCCCAGCACCGCCCACGCCACGTCACCGCCGACGTCACCAATACGGCATATTGCCGGGTTGCAGTCTGCGGTGTGAAAGGGGGTATTGAGGCGGGTCGCACACTGGGAGCTCCCGTGTCAGGCTCCCGGGTGCGACCCGCCTCAGACGGTATGAAAGTGGTATTAGATTTGGGTGTGGTGTGTTCAAACTGAAATCTAAATTGCAGTGTTAAAATAAAGCAGCCAGTATTTACTCTGCACAGAAACAATATAACCCACCCAAATCTACCTCTCTCTGCACATGTTATATCTGCCCCACGGCAGTGCACATGGTTTTGCCCAACTGCTAATAAATTTGCTGTTACGATCAACTCTGAATTACCCCCATGGTTTTGCCGATTTGCTAACAAATTTGCTGCTGCGATCAGATCTGAATTAGGCCCTTTATTCCAGGAGCAAACATTTATATAACAATCATCACTATAAATTGCACATACTTGGAAGATACTGTATTGCATACATTGAAGATATTAAAAAATGTACATCATTTTATATTACACAAATAGTGAGACACTGTATGTTGAATTGCGCGTCACAAAATGTTTTTTTTGTATTATTATTAAAAACATTTGATTCATAAATATGTGAAATGCTTTTTGTGTATTCTGATAGCCAGCCATTTACCTTGTGAAGAATACAGTAGGTTAATTAAAGTTTGAGGCTTCCACCTGGAATAGGTAGAAATTGCAACTGCCCAACTCTGTCTTTAACATACAGCTATATCATTGTTTATGTTATTAGGTTTCCAAAGTAGCACTATTATGGCATTTTCAGTCAATGGCCCTCATTCCGAGTTGTTCGTTCGTTCTTTTCATAGCATCGCAGCGATTTTCCGCAAACTGCACATGCGCAATGTTCGCACTGCGGCTGCGCCAAGTAAATTTGCTAAGAAGTTTGGTATTTTACTCACGGCATTACGAGGTTTTTTCTTCGTTCTGGTGATCGTTTTGTGATTGACAGGAAGTGGGTGTTTCTGGGCGGAAACTGGCCGTTTTATGGGAGTGTGTGAAAAAACGCTGCCGTTTCTGGGAAAAATGCGGGAGTGGCTGGAGAAACGGGGGAGTGTCTGGGCGAACGCTGGGTGTGTTTGTGACGTCAAACCAGGAACGAAACTGACTGAACTGATCGCAGTGGCAGAGTAAGTATCGAGCTACTCGGAAACTGCTTAGAAATTTCTATTCGCAATTTTGAGAATCATTCGTTCGCAATTTTGCTAAGCTAAGATTCACTCCCAGTAGGCGGCGGCTTAGCGTGTGCAATGCTGCTAAAAGCAGCTTGCGAGCGAACAACTCGGAATGAGGGCCAATGCTTGTCGGCAACTTACCTAGATAATTATATCACTTATGTTAAAACACAATGCACAGGTTATATGTGAAGTGATAAAAGGTTTGTCTTATGGTAAGTTAAATAAACTAAGGAGTACTGGTGCTTTTGTTGACTGAGAGTTGACTTAGATTTCAGTTTTGGTTGTAGTTCCAAAAGTTGAATAATAAATATAAATGAATAATGGGGCAGAGGTATTAACCTGGCAAAGGGATAAAGAAGTGATAAAGAAGTGATAAGTGCAAGGTGATAACGCACCAGCCAGTCATTATGGATTTGAAAAAATACTTTTAGAAACTGACTGGCTGGTGTGTTATCACCTTGCACTTATCACTTCTTTATTACTGTACTTCTTTATCCCTTCTCCAGGCTTAATACATCTGCCCCATTCCATACTTGGAGTCTGGTGATCCATCCAATCTGACATGGTCATGTGACTCTTTCTTCAGTCCTGCTAATAGTATGTTGTCAACAGACAATAAACTGCCAGTCAGACATGTAGCAAAACCTATGGGGGCCCCATATCAAACTGTCCACAGGCAAAATTTATACATTATATCATTTACAGTCATAATGGTTGATAAGCTGTAAAATAATTTGCATATATGCATATTCATTTGCAGTTTAGCAATTATGATTGTAAATTATTTAATGTCTGCTCTATCTGCCTGCTTAGTTAACATACATGATTAAGTGCATGGTAATTAGCATATACAGATGTAGCCACGCTTGTTCAACCCAAGATGTGTCCGCATTGCGGGTGTGATTTGCCGTGCCAGGGTGTGACTATTCGTACACAGCGGCAAGCTAATGCAAGCCCTATGGCCATGTGCTTGCGGCTGTTCACTGGCACACTTTACAAGACAACTTTGCCACGATGCATACACAGTGCAACAAAGACAAGGCATGCTACATCTATAGTAAGTATTATAAATGAAAAAATATTGTTTTGAAATTGTATAGTCTCCCTAATCCTAAATGTTTATGATATAAAGTGGTATATAAGACAGCTATGATTCACTTTTACATTAGCCTAGTGTTAAGGCTCTTACAGGAGACATGGGTGAGTGAGTAAACTTGTAGTCAGAGAGGATAAGCGACAGGCACTATAACCTGGTGCAGAGGGAAGGCCCATAGCAGCCACACTTATTATATCTACACCCTTGCAGCCAGTATCATATAAAGTTCACTTAGCAGGATTGTGGAGTGGCCACGCATAGACAAACAAAGGGGGATTTCCAGTTGCCCAGAAACCCTCCTTCCCCAGCACCAGGCCAGCTACTGGAATGGAGCTGCTGCACATACCAAGTGAAAGCAGATTATCCTACCATGCTATGTGTGTGTCTGTGGATCTGAGTGCTCAATCATCGCACCACAGAGAGAGAATCTGGTAGTGATTTACAGTGATCATTGTGTGTGCAGTAGTACTGTATTACATGAACTGCACATTGTTTGGGGCAGACTATACTGTAGCCCGTTACAAGTTAATTATGTATCCTTCATGGGCTGGCAACAATCACTCTAAAATCATACATTTGGAGCCCCCCCCTCCAGAAAACCTGTGTTTGCCCTTGCCACAGGTAGCTCTGGCTTTTGGCAATCTTGTGGCAACATTGGCCCAGAATGCGGATGGATACCCTTGACTGTAAAGTTATATTTTGCATTTATGTTTAAATTATGTAATTTAAACAAAAACGGGTCCAGTCTAGTCACTCCTTGTCTCCTCTTTCTGACATTGTTGATTCCATATAAGAGCTATAAAATTGCCGTCACAATCAGTCATATTTTGAGTATAAGTAAATGGCTGCAACTTTATAGTATGCCTCTTTATTATACACTTAAAGATAATTTGCCATATGCACATTAGACAATTTTGCAACGTACATATTTATATGGATGAGTTTAAAACAATTCATTGCCTTCCTGCTGAAGGGTTCATGTAAGAATCACATTTCAAGATTATTATATCTTTAGTTTACTGGTATTCACTTACAATGCCCAGCAAACCCAGATGTATATTTGGTAAGCAATCTAAAGCATAATGTATCTTGAAACACTTGATGTACCACTGTTTTTATACAGAACGATAGGCTGATCCATACAATCACAAACAAATGGATACTCAAATGGATGGTGACTTTTGTACTTCTGTATGCTATATAGTTCAGTGCATTACATTCTATAGGGATGCGGTTAATTTTAATAAAAATGATGCTTCTACAAGAAACTATTATTTTTAAGCAAAATGAGTTATGAGGGATTTTTTTTCCATCTTTGGCTTTTGAAATAATACAACCCCTGCAAGCAAGCAGTTTTTGAAAGTGTACAACCATTGCAAGTTAGCAATTTTTCATCTTATGTACAGTCTATAAACAGATTTAACTTTTTATTATTAAATATTCTTGTTGAAGAACATCCCTGCTCCCATAGCACTCTGAAATTTTGAACAACTGAGAGTGACACTTCATTTTATTGCATTATAATGATGCCTTGCTCAAGATTAATGTCCTGAATATACATATTTTAAAAAATAGCTTTGTGAAAACAGTTCTCATTCAGTCACATAAGACCTGTTTTTTTTATAGTGTGTAATAAAACCAATGCTTCTGCTCATGGTATAGTTCATTAAACAGCTCAATAGAACAATTTGTTATTGTTTGATAGAATGCTTTTGCGCCACTGGTTTAGGAAATGTTCTTTGTTTCTTCCAGCATAAACTAGTAGATTCGCCTAGCACGATATTCTAGGCATCTGCAATAAAAAGATATATTTAGCTCTCATTTTCAAAGTATAAAAATTACTATCTTATTATCTGCACCTTTGCATGGATTCCAGATAATTTATGGCTATATTTAAATTGCCCTTTTGAGAAAAAAATACTGCTCTTCATGTGCCCGGACTCCTATTGGACCTCAAACACATTTGTGCCAGTTTCCATACAAATAGTATGTTTTAAGTGAAAACTCCAGCACTTTGAGAGGTGGTAATGTGAAAAGGAATAGGCTTTCAAACATAGGCCAAGCACAGTAAGGGTATATCTGCACAATTTCATCTGTGTCCAGTAACAGCTGGACACAGATGCATATACTGTACTATATACTCCTGAGTTAGCTATAGTAATTGATAGTTTTTAGTAAAGTGAGTTTTCAAACTAACATCAATAGTTGACATGAGTTACTGTAACTCACTACAGTATAATGTATGTTATTGACTACACAAAACTGTATTGCACTATAGTACACTAGGGGGATCATTCTGAGTTGATCACTAGCTGCTTTTGGTCGCTGCGCAGTGATCAGGCAAAAAATGGCACTTCTGCACATGCGTATGCGGCGCAATGCGCACGCGCATCATACTATTACAACGAACAATGTAGTTTCACACAAGGTCTAGCGAAGCTTTTCAGTCGCACTGCTGGCCGCAGAGTGATTCACAGAAAGAGGGCGTTTCTGGGTGTCAACTGACCGTTTTCAGGGAGTGTTTGAAAAAATGCAGGCGAGCCAGGAAAAATGCAGGATTGGCTGGGCGTGTTCGTGACGTCAAAACAGGAACTGAACAGTCTGGAGTGATCGCAAGCGCTGAGTAGGTCTGAAGCTACTCTGAAACTGCACAAAATTATTTTGTAGCCACTGTGCGATCCTTTCGTTCGCACTTCTGCTAAGCTAAAATACACTCCCAGTGGGAGGCGGCATAGCGTTTGCACGGCTGCTAAAAACTGCTAGCGAGCGATCAACTCGGAATGACCACCAATGTACTTTGTATAATATTTTCACAGTCATTCTTACAGAACCTAATTTACTGAGTTTTAATGCTTGTAAACAAGAGAATGAATGTCAGTAGTACACATATGGGTACATATCCATTTACTTCTATTAGTTTTTTGGATCCCAGGTATCAGAGAACATTTTCTAGTCTTTGATGATAGTCTTTTAAATGAGGTCAGGTAATTTAGCGCATTGCCTCAAAGCTTCTTACACTGCTGCAACACATACCTTAGTCAACTGACAGGTTTTAGTTACCTGTCTTCTATTATTTCTAAATAGCATGAAGAGACAGGGAGCCATGCTAAGCTACAAAACACAAACATTCCAGACAAAGGGGCTCATTTATCATTGAGTGCTAAAACTCGTTGTAAAACTTGGGACCTGATTCATTTCAGACCTGATCACTGCTGTGCGTTTGCACACAGCGGGCGATCAGGTCATAACTGCGCAAGTGTATAAACCGCAATGCGCATGCATGTCGGACAACAACAAAAATGGGCATTGCCGCTTAGCGATAGGATGGTGCGACAATTCCCAACACATGGGTGTTCGCAAGGTGATTGACAGTAAGAGGCCATTTGAGGGTGTCAACTGACTGTTTACTGGGAGTGTTCGGAAAAATGCAGGAGTTCCCGAGCATTTTCAGGGAGGGTGTCTGACGTCAGCTCTGGCCCTGATCAGCCTGCTGTGGTCACACTGTAGGAGTAAGTCCTGGGCTGCGTAGAGATTGCACACAGTGGATTTTTGCAGCTCGGCGTACACATGCAATTGCACACTTGCACAGCGAATTTACACTCCCCATGGGTGCGGCAACTATCTGAACGCAGGACAGCAAAGTTTGCTAGCAATCACGTCTGAATCACCCCCTTGGTGCGTATGATAAATGGTACTCCAGCCAATCAGTTCCTGCTATCTGTTCAGCTCCAGTCATGTGTTTGAAAAATGACAATTGGAAGCTGATTGGCTGAGCACTGTTTGTCATATGCAATGAGTTTTAACATTCACAACGAGTTCTATCACTCGTTGATAAATGGTCCCCAAAGTCACTTCAATAAGCAAGAAAGATAACACCAAGTAATGTAAACTTATCAACCTATTTATCATAAAACAACCTCACAATGGAATGCAATGTTGGTGACAAGAGCATCACCTCAATAGGGAGTCACAGTCTTGCAAAAGGAAAAGTCACTGATGAACTAGCTAAAATGCAAAAGAGCAGTCAACTGTGACATGCATGACTGATATATAAACTGCATCTCTATGTGGCACCAACACCTAGGACATAGAAACCAAGCAATGAAGAAGCTAGCAATGGGCTGCGGCCAGCATCCCATACACAATGCCTTAAAACGTCTGAAACTATTGACCTTGCCCCACTTTGTGCCCTAAGTATTTACCAGAGAAATATAAAGTACACATAATACATACTGTACGGAGGCCTCCTGCATTTAGTTTGTATCTGCCAGACCAGAGATGACATCATATTTCTGTAGTACAGATCCATGCCGGGTGCAATTTACTACAATGCTTTATGACATTTATATTAAAATATTGGTTGAATACATTAATGTGAAACAAGCTGATGATGCAGTGTTCTAGCTTAAAACATAATGTTCTGTTTTCCTTTCATCCCTTCAATTGCTTAACATTTAAATGCACTACACAACGTATTCACAGATGCATAAGACAAAAAGATCTGTCACTAAAGGAAGGCACAAGGCCAACCTAAAGATCTATAATGTAGATGCTATTTAAAAATAAAAAAAACACTTAATGTGGCTGTCAGATTCACTTTCCATCTTATCAAATAATACAGTCAAGTTTGTAATAAAACTGTTTTGCAGGTCTTGGATATATGATGAAGGAGGATAAAAATCATATTCGCCTTTATATGCACAGAGGGTTTTCTCGTGCGGTTGTATTATTTTCATGCATTTTTCATTATAATGAATTTATTTATTGGCTCAAATGCGTTGAAACAGATAGAGTTACATTAAATTGAAGAGCTGTGCAGAGAATGGGAATACTGAGAAGTAAATGAAACACAACTTACATGGATAGACTGTGGTTGCGCCTACTGGGTTGCACAAAGACGCTCTTACAAAATGAGGAATTAAAGATGGGACAAATGTTTCAGTAAATTTTGTGTTTCTACGTATGGCCATTATTGCGGCTGTCAAAATGGTTCAAGCCACACTCAAAATTCACAACAAAGTGGCTTTTAATAATCTTTTCTTGTCATATCTACATTTCAAATTGTAGACTGTAATATATATATATATATATATATATATATATATATACTATACTATGTGTTGTAATCACGTTTTCAAATTATTGTTTAGTTAAAGCATTAATAAAAGCTTTGTGTGTCGATCTGCTATAAATCAGATTACTGACCCGAAACTGCAATTTGTCATGAACAGCAACACTGCAGTTTTTCTTCATGTGATTCAAGTTCTAGATTTGAACCATAGAATCTCAAAACATAGAGGTATATTCAGTTACCTGCAATGGATGCGGACGCAATGTGATTGACAGCGGCGGGCATTCAGGAGTGTTTTCGGGGTGGCTGAGTGACGTCACACGCAGTAGCGAATTTCCCATTAGACACCTGTTTGGGGGCGGCACATGATGCTTGTGTTGGTACTGTTAGCCCAAAAATTACCAGTAACTGAAAACTATTTCCGCTGTACTGTACCGTATGTCATCTTGAATAGAGTGTAAATGGGTTGGACATGCACATACTGCCCCTGTGAGCTGTCCGATTTAGTAAATATGTATATGTAATTAAAAAAAAAGAAAATCATAGTTAGTGGCTTTTTTAATTATTCAATTAAATTGGCTATCATCAAATGAGGTCTTATAACCAATCAATAAAAATAATAAAATGATGCAAGTGGGGGCGGCAGCCATTAGTGTTGTGCCTAGGGGCACCCTTACCCCTAAATCCTCACCTGGTCACACGCAGCCCCTTCGGTTAAAAAAAATGGCAATAGACCAGACTGCGCTGTCAGGGGTCAACCTTAGTCTGATGTGTCCGCAATTATATTGCAGACGCATTATGAGGCACCGATACACATGCTCTTGGTGGCCTTGCCCTGAGCTGGGAGGCCCCCAGCATGTGAGGAGATGGTCGCAGATCTGGCTGCATATGCAGTGATCTGCGTCCATCTCTGAATAAGGTCCTAAGTGCTGGATTCTATTGGTTTCCCTATATGTTAAGTCCCAGAGGGTGCATTTTAAATATGTGGCTTTTTCATTGTAGCTCCTGAGGATGCAAGTAAAAATCTGCATTAAGGGACTAAGGGGGACATTTACTAAGCAGTGATAAGAGCGGAGAAGTGAGCCAGTGGAGAAGTTGCCCATGGCAACCAATCAGCACTGAAGTAACATCTATAATTTGCATACTATAAAATTAAACAGAGCTGCTGATTAGCTGATGGGGCAACTTCTCCACTGGCTCACTTCTCCGTTCTTATCACTGCTTAGTAAATGTCCCCGTAATGCAGATGTGGTCGCAAAGCTGCTATTGTATGCATATCAGACAATGTTTTTCTACTGTACATGCGTCAGAGCTGCAATGTGCAGTGAGTGAATTGTGATTGCGGGTACAGCTTGAATTAGTTGCAAAGTGACATTTAGACAGCGTTTGGGGGTGGGAATTGAGAGTGGTCGTGTAAACGCAGGCGTGTCATGGCTGTTCTGGATGTGCATAAATTAGCAGGTGTGATCTTACTTGCTACTGGAGAGCCCTCTGCGTCCCGGGCGAGCAGCTCAGCCTGCGCGTCTTCAGAGGCACTCACGGGCGAGCAGCTCAGCCTGCGCGTCTTCAGAGGCACTCAGACTCTGCATCATGTTCCAATTTGCAACAATGGTATCAATGTATCAGCAGTTATACGGTGTTGGAAGGAAATTATGTGACTGTAGTGAGTGTCCCTATGCTCAGGTTATCTTCTGCCCATATTCAGGGTCAGACTGGCCCACCGGGGAACAGGGGAAACCACTGGTGGGCCCTACTGCATGTGGGCCCTTCTCCTCCTCTCGGGATCTAGTTCCAAACTATCCTAGTGCACTGGATTTATGCATTATACATATGTTACATTATACTTCACAATAATTTGGTTTATTATATATCTACCAAGGGGCACAGAACATGTAATGGTTAGCCAAACCTCTGTGGTAGCTGGCCACGCCCCCACTGGAACCTGGCTACACCTTTAAGCATGGGCCCCTACAGCAGCATTCCCCCGGTGGGCCCTTCATGCCCCAGTCCGACACTGCCCATATTAGCATATAATCGCAAAAGATAACAACAGCAGCAGCAGTAAGAACAACCGCACTTGAATTAGGCCCTAAGTGCACCTTTTGGGGCTTATCGCACAGGGACGCATCATTACTTGAATACATGGATGATTATTGAATAAGCCCCCATGGCATGGGCAATGCTGGACCTAATCATTGTACTCATAGGCAAGTAAAATGACAAAGGTATCCAGTGTTTTGGAAGTTAATTACTTTTCTAGTAAGCTATCCAGTTATCTGCAATTGTCACCCTGGTGCCCGCAGTGTGTCTATTCACAATATGCTTCACACTTGCACAGTTTTGCTTGTTGTAGAGGCCCAGGTTACTGTCAAACATTAACAGTGGGTTCAAATCTACTTCAATATCAATTTAATAAAACATGCAGCAGGTTGCATAGGTCACCTTATCTTAACACAGTGGCAGTGCTTTGGGGCCCAGAGGTGAGGAGACCTGGCAAAGCTAGTTCGCCCTCCCAAGGGCCATGCTCTGCACTTCTAATGTCAAGCCCATTAGAATATATGTCATAAAACATATGTATCAAAAACCTTCTAAAGAGTGAAAAAGTGGGCAAGTGGAAAGGTTACACATGCCAACCAATCAACTTCCATCTATCATTTTACAGACTGTACGTGATAAATGCTAGCTAGAAGCAGTGGCGCACAGAGGGTGGGGGGTGGGGAGCGGGTACTAATTACCCGTGATTGTTGAAGGGGCCCAGCGAGGGGCCCGGATCTGTGCTCCCCCCTCTTACCTGTCAGTTGTAGCCTCTCACTCTAACCCAGTAGTACACGCTGCTGTGTGCTGGGCTGTGGTGGGTGCAAGGAGGATGCTGACACTGAGTGTGGCAGTCTCCTCTGCCTGCAGAGGGGGTTAGCGATCACACTGATTGTGCCCCCTGGATCCCCCCCCCCAACACACACATGCCTGTTCAGGTCAGCACCGGAGAAGAGCACAAATAGTAGGGGTTTTCACATTTTTTTCAAAAGGAGGCATGGTCAACCGTCCACAATTGGCCACGTCCCCAACTTTACCGGTCCCTGGGCAATCTCTTTATGGCCCTGGCTTCAAGCTGTTTGATTGCTGTGCTCAACTTCACTAGTTGTCCACTCTTTAGTAAGTTTGACTAATCTTCCCTTATATTAGATTTACAACTGAAGTGTATGTGAACTACCTATTGTAGTATATGTCATAATGGGTAGCCATAAGGCAAAGAAAAACACAATAAAATCTCAACAGAAAATAATCACAAATATACATACATGCTAACAAGAGCAAATATTGAACAAGGGAATACAGAAAATAATGACTCCCTGGGATAAAAAGTACATCCAGGTGCAATGGGCAGATGAACTGTCAGAGAAGTCAGGACAGTCGAGTGGAGTATCAAATGGCAGTTAGGACAAGGCTAGTCATTTTTCCTTGATATTTCTGTTTTCCTATAAAATTCGACCTTAAAATATAAATAGATAATAATATATTTTTAAATTCCTGATAGTCCTAACCTCAGTCAGTAGAGAATACAGTAGACTTGAGCCAACTTGCAGCACTCTGCTACTGACTGCAGATATCCTTATGTTCAGCAGCATCTTACAGCCAACATCAAAAGCAATACAAGTGCTTCAGGTTTCTCAAACCTATCACATTTCTTCCATCTTAGGGGGTAATTCAGAGTTGATCGTAAATGTGCTAAATTTAGCACATCTACGATCACTTTTACAGACATGCGGGGGACACCCAGCACAGGGCTAGTCCACTCTGCATGTCTGTCTCTGCCCCGCCGCACAGGTACAAAAGCATTGCACGGTGGCGATGCTTTTGTACCTGATAGGTAGCTCCCTGCCAGCACAGCTCCTGCGCGCTGGCAGGGAGCTTCTCACGCAGCCGCCGCCCACCACCCCAATGGTCCGAACATGCCTCCGTTGTCCAGACCACTCCCCGCCAAGGGTATTCTAACACCGTTGGCACGCCCCGCAACCGCCTCTGCCTGTCAATCAGGCAGAGGCGATCGCAGCCCAGAGATACTGACAGCATCTCACTGGGCTCCTGAGGTGCGCACGCCTGAATCACCCCCTTAGTCAGATAGTTAGTGTGTCAGTTTAGCTTTATTATTATAATATCAATTCATTATACTCCACAGGAACCAAAATCTGGTATGTATAATTTTTTAATGTTCTGCTTCTAATAATATTATTTTGTTTTTCATACTAAATACTTTATCAGAGAGAATATTACTACGTATGTTCTTTTGTAATATTTATTGCTGATACTATGGTAGTTTATTTTCTGTATTCTGATTGGCCCATTTTCAAAATATTTCCTTTTCCAATTATACATACTGTAGTTTGCACTGATACTGCCAGAAGCTGAAATCATTATATTATTGGTAGAAATTTTAGGAAAACTTGAGGTATATTTTAAAGAAACATTAATATGAAAAATATCCCCTGGGCTTATTTAACTAAAGTGCAGTGACCTTTAATCAATGTTCCAAACAGTCAAGTTATTTTTAGAGAGTCGTGCCCCAAGTAGAGTTGTGCCCCCTAGTTTGTGCCCCTTACAAAAAATAAATAAAAAAAATATACATTAATTAATACTCACCATCCCCGCTCCTGATTCCCGACTGCTGCTGCCCTCCGTCTCCAGCTGCCAGCGCCGCTCCTCTGATCTATGTGAGAGATGTCAAGATGTTTCTCTCATAGCACAGCATAGACACTAGAGGTCAATTATGACCCCTAGCGTCTATGTGCCGGTCTCACAATGCCGTGCGGTGCGCGATGATGTCATCGCGCATCGCACAGCAGTGACAGCACAGCAACGGGGGGCACCACCAGTAGCGGATCTTGCCACGGCAGCGGCGCACTCCGGAAGGCGGCGCCCCAGGCAAAAATCCTGTGTGCCCGTAGCAAGATCCACTACTGCATGTATTCCTACCTTTGTTCTGATGAGGAAACCTTCTTACTCCATTATAAAAAGTAATATCTTTTGAGCATTTTGAACCAATACTATACGGCGGGATGTACTAAGCGTTGCATGCGCAATGCAGTACATCCAGCCACTTAGCTGGTACATACTGGCATAAAAAACACCGGTATGTACTTAGAAATACAACTAAAATAGCATTTTTTACTTTCATACAACCTGCCTTCTAAGTTTAATGTTTAAAGTTACTGCCACACGAACAGCAATTGCCTTTATAATAAATTATATATTGCTGTTTGGGTTGTTCCAGATATTTCTGGTTTAGAAACAAGTGCATAGAATTTGCAATGATAGCAAAAATGCTTTTATCACCATTTTCCATAATCTTCGAATGAATAGATCACTCATTTAGTTACAGGTTATGCATGCATTCATGTTTAACTAAGAAAATGTTGCAGCAATCAATTTGATTTAAGTACATTTTTAGTTAAAGTATTTTGCATTATAATAATTGATTACAATTGGACAAGACATAAAACAATCAAATGGAAATATATGCCATAAATATAAAAAAAAGCAGTAGCAAAATAAAAAAAGCCTTGCGTTTAATGAGAAATATGGGTCTGCAGAAAATAAAACATGTTAACATGGATTGTTTATTTATTATTGTTTATTTACACTATATAACACATATCACCATCAGGACGCAGTTAATTTCCTGACTTTCGGTACCCCAGCGGTCAAAATACCATCGCCGGAAAACCGACAACCGTTGAAATGCCAGTGGTCAAAATCCCGACTGCCGCCTGGAATCCTCACTTGGGTGGTGGTCCACGCCACCACACGAGGAGAAATGCGTGGCGAGCACAGTGAGCCCGCAAGGGGACACTCTGCGCTCGAAGTCGGGATTCCGACGTCGGTATTTCGACTGCCAGGATCCCAACAGTTGGGATTTCATACCGAATCCTCACCATCACATTACACAGCAATGAATAGAGTGGGTGTGGTATTGAAAGTCGACAGTAACTAGGTCGACAATGTCTAGGTCGACCACTATTGGTCGACAGTAACTAGGTCGACAGGGTGTCTAGGTCGACAGGGTCTTTAGGTCAACATGTTCTAGGTTGACAGGTCAAAAGGTCGACATGAGCTTTTAATGTTATTTTGGTGTCGTTTTCTTCGTAGAGTGACCGGGAACCTCAATTAGTGCACCGCGTCCCCTCGCATGGCTCGCTTCTCTCGCCATGCTTCGGGCATGGTGCCTTTGCTTCGCTCGGCACAGATTACCGTTCCAATCGTAGTCCACGTGGATCGTTAAGTATGAAAAGGTTCAAAAAAAGAAAAAAATTGTGAAAAACTCATGTCGACCTTTTGACCTGTCGACCTAGAACATGTCGACCTAAAGACCCTGTCGACCTAGACACCCTGTCAACCTAGTTACTGTCGACCAATAGTGGTTGACCTAGACATTGTCGACCTAGTTACTGTCGACTTTCAATCCGGATCCTGAATAGAGTATATTAATAATTCTTATTACATCAGCCCCTGCCTCATTAGAGCTTATTAGACTATTTCCCTAACAAACATGCTTGAGTCTTTTTTATTTTATCAGCAGCAAATTAACCTACCAGTATGTTTTTGGACAGGATTATTCATTATTTGTTGTAAAATACCAACAATCTATTATTTTGTCCCAATAGCTAAAATCAAAACATGTTTGTTTCTATGCAAATGTTATTTATTCCTTCTGAAATACATAATAACTAATCTATAGGGGGCAGCATTTATTAACCTGTAATCTAAAAACAATGCATTTCACTGTAATATTTAGATTATGTGATTGTTATTCTTTCACATCTGTTTTTGTTTCCTTTTCTATGTTTATTTAAAATGATTGAAACAATGTAGATATCTGTGTTTTAGTTAAGACATAGTGGGCTTTGGTGGTGTTTTTTTCTTAACAAGTAATCCTAGCATTGCAGCTGCAATAATAGCATGATTCTTCCATGGTGTGTTGGAGAACAAAAGAGTTAATGGCGTATTAGTTATACAACAGTCCTAGAATTAGTAAATAAGGTAATAATATGTCTTGCCAGTTTCATTAACCTGTTAGTGTGTGAAGAAGAAAACTATATCATCATTTAGTAGCAATCTAATGAATGTAATAAAATATAATCATGTAAAATCTGTTGCTATCTATAAATAAAAATATTTACACAGAGGACATGCTGTTGCTTAAATTTATGATCTTTACCAAATATACTAACATTACTGGTATATTGAAAAAATAAAATCTATGGCATTATGTACTAATGCATATATGAAGTAAAGAGTGGTGCATGCAGGGTTGGACTGGCCCACAGGGGTACAGGGGAAACCACCGGTGGGCCCCACTGCCTGGGGCCCCAACTCCTGCTCTAAGGATCAGGTACCAGACTGCACATGAATTATACATTATACATATGTTACCTTAGACTGCACAGGACTATAATGTATTCTCTACAGTGCATTGCCAATATTTATATATCTGGTACATTGTCATGTACGCACTAGAAGTATTTATATGTTTGTCAAGGGGCCCAGTCCATGCACTCACTAATGGTTAGGCAATACAATGTAACGGCTGGCCACACCCCATCTGGAGACTGACCACACCCCTAAGCATGGGCTCCTACCACGGCATTCCCCGGTGGGCCCTTCATGCCACAGTCCGACACTGGGTGCATGTACATTTTTCTCCACATATCTGCCTCTTCACTGGCAAATTCTGCATCTTTCCACTGGGACGAGTAGCAGAGGGTAAGTGTGGTCAGGGCAGCAACAGGTACATGCACTTCCTATGCTGCATGTGTGCCACTTCCTCATCTTCTGGCACATGCACTTCCTACGCTACATGTGCACCACTTCCTCATCTTCTGGTACATGCACTTCCTATGCTGCATGTGCTCCACTTCCTCATCTTCTGGCACACGCATTTCCTATGCTGCATGTGCACCACTTCCTCATCTTCTGACACATGCACTTCCTATGCTGCATGTGCGCCACTTCCTCATCTTCTGGCACATGCACTTCCTATGCTGCATGTGCGCCACTTCCTCATCTTCTGGTACATGCACTTCCTATGCTGCATGTGCGCCACTTCCTCATCTTCTGGCACATGAACTTCCTATGCTGCATGTGCTCCACTTCCTCATCTTCTGACACATGCACTTCCTATGCTGCATGTGTGCCACTTCCTCATCTTCTGGTACATGCACTTCCTATGCTGCATGTGTGCCACTTCCTCATCTTCTGGCACATGCACTTCCTATGCTGCATGTGCTCCACTTCCTCATCTTATGGCACATGCACTTCCTACGCTACATGTGCACCACTTCCTCATCTTCTGGTACATGCACTTCCTATGCTGCATGTGCGCCACTTCCTCATCTTCTGGCACACGCATTTTCTATGCAGCATGTGCGTCACTTCCTCATCCTCTGGCACATGCACTTCCTATGCTGCATGTGTGCCACTTCCTCATCTTCTGGTACATGCACTTCCTATGCTGCATGTGCGCCACTTCCTCATCTTCTGGCACATGCACTTCCTATGCTGCATGTGCTCCACTTCCTCATCTTATGGCACATGCACTTCCTATGCTACATGTGCACCACTTCCTCATCTTCTGGTACATGCACTTCCTATGCTGCATGTGCTCCACTTCATCATCTTCTGGCACACGCACTTCTTATGCTGCATGTGCACCACTTCCTCATCTTCTGACACACGCACTTCCGATGCTGCATGTGCGCCACTTCCTCATCTTCTGGCACACGCACTTCCTATGCTGCATGTGCGCCACTTCCTCATCCTCTGGCACATGCACTTCCTATGCTGCATGTGCGCCACTTCCTCATCTTCTGGTACATGCACTTCCTATGCTGCATGTGCGCCACTTCCTCATCTTCTGGCACATGCACTTCCTATGCTGCATGTGCTCCACTGCCTCATCTTCTGGCACACGCACTTCCTATGCTGCATGTGCGCCACTTCCTCATCTTCTGGCACACGCACTTCCTATGCTGCATGTGAGCCACTTCCTCATCTTCTGGCACACGCACTTCATATGCTGCATGTGCTCCACTTCCTCATCTTCTGGCACATGCACTTCCTATGCTGCATGTGCTCCACTTCCTCATCTTCTGGCACATGCACTTCCTATGCTGCATGTGCTCCACTTCCTCATCTTCTGGCACACGCACTTCCTATGCGGCATGTGAGCCACTTCCTCATCTTCTGGCACACGCACTTCCTATGCTGCATGTGCGCCACTTCCTCATCTTCTGGCACACGCACTTCATATGCTGCATGTGAGCCACTTCCTCATCTTCTCTGGTGGTGGTCATCGCTGCTCGGAGTTTGGAGCAGAGGTTTGTTGCATGTACAGTTTTAGGTCTTAAGCTAGGTACACACATGTACAATCACAGTGCCATAACTATGGGTGTGCGAGCAGTGCCATCACACAGGGCACAGGGCAGTACAGTCACTACCCAAGGCACCTGCATGCCGCTTTCATGGTTCCTGGAATGGCATCCTGCAGCCAATAGCACTACCGCAGAGCCACCAGACAGGCACCCTACAGCCTAAGGAGCTGTGTCCAGAGCATCTTCAGGATGCTCCAGGCAATGCTCAACATCCCTGAGGCATTGGAACGGCCACCTCTGCATGACATCACAGGTTTAAGGGGGCGGGACTGGCACAGGGTGCACTGCCACCCTGTTATGGTGCTGTACAGTCATACTTTCAATGTGCATTTAGTTCTGATTACACTTACGTTTGGAAGTACTGTTCAAAGTGCCGATTCATGCTTTCATACCTTTACAGTCTAGAATAAAACAAAAAACAGTGGGCACAAAGTAATTGATATAATGTATAGATTAAAGTTGTTATACTTCAAAGACCAAGCTGGCAACCTCACCCAATACTCTCTATTGCACCCATCCAGGGGCACTGCCAGAACTTTGTGGGCTCCGACGCCCTGTACCAGCATACTGAATGGGCTCCTGTCCCAATGCTTCTAGAGAGATACCTCTCTGCAGCGGGTGTTAATGTTATGCCCCATAATAGTGCCCTACAGCAGTTCACTTTCTGAACCACAGTAGTGCCTTAGTTTATTTTCTGAACCATATTAGTGCCCTAGATCACATTATGTAGAGCTGCCACTACACATTAAGCTAAATAGTACCTGCAATTCACATTAGGACATAGTATCAGCAGTTCATATTATACCACATTGCAATGTCCCAAGTTCATATTATGCCACATTACAGGGCCTTCAATTCATATTGTGCCACATTACACTGCCCCAGTTCATATTTATAATGGCCTCCAGTTGTTTTTATACCACATTACAATGGGGTGTAACTACAGTAGATATTTTGTAGGCCCCAAAGCAAAAGTGTGTAAAGCCCCAATGTAGCTTCCAATGGTAAAAAATGTATATAGCACATGTAACTGTGTCAGGGAAGATGGGCCTCTCTCAGCTCTGTGCCCCATAGCAGCTGTACTCCCTGCACCTATGGTAGCTACGGCCTTGTATATAACACATGTAACTGTGACAGGGAAGGTGGCCCCTCTCAGCTCTGCATAGCAGCTGCACTCCCTGCACCTATGGTAGCTACGGCCTTGTATATAACACATGTAACTGTGACAGGGAAGATGGGCCCCTCTCAGCTCTGTGCCCCATAGCAGCTGCACTGCCTGCACCTATGGTAGCTACGCCCTTATATATAACACATGTAACTGTGACAGGGAAGATGGGCCTCTCTCAGCTCTGTGCCCCATAGCAGCTTTACTCCCTGCACCTATGGTAGCTACGGCCTTGTATATAACACATGTAACTGTGACAGGGAAGATGGGCCTCTCTCAGCTCTGTGCCCCATAGCAGCTTTACTCCCTGCACCTATGGTAGCTACGCCCTTGTATGTAACACATGTAACTGTGACAGGGAAGGTGGGCCTCTCTCAGCTCTGTGCCCCATAGCAGCTTTACTCCCTGCACCTATGGTAGCTACGGCCTTGTATATAACACATGTAACTGTGACAGGGAAGATGGGCCTCTCTCAGCTCTGTGCCCCATAGCAGCTTTACTCCCTGCACCTATGGTAGCTACGCCCTTGTATATAACACATGTAACTGTGACAGGGAAGATGGGCCCCTCTCAGCTCTGTGCCCCATAGCAGCTGTACTCCCTGCACCTATGGTAGCTACGGCCTTGTATATAACACATGTAACTGTGACAGGGAAGATGTGCCTCTCTCAGCTCTGTGCCCCATAGCAGCTGTACTCCCTGCACCTATGGTAGCTACGCCCTTGTATATAACACATGTAACTGTGACAGGGAAGATGGGCCTCTCTCAGCTCTGTGCCCCATAGCAGCTGTACTCCCTGCACCTATGGTAGCTACGCCCTTGTATATAACACATGTAACTGTGACAGGGAAGATGGGCCCCTCTCAGCTCTGTGCCCCATAGCAGCTGTACTCCCTGCACCTATGGTAGCTACGCCCTTATATATAACACATGTAACTGTGACAGGGAAGATGGGCCCCTCTCAGCTCTGTGCCCCATAGCAGCTGTACTCCCCGCACCTATGGTAGCTACGCCCTTGTATATAACACATGTAACTGTGACAGGGAAGGTGGGCCCCACTCAGCTCTGTGCCCCATAGCAGCTGTACTCCCTGCACCTATGGTAGCTACGCCCTTGTATATAACACATGTAACTGTGACAGGGAAGATGGGGCTCTCTCAGCTCTGTGCCCCATAGCAGCTGTACTCCCTGCACCTATGGTAGCTACGCCCTTGTATATAACACATGTAACTGTGACAGGGAAGATGGGCCTCTCTCAGCTCTGTGCCCCATAGCAGCTGTACTCCCTGCACCTATGGTAGCTACGCCCTTATATATAATACATGTAACTGTGACAGGGAAGATGGGCCCCTCTCAGCTCTGGCCCCATAGCAGCTGTACTCCCTGCACCTATGGTAGCTACGCCCTTGTATATAACACATGTAACTGTGACAGGGAAGATGTGCCTCTCTCAGCTCTGTGCCCCTTAGCAGCTGTACTCCCTGCACCTATGGTAGCTACGCCCTTGTATATAACACATGTAACTGTGACAGGGAAGATGGGCCTCTCTCAGCTCTGTGCCCCATAGCAGCTGTACTCCCTGCACCTATGGTAGCTACGCCCTTGTATATAACACATGTAACTGTGACAGGGAAGATGGGCCCCTCTCAGCTCTGTGCCCCATAGCAGCTGTACTCCCTGCACCTATGGTAGCTACGCCCTTGTATATAACACATGTAACTGTGACAGGGAAGATGGGCCCCTCTCAGCTCTGTGCCCCATAGCAGCTGTACTCCCTGCACCTATGGTAGCTACGCCCTTGTATATAACACATGTAACTGTGACAGGGAAGGTGGGCCCCTCTCAGCTCTGTGCCCCAAAGCAGCTGTACTCCCTGCACCTATGGTAGCTACGCCCTTGTATATAACACATGTAACTGTGACAGGGAAGATGGGCCCCTCTCAGCTCTGTGCCCCATAGCAGCTGTACTCCCTACACCTATGGTAGCTACGCCCTTTTATATAACACATGTAACTGTGACGGGGAAGATGGGCCCCTCTCAGCTCTGTGCCCCATAGCAGCTGTACTCCCTGCACCTATGGTAGCTACGCCCTTATATATAACACATGTAACTGTGACAGGGAAGATGGGCCTCTCTCAGCTCTGTGCCCCATAGCAGCTGTACTCCCTGCACCTATGGTAGCTACGCCCTTATATATAACACATGTAACTGTGACAGGGAAGATGGGCCCCTCTCAGCTCTGTGCCCCATAGCAGCTGTACTCCCTGCACCTATGGTAGCTACGCCCTTATATATAACACATGTAACTGTGACAGGGAAGATGGGCCCCTCTCAGCTCTGTGCCCCATAGCAGCTGTACTCCCTGCACCTATGGTAGCTACGCCCTTGTATATAACACATGTAACTGTGACAGGGAAGGTGGGCCCCTCTCAGCTCTGTGCCCCAAAGCAGCTGTACTCCCTGCACCTATGGTAGCTACGCCCTTGTATATAACACATGTAACTGTGACAGGGAAGATGGGCCCCTCTCAGCTCTGTGCCCCATAGCAGCTGTACTCCCTACACCTATGGTAGCTACGCCCTTTTATATAACACATGTAACTGTGACGGGGAAGATGGGCCCCTCTCAGCTCTGTGCCCCATAGCAGCTGTACTCCCTGCACCTATGGTAGCTACGCCCTTATATATAACACATGTAACTGTGACAGGGAAGATGGGCCTCTCTCAGCTCTGTGCCCCATAGCAGCTGTACTCCCTGCACCTATGGTAGCTACGCCCTTATATATAACACATGTAACTGTGACAGGGAAGATGGGCCCCTCTCAGCTCTGTGCCCCATAGCAGCTGTACTCCCTGCACCTATGGTAGCTACGCCCTTATATATAACACATGTAACTGTGACAGGGAAGATGGGCCCCTCTCAGCTCTGTGCCCCATAGCAGCTGTACTCCCTGCACCTATGGTAGCTACGCCCTTATATATAACACATGTAACTGTGACAGGGAAGATGGGCCTCTCTCAGCTCTGTGCCCCATAGCAGCTGTACTCCCTGCACCTATGGTAGCTACGCCCTTGTATATAACACATGTAACTGTGACAGGAAAGATGGGCCTCTCTCAGCTCTGTGCCCCATAGCAGCTGTGCTCCCTGCACCTATGGTAGCTACGCCCTTGTATATAACACATGTAACTGTGACAGGGAAGGTGGGCCCCTCTCAGCTCTGTGCCCCATAGCAGCTGTACTCCCTGCACCTATGGTAGCTACGCCCTTGTATATAACACATGTAACTGTGACAGGAAAGATGGGCCCCTCTCAGCTCTGTGCCCCATAGCAGCTGTGCTCCCTGCACCTATGGTAGCTACGCCCTTGTATATAACACATGTAACTGTGACAGGGAAGATGGGCCCCTCTCAGCTCTGTGCCCCATAGCAGCTGTACTCCCTGCACCTATGGTAGCTACGCCCTTATATATAACACATGTAACTGTGACAGGGAAGATGGGCCCCTCTCAGCTCTGTGCCCCATAGCAGCTGTACTCCCTGCACCTATGGTAGCTACGCCCTTATATATAACACATGTAACTGTGACAGGGAAGATGGGCCCCTCTCAGCTCTGTGCCCCATAGCAGCTGTACTCCCTGCACCTATGGTAGCTACGCCCTTATATATAACACATGTAACTGTGACAGGGAAGATGGGCCTCTCTCAGCTCTGTGCCCCATAGCAGCTGTACTCCCTGCACCTATGGTAGCTACGCCCTTGTATATAACACATGTAACTGTGACAGGAAAGATGGGCCTCTCTCAGCTCTGTGCCCCATAGCAGCTGTGCTCCCTGCACCTATGGTAGCTACGCCCTTGTATATAACACATGTAACTGTGACAGGGAAGGTGGGCCCCTCTCAGCTCTGTGCCCCATAGCAGCTGTACTCCCTGCACCTATGGTAGCTACGCCCTTGTATATAACACATGTAACTGTGACAGGAAAGATGGGCCTCTCTCAGCTCTGTGCCCCATAGCAGCTGTGCTCCCTGCACCTATGGTAGCTACGCCCTTGTATATAACACATGTAACTGTGACAGGGAAGATGGGCCCCTCTCAGCTCTGTGCCCCATAGCAGCTGTACTCCCTGCACCTATGGTAGCTACGCCCTTGTATATAACACATGTAACTGTGACAGGGAAGGTGGGCCCCTCTCAGCTCTGTGCCCCATAGCAGCTGTACTCCCTGCACCTATGGTAGCTACGCCCTTGTATATAACACATGTAACTGTGACAGGGAAGATGGGGCTCTCTCAGCTCTGTGCCCCATAGCAGCTGTACTCCCTGCACCTATGGTAGCTACGCCCTTGTATATAACACATGTAACTGTGACAGGGAAGATGGGCCTCTCTCAGCTCTGTGCCCCATAGCAGCTGTACTCCCTGCACCTATGGTAGCTACGCCCTTATATATAACACATGCAACTGTGACAGGGAAGATGGGCCCCTCTCAGCTCTGGCCCCATAGCAGCTGTACTCCCTGCACCTATGGTAGCTACGCCCTTATATATAACACATGTAACTGTGACAGGGAAGATGGGCCCCTCTCAGCTCTGTGCCCCATAGCAGCTGTACTCCCTGCACCTATGGTAGCTACGCCCTTATATATAACACATGTAACTGTGACAGGGAAGATGGGCCCCTCTCAGCTCTGTGCCCCATAGCAGCTGTACTCCCTGCACCTATGGTAGCTACGCCCTTATATATAACACATGTAACTGTGACAGGGAAGATGGGCCCCTCTCAGCTGTGTGCCCCATAGCAGCTGTACTCCCTGCACCTATGGTAGCTACGCCCTTATATATAACACATGTAACTGTGACAGGGAAGATGGGCCCCTCTCAGCTCTGTGCCCCATAGCAGCTGTACTCCCTGCACCTATGGTAGCTACGCCCTTATATATAACACATGTAACTGTGACAGGGAAGATGGGCCTCTCTCAGCTCTGTGCCCCATAGCAGCTGTACTCCCTGCACCTATGGTAGCTACGCCCTTGTATATAACACATGTTACTGTGACAGGGAAGATGGGCCTCTCTCAGCTCTGTGCCCCATAGCAGCTGTGCTCCCTGCTCCTATGGTAGCTACGCCCTTGTATATAACACATGTAACTGTGACAGGGAAGGTGGGCCCCTCTCAGCTCTGTGCCCCATAGCAGCTGTACTCCCTGCACCTATGGTAGCTACGCCCTTGTATATAACACATGTAACTGTGACAGGGAAGATGGGCCCCTCTCAGCTCTGTGCCCCATAGCAGCTGTACTCCCTGCACCTATGGTAGCTACGCTCTTGTATATAACACATGTAACTGTGACAGGGAAGATGTGCCCCTCTCAGCTCTGTGCCCTATAGCAGCTGCACTGCCTGCACCTATGGTAGCTACGCCCTTATATATAACACATGTAACTGTGACAGGGAAGGTGGGCCCCTCTCAGCTCTGTGCCCCATAGCAGCTGTACTCCCTGCACCTATGGTAGCTACGCCCTTGTATATAACACATGTAACTGTGACAGGGAAGATGGGCCCCTCTCAGCTCTGTGCCCCATAGCAGCTGTACTCCCTGCACCTATGGTAGCTACGCCCTTATATATAACACATGTAACTGTGACAGGGAAGGTGGGCCCCTCTCAGCTCTGTGCCCCATAGCAGCTGTACTCCCTGCACCTATGGTAGCTACGCCCTTGTATATAACACATGTAACTGTGACAGGGAAGATGGGCCCCTCTCAGCTCTGTGCCCCATAGCAGCTGTACTCCCTGCACCTATGGTAGCTACGCCCTTGTATATAACACATGTAACTGTGACAGGGAAGATGGGCCTCTCTCAGCTCTGTGCCCCATAGCAGCTGTACTCCCTGCACCTATGGTAGCTACGCCCTTGTATATAACACATGTAACTGTGACAGGGAAGATGGGCCCCTCTCAGCTCTGTGCCCCATAGCAGCTGTACTCCCTGCACCTATGGTAGCTACGCCCTTATATATAACACATGTAACTGTGACAGGGAAGGTGGGCCCCTCTCAGCTCTGTGCCCCATAGCAGCTGTACTCCCTGCACCTATGGTAGCTACGCCCTTGTATATAACACATGTAACTGTGACAGGGAAGATGGGCCCCTCTCAGCTCTGTGCCCCATAGCAGCTGTACTCCCTGCACCTATGGTAGCTACGCCCTTGTATATAACACATGTAACTGTGACAGGGAAGATGGGCCTCTCTCAGCTCTGTGCCCCATAGCAGCTGTACTCCCTGCACCTATGGTAGCTACGCCCTTGTATATAACACATGTAACTGTGACAGGGAAGATGGGCCTCTCTCAGCTCTGTGCCCCATAGCAGCTGTACTCCCTGCACCTATGGTAGCTATGCCCTTGTATATAACACATGTAACTGTGACAGGGAAGATGGGCCCCTCTCAGCTCTGTGCCCCATAGCAGCTGTACTCCCTGCACCTATGGTAGCTACGCCCTTGTATATAACACATGTAACTGTGACAGGGAAGATGGGCCCCTCTCAGCTCTGTGCCCCATAGCAGCTGTACTCCCTGCACCTATGGTAGCTACGCTCTTGCACCCATCTTTCATTGAAGGCCCTCCCATTTGTAATAAGCTTTTTTGGAGTCCTCAAACTGGGTGCATTAACAGGCCATGTTAAAGAAGAGTCTCCATCTCTCCAACTTAAAAGTTGAATATTAGAATAGTCCTGATATTTTGCAGCTGATGATAAGATAGAAGGAAATCTGGTTACCCCTCATAGTAAATTACTTGAAAATTAATATCTCTGACTATATCGCAACCAGAGAAAAATAATATTTTCTTTAAGCGCCACTGTGTTGTTTAATGTCTCCTGCGCTCTAAAAATAAATGTCACATTTTTTGGTTATCAGACACATCACTCATAAAATGTTAGCAAGATAATGTAATTGCTTGTTTTAATTGCTCTACAGAAATATCCTGCTTATTGTGGTAATGGCCTACAGCTTCCTGCGTTAGACTGTCCCTATCTAAAAATGGACCTGAATCGACAGGGCAGGGACACTGATACAACAGAGCAGAGGCCAGCGTTTTGCAACAAAGTTGACTTTTTTCTATCTTGCATGTATTGTGTATTAGTAGTGTTGTTGTTGTTGTTGTTGTTGTTGTTGTTGTTGTTGTTGTTGTTGTTGTGTGTGTGTTTATATTTAAATGACTTTGAAGGCTTCCTATGGTCTCTGAGACCACTATTATAATAATGTTTTAATGCCTGTTGAGATTAATGCTAATATAAGTCCCATTAAGAATATAAATCTAAAATGCATGAGTGAATGAACATAAATTAGTTGTGGCATATTGCTTTTACTACAGCTTTTTTCTTATTTCTTCAACATACATGCATCCTCCAAAAGACAGGGCACCCATGTATGTAATTTATTCAAGAGATGAATAATAGTTAATTAAATGGCTCAGTGTATAGCATATGGCATGGCAGCTTCAGAAATATAATAAATAGCTGTTTTATGCTGTATATTATTATATTAGCTTACTAAAGAGTTTGCAGTATAATGAGATAATAATATTAAATATAAAAATGGAAAGCGCTTGCTAAATGTTTATTTTTATGAAATGTATGAGGAATTTTTAACTTTTTTCAGAAGGAACCAAAGTTATAATAAGTTAAGTAGCCCTATAGATTCTTCAGCAGCTGGTTGTGTTTACGTTGTAAGAGAGCTTTCTGATTTATATGGTAGTTGGCACTGTAAAACAATAAATGGTGATTGTCATAAAAAAAGGTAGCATCATTTCCTCTCTTAACACTGTCTGCTATGTTTTCTTTATTGTACTGGATGCTACTAGACTAAACAAAACCATGGTGTAGCGGCTGTAGCCTACCAGCCAGGATTTGTTATAGACAATATGGATCTCATGGAAGTATTTATAGTGAGGCTCCACCCACGGTGAATGTTTGACCAATGGCTGTCTAATATTTCACACATTACCAATTAGTAGCCACACTACATATAAAGTATTGGCAGCTTTTTACTAAGTCACAACTGTACAAACTGTCCAATAGTCAGATCTCATTTACAGTTTTTTGCTATTGTTCTTTGCTATTGTTCTTATTAACTGCTCCCTCACCTTCAGTGCAGATACTGTAGAGAATGTTGCTGCTTTAGAAAAGTGATGTTATTACTGCAAAATCCTCCCCTGCCCCTCACAGGATCTCTCTAGCTATACAATATGTTCACTGAACAAGAGAAGACAAATATATAGGAGCCAGTTGTAAAAATTAGGACCCACTTTTCCTGAGTCATTCATTGATTGTATTTTTACACATAGCTAGATTTTTTTGTATAAGGGGACTAATTCAGTAAGGATAGCCAAATAGCTAATCTGCAGAATTTGCTATCCTTTGGATCACATGCTGGGGGCCGCCTATCGCTGGGCAAGGCCGCCCAGCATGCTGACCGGAGCCTTCCCCAGTTGAACAAGCAGAAATTGTGAAGCGTACGCAATTTCTGCCGCCAGCTTCCTGATCGCAGCAGCTGCATGTGACATCACGCAGCCGCCACCATCACGCCCATGACCACGCCCAGCTGCGTGTGACATCACGCAGCCGCCACGATCACGCTCCCCTTTCAACCACCTCCGCCCACTGTTTGCGCTGCCCCGCTCCAGCAGCGCTCTGTCTCCTCCCTGGAAACGGAGCATTGCTGCCCCCCCCCCCCACCCCGCGATCACCTCTGCCTGATTGACAGGCAGAGGCGATAGCTTTTTCTGCATCCCCCCCCCTGCAGAAAGTACTGGCGCATGTGCAGGATGCGTGCTGCGCATGCGCCCGCGGGGCCAACGTAAAAATTCTGGTTGGATTGCGATTTGCGATCCAACCTGAATTAGCCCCAATATGCAGAGCCATACCCGGTGTCAATCATTTTTCTGATGCTACTCTAACAAGCAGCATCTGTTTTGGTGCCAGTAAAATAGACTATATCTAGAGCTGAGTCTTTCGTACAGAGCCTTATTTGGTGCCCAGGACCCTTTCTCTTCCACCATCCACAGTTTTGTTCACAGGGCTGTTTCCTGTCTTGCAATGAAATCTGGCAGCTAGTCAGTGTTAAATGTGGAAAAGTACCTGAGTAACTATCAGCAGTGACACTGATAGTGTCCTGAGGTCAATGGCAGTCATTCACAAAATAATTAACATGTGAAATTTAGGCCAAGACAATTACCCTCTTTACCCTCCCATGCCCCATGTACTATATATTCTGCTCATTAGTGATATCAGTGGAATTTCTGAAACATTCATTTAAACAGGTATGGTCATGCATAATAAAACATGTGCAGCCCATAAACATTGTAATAGTTGTAGAAGTGAGCAGTATCAGGACATGTTTTTGATAATCCCATCCTACCCTCTCTTATAGTTTAGAGATTACTTAGGCTAAACTTCCTAGAGACAATATGCAAATATTTCTCTAAAAAAGGAAAACGTACTTTGAGTTCTATAAATCAGTTGGGGCAGATTCAATTAGCGCCTGGCTAAAGCTCTGGGTTTGATGACCAGAGCTATTCAATTATTAGCCAATTTCCCTGTGCAGTAAGCCTGTGGCTAACATACATTAACCCATACATTGTCTTATGTGCCCAGACCCTAAGGTTCACTTATCAAGAATTTTACCGTGCAGCTACCCCTGGAGCTTACTGTGTGGGGGAGTGGCATTAATTGAATACCTCCAGGTGGAGCTTTAGCCATACAGTATGCCCAGTGGCCACTAGCATATTTAGAATGGGAGCAGTGTGTGTGGTGCATAAACTGCACATGGGCCACTGAGTCCAGGATGGTCCACACCACACATGCCACACCTATTTTTTGAATACTTACCCCCTCCAGAGTCCCATGTCAGTGGTAGCAGCACTGCAGAAATTGCAAGGAAAATGGCGTGGCACATTTTCCTGGAGATATACGTATTGGAGTCTGAGCCCTCAAGTGCTCAGACTCTCTACAGTGCTACGTTGCTTCTGGCAGAGAGGGACCTGGGTGGCGGGGGCTGAACACGGGTGTCCTCCTCTCTTAAAATGCCCCTGCCCATGGCTAATTGAATTTGCCCCAATGTCATAATCACTGGTTTTTAAGACATGACATGAGCATATGCTTACACACATCACCTGCTTGCATGCTAACTGCTCAACCTTGTTTGGCCCCACATGATAGGGTGTTCTGGTCAGTAAGAGCCATAGAAGCAGCTGTACTAGAACAATACTTAGCATTACATACATTTACAGGTTAAAATACCATAGGAACAAACTTTTCTTAAAGGTGAATGACTTGGAAATGCAAGCTAGTAAGCCATCCAGTAGATTTTTAGAGTATGACAATTTGCTGACATGGAACACCCACCCAGACTGTTTAGCCTTCTAAATGGTATTACCCAGAAATCATTTTATCCATTTACTGAAGCTTTTACAGTATGCAAAATGACACTAAGAATACAAAATATATTGTGTAAATATACTGTATAATATAAATGTTTGTTGTAGATTTAAGATTGAGTACTTTAAATGTAAAAGTACCGGTAGAGGTACTTTAAAGTTCTAAAGAGGGCTATAAAATATTTTAGTAGGCATAGCAAATAACTGTGATATATAATGAAGATTTTTTTTTTAAGTCACCCTTGCAATATGGTACAGTATAAGATGTCACTCTATAAAATGTGTCACATTTATATTGTAGATGTGAGAAATGTTCCCATAACATATGATCCACAGTCATATAGTAATAACATAGAGACATTTTTGCTGACTCTTACTCATTTCAGTATTTCTCATCATGAAGCTTAGAACATTAATCATTCCATACCTGATGAAGTTCAATTCTTATTTCGAAGCCAAAGAATGAATTAGATATTAAAAAAGTAGAAAACCAAAACAACTTGTCTATTATAATTTAAACTGTGCCCAGATTTATGTTTTTAAAACATTCACATTTGATTTCTTCTGCATTAAGAACATAAAGATCTTTGTAGGAAATGGACAACAAATCATGGTATAATTAATTCTCATACATTGATAAATAGAGTGCTAGTACTAGCACATAAGGGAGGAGAGAACCTCCTATAATATTACAGTGAGAGGGACATGAATAACAGGCTGATCCATTTTTTAATTCTTTCCTGTTACAAAATATTAGCTATTGGCAGGTCATTTCTTTGATTAACATTTAAAGTGCATTAAGCTACAGAAACACAGGTTCCATATTTGCAGGCTGTAAAGTACCTTGGTTTACATTTACAAGATTTTGGTTTCAGGCAGTAAGGGATAGAGAGATCATTTATTATTCCTTTTAATAAATCTCTATAAAAGCAAGACCAACTGGAGAAAGTTTAGATTGACAACCCTATTTCACAGTTTCATTTACTAAACTGGACACCTATTCATGTAAGAATCATTGAGGCCAACTAGGCATGTGCTTAGCATTAAGAAAAGCTAAGTATGTGTCAAGCGATCTGCTGGGGTAAACACAGGCCTTCCCTAAGGTCCCTCATCTAACCTTTCTGACTTTTATAGAGATTTAAATGTAGGCGTAAAAAAGTACTTTATAAATAAGGCAGAATAGTAAGGAGGCAGCATAGAAATGCATTCACATTGTCCATGTAGTAACATCAGCACCTTTGTAATATGTAGCCCCAAAATTATGTTAAAATATTGTGCTTATTATAGTGAATTAAAATGTATTTATTTATATACTATTTAGAAAATTCTGCTTTGCCCTAATGTAGATGTAAAACGGTGTACTCACAAAATATTGCGTTACAACCTGTCACAGGTATTGTGACTTTACCGTTAATATTATAGCCTTCAATTCATAAAAGAACAGGGACCATGCTTTCCGATTTAAAGCCCATCAGAGAAATTAATAGTCTTTCATTATTCATTATTGCTGATCTAAAAATGATGGCGAAACTGAGCACAGTGAGTCTGACTCAGCAGTGCTACTGTGCATGCGTGAACTTGGGTACATGCATGCGCCACCTCCGGCAGATCCCTCTTCACAGCCTGGACTGCTTCCAATAAAAAATTTAATTTTCACTTACTTTTGTATAAATGAAATGATGAGAAATAGATCCCAAAGACTTATAGGTGCTTGTTTTGGAATTCGCTTTTGAGCACAACTAAGATTTGGGTTCACTTATGTTCATAATACACACTGCCCTCAGTGTCCTCATTCACACTGTATAACAGTATTACACAATAATATGAAAGAACAGCCTCATCTGTTGTCTAAGAAAATGTCACTAAGCTTTAGAGCTGAGTGGGCTCGGTTCTCAGAGAACTGAACCCACCCGAACTTTCAGGTAAACGAAGCAAAATGTCATCTTCCCATTGTTGGATCCCGGAACTCGTGGATTTTGGATACAGGCGCCATTTTTTAAAATTCAGAGTCCCCTCTCTGGATCTCGCTGTGACATGCTGCCGGCTGCTATAATGTATGTATATGGTGACATGTAATGTATGTATATGGTGACATGCTGTTACTGCTGCTGCTATAATGAATGTACAGTACAGTATATGCTGAAATGCTGCAGCTGGTGTAATGTATGTATATGGTGACATCATGCTGCTATAATGTATCAATGCATATGGTGACATGCTGCTGCTATAATGCATGTATATTATTATTATTATTATTATTATTATTATTTATATTATTATTATTATTGTTGTTGCCAATTATTTATATAGCGCACTCATATTCCGCAGGCGCTTTACAGAGAATATTTCACCATTTACATCAGTCCCTGCTCCCAGTGGAGCTTACAATCTATATTCCCTACCACATGTACACGCACACACATTCACACTAGGATATGTATATGGTGATATACTGCTACTATAATGTATATTTGTATATGGTGACATGCCCTGGCTGCTATAATGTATGTATATGGTTACCTCCTGCTGCTATAATGTATATATATATATATGGTGACCTGCTGCTGCTATAATGTATTTATACAGCAACATATAATGTGACATGCTGCTATAATGTATGTATAAAACAGTGACATACTGCGGCTGCTGTAATGTATATGTATGGTGATTAGTGATGAGCAGCTCAGTTTACAGAGAACCGAGCCCATCCAAACTTCTGGGGGGTTTTTGACTGTTATTTAACTTCTTTTGAGCAATGATATTCTAAACTCAGTATTTAGTAAATTGTGTTGTATTGTGTATTGTTTTTATCTATTGAAACTTTGAAAGTACTTGCTAGTTGGTTTGAGTGATTATTGCTAATAAAGTAAATTACTAATTTGCAAAACATGTTTAAACAGAAATAACTGCCGTGTGTTTGTGCTGCTGCTCTGTTGCTTAGTTTAGTCAGCCTACAGTATGTTGCTGAGCAATATTGAGAGCTGTGAGGTGCTCAAAATTGTCTGTAAATGAACGGAAATTAATGCTATTGAGGTTAATGATACTGTAGGAACATAAAAAAGGCCAACAATTTTGTGATTTTAACTGTTTTTATCAATTATTTAAAAAAAAATATAGATCCAAAACCAAAAGACGGATATCAGTGCACATCTCTACTAAGTTTATAGAATTCATATATAATGCAAATTTGAAATGAGTTGTCCATCTTCTAGAAAAATAGATTGCAGAACATACTCTGCATGTTTTAGCATAAAAAGTATAGGCAATCGCCGTATTTTTTTGTGAAATGCTCTAACTTTCCATGGAAAGTTAGAATAATAAGCATTAATAGCATTAATTTTCAATATGATCTTATGTATGTGAGGGTTTCATGTGAGTACAGAAGGAAATGTGTACAGAGAAGTGCGTCCCATTAGGTTCCCCTTGAATTTGTGTTTTCCTAGTGATGGAAAGATATTCTAGCGGATGTAATCCAGTTGAAAACATAAAGGCTCTTTTGTTATAAAGTGTTTTATCATTGCCACAGCTGTACTTATACAAAAGAGAATGAGTATTGCATTATTTAATTTTTATTTTGTTTTTAAAGGACCAATGAATGAATACAACAGAAACGTTTCAGCGTTTTTGAATTTCTTTGAATTCTGCAGCTGGCAAATTAGTTTTGGTAGAATAAAGTGTATTATGTCACAAAGACCTTTTTATAGACTTAAACCATCTTTTTGAATCATTTTTTTCTGTGAACCACTAATGCTTACAATTAATTTTTTAAGGTGAACCACAATGTCGTTTATTATATGTCGTCGGATTTTATAGATGAAATATTTTGTATCACATGCACACTAAGACATCTTAAGTACCCATGCCAGCGCTTGCATTGGGTGATCTACTGGGAACATAGGGTAGCAATGGGTTAGAGGTCATCAAACACAATGAATGATATAATGTCATTTATCAAGTGTTTTTAATGACCCTTTGGTGCCTCCAGGTGGAGCACAGGCATCTTACCTGTAAAGCTCTTGGGCTGAAGAGAGTAAAGAGCCCCATACACTAGAACGATAATAATGCCTCTGACTTAAGCCTCAGACATATCGTTGTAGTGTATGGGGCCCGTAACACTGATTTATAATGTGAGTGCCCAGTGCCATACTCCCAAAACGAAGTCAGCAGGAGCTGTCACCCCTTCACTTCGACACAGGGCCAGATTAACAATGAGGTGGATGGAGCTCCAGCTCCAGGCATCCACATAAAAATAGGCCCATCATTATGGCAGCATAATGTTCACCAGCCACCAACTGGTCACATGGTCGGCCATAAAACATAACTATTAAGACTGCATTTCTATTTTCCTCACAAACTTATGCAATTTTTTTTGTTTTTACATATTTAGGGAGACATTGGAGCTGATTGTGTATGGGAAATACATGCCCTCATGACTCTGGCCACACCCACGCAGCATTAATCACACCTCCCCCGTTTCTCACAATAGGCCCTTCGAATATTTTCAGCTCCAGGCCTGTGTGGCCCTTTATCCGGCCCTGCTTCCACATGTGTTAAGGAAAGTAGCAGCGCTATGAGAGGGGTCATCTATAAGGTGGTCACCCTGTCATCACCAGGTTTAGTAACTGAGGTTTTACAAGGTATTATTAATCTTACTCCTGTATCTCTTTAATTATAGTCTGTGGAGTTTATGTAATAGATTCCCACATTAAGGAATCAGTGCGATTTCAGCAAGTTTACTACTAAATTTAAAGCGGCACTTAGTTATAAGGTTAGTTTAGCCTTATAACTGTCCGTCACTTTAAAGTTAGCTACAGAGTTGCCAGAATCACATTGGTCATGTAATTTCGAAACCTGTTACACAACACCCTGTACAGTAGCACAAAAAGATGAATGGAAGCCCAACCAATGATACAAGGCCATGGAACTGGGATTCACAGGTGTCCTCAGGTTTCTAGTTTTACACTTTGATTAATTGTTAGTAGCCATAAATATATACTGTGCAGCCATTCACCTCTGTCTTCAGCAATAAAGCAATTCATGGTAAATGTTATAGCATGGCACTATGACAATGAAAGGCAGAGAGAAAGCAAAAGAACAGAATCACAGTTATACCGTAGTATCAATAATATACATGTAAAATGTAAGTGTTAATTATTAGTCAGGTAATAATTAGCACAATGCAGTTATATTGTGCTACACTACATTAAAAAGTAAAAGCAGACTCTGCTCACCTGTTTATAAAAAATGTCAGTATGTTTAAGGAGAAATTCTTATTTAATCCAAGTTTTTAGAGATTAGTTTTTCAGCTTCTATATTTCACTATCCCTGCATCACAATTATCTATTCACATTATTGGTTTTAAATATGCTATAACCCATGGGTAATTGTCCTCATAATCACAGCTATTTGGACAGATTATATTCTAAACAAACTTCCAGCAATTGAAAAGCAGACATTGCATGCCTTCATACAAGGAGATGGCCGCTGTCCAATATCCAAGCACACATTTGAATATGAGCACTTGGCAGAATGAGAATGCACAATTTCCAGAAAGAAAAAAAAATCAATCTTTAATAATTAGCCCACTGCAGCAAATTAGTTATTGCAGGCAAACGGCATCTTTTGTGCTAGAACAGTACATTTCCCTTCCCATGTTTAACACGCTGTTTACTTGTTAATTGTTGCTTTTACATTAATGCCATGCAGAGGTACACCTCATATTCCTTATACATTTGAAACAGTATTGAAGCCATATTGTTAAGGCTACACACAATCAAGGCTCCATGCCTTTTACTTCCCACTTACTAAAGTACTCCTTCAGATTCAGCTCTATTTAAAGTTGTGTTATTTGTTTGGTATGCGGTCAATTTACCTACAATCAAAATCCCGACGGTCAAAATGCCAACAATCATTGGGGGTCATTCCGAGTTGTTCGCTCGTTGCCGATTTTCGCTATACTGCGATTAGTCGCTTACTGCACATGCGCATGGTATGCAGGGCGCATGCGCTTAGTTATTTTACTAAAAACGTAGCTGTTTTGCTGTGGATCCTGCAGCGCTTTTCAGTCGCACTGGTGTTCGGTAAATGATTGACAGGAAAGGGGCGTTTCTGGGTGGTAACTCAGCGTTTTCCCTGCATTGGCTAAAAAACGCAGGCGTGTCAGGGAAAAACGCGGGAGTGTCTAGAGAAACGGGGGAGTGGCTGGGCGAATGCAGGGCGTGTTTGTGACGTCAAACCAGGAACGAAACGGCCTGAGCTGATCGCAGTGTAGGAGTAAGGGGGTCATTCCGAGTTGTTCGCTCGTTAGCAGATTTTAGCAGCATTGCACACGCTAGGCCGCTGCCCTCTGGGAGTGTATCTTAGCATAGCAGTATTGCGAACAAAAGATTAGCAGAATTGCGAATAGAAATTTCTTAGCAGTTTCTGAGAAGCTCCAGACCTACTCACAGATTGCGATCAGCTCAGGCCGTTTCATTCCTGGTTTGACGTCACAAACACGCCCTGCGTTCGGCCAGCCACTCCCCCATTTCTCCAGACACTCCTGCGTTTTATCCTGGCACGCCTGCGTTTTTCCGCACACTCCCAGAAAATGGTCCGTTTCCGCCGAGAAACACCAACTTCCTGTCAATCACACTCCGATCACTTCAACGATGAAAAATCTTCGTTCAGACGTGAGTAAATCTACTAAGTTTTGTGCTAAAATACTAACCGCATGCGCACTGCATACCATGCGCATGCGCATTTTTGCCTTAATTGCTCCATTGCGAAAATCGGCAACGAGCGAACAACTCGGAATGACCCCCTAAGTCTCGAGCTACTCAGAAATTGCTAAGAGCTTTCTATTCGCAATTCTGCTAATCTTTCGTTCGCAATTCTGTTATGCTAAGATTCACTCCCAGAGGGCGGCGGCCTAGCGTGTGCAATGCTGCTAAAATCAGCTAGCGAGTGAACAACTCGGAATGACCCCCACTGACCGATGGTTAAAATCCCAACAAGGTCAAAATCCCAACATGGTCAAAATACCAACATTTAAAATACAAACAAGGTCAAAATACCGACATTTAAAATGTTGACAGATCAAAAAGTCGACGTGTTTTTCATCGTTTTTTTTATTGAACCCAACTTGTTCATACTTTACCATCCCAGTGGACCTGGAGGGGAAATATAATAGTGTGCCGAGCGCAGCGCACCATGCCCAAAGCCGCTCGCCAGCTAGGGGACGTGGATACACTTATAAGGTGTCCATGTCAACCTATGTCGACATACACACCAAAAGAGAATGAAAAACTTGTGTCAACTTTTTGACCTATCGACATTGTAAATGTTGGCATTTCGACCTTGTCGGGGTTTTAAATGACGGTAATTTCACCTTGTTGGGATTTTGACCGTTAGTAAATTGTTGTCGGGATTTTGACCGTCGGGATTTTGATTGGAGGTATTTCATACTGATCCCATTTGTTTAATCCTACTATCCTCCAGATGGCATCGATATGACTATATCAGGGATATTCAATTAGCCCCGAAGAGACATCGTGAGTAAAACCCCCCAATATTTCTTTGGGTGTTGCGGCCGGGCTACTCGATTAGCTCGTCCGTTAAAAAATGCATTTATACCCATAAACACACAGGTTCAGTGAAACCTGTATGTTTTCGGGTGAAATAGGCAGGTAAAACAATGGGGGTAATTCTGAGTTGATCGCAGCAGGAACTTTGTTAGCAGTTGGGCAAAACCATGTGCACTGCAGGAGAGGCAGATATAACATGTGCAGAGAGAGTTAGATTTGGGTGTGGTGTGTTCAATCTGCAATCTATATTGCAGTGTAAAAATAAAGCAGCCAGTATTTACCCTGCACAGAAAAAAATAACCCACCCAAATCTAACTCTCTCTGCACATGTTATATCTGCCTCCCCTGCAGTGCACATGGTTTTACCCAACTGCTAAAAATTTGATGCTGCGATCAACTCAGAATTAGGCCCAAAATCCCTGGTAAGCCGTGACATGCGCAGGCTTATCAGGGCTAATTAGATAGACCCCCCCAACGATAATTTTACACCAGCAGTCGTTGCGGGTAATTGAATATCCCCGTAAGTATTTCTGTCACATAACAACGGTCAGTATTATTTTAAGCAGGTTCAATGAAAAGTGTCAGAACAAAATCATAAAGACAGGAGCTGATGCTAAATTTGATCACATTTGTGCCCAAATTTGTAAACTGTATTCAATTTAAAAAAACACACACACAACTGCGTTCAAAGATACAAAGGGTGGGATGTAATGAAATTTGAGTTCGCCGTCCGTGCGGGATGACGCCAAACTCTGACTTTTTTTTAAAGGGGCAATCATTTACAAGGCATTAAAAAAAAAGTCTGCATTCAGCCGACATTCTTCACGAACATGGACTTCATTACATCTCGGCCAAAAACTGCAAGATGCCTGCAAGTCTCCAGCAATACCATACTGTATGTGCCAGGTTTCATTTGACATCTGAGATATGTACAACCATTTTTTTAAACATTTGTTCTGATCGCAAAATAAGCATTTGCTATTAGGTTTGAGGTGCCAGTTAAAGGGAAAGTTCTCACTACACTGGAGATGAGGACTTTAGTACCTGCATATTTATTGGCAGAACCTATGTTGATAGGTGTCAGCGGTGTGTGATGGAGGTCAGTATACACAATGAATAGTTTATCCAGGGATTGGTTTATTAACCAGGTAAAATGCGGGATGTGAGACAGTCAGAGGGTTAATGCAGCACAACTCAGGAACATGCAGTATGAATAGCTCCAGCCAGGAGCAGGTGAATGCAGGTGGAGTGCAGTGTCTGTATTATACACCTGCAGATACATGCAGTGGTGGCAGTGGAATACATAGTGTGGCTAGCGGTACTGACACAATGGTGTATAGTGTACATATATATGTGTCTCTGGCACAGTCTCCCTCATGAGACTTTCAGGGGTACTTCCTTACAGTCCAGAGGATGGAGCTGAAGACGCGCAGTAATAGCACGCATGTTAGTAGAGCAGTAGACCATTGTGTCAGAGGTTGCGCAAGTGATGTTAGTGTGCCTCCGTTACTATGGGGACCTGGCAGATATGAGGAGACAATGCAGAGCACTCTCCTTAATAGTATTGGCCATGAAGATCATTCTCCTCAAAGAGACATGGTGAAGGATGAGAGAGATCCACAACAGTCAGCAGTACATCATCCTCGTACACTGTCATTGTGTGAAACCTGAAATCTCTCGATTACCATTTATTTTTACTGTAAAGGGGTTTACGATCAATGCAAATATGAGGAGAGAGGGGACATCCAAGTCTCATATCATAGGCATTTCCCTAATGGGAAGAGGTAATTTTGTACTCTGATGCAGAAGGTCCAATATGCCATCAAAGAAGTTCCACAACAGGCACACAACCCAAGCAAAAATGTCCGTGACATGTGGTCAAAAGCCTTTTCAGCATCTAAGACTAGAGAAAGCGAAGACGCTAGTAAATTCTATAGCCACGATTCAGAAGGCCAGTGGTAATCTACAATTGGCTTTGACTGGACAATAGTATTTTTTTTTTTATATATTCACTATTCCCAGTGCTGGAAACAATGGAATACAGGAATTTACCAACCAGGGCTCCAGGTTATTTATTATGATTTAATCTACCACAGCAACACTGAGAAATACTGAGAAATTAAAATTGTCCAGCTAAGTAAAACATATTGTTGAAATATTTATTCCATTAGATTCTGTTAGTTAATACAGAAACATAGAATTTGATGATGGATAAGAACCTCTTGTCCCATCTGGCCTGCCCTTATTCATTTATCATTTTGGCAACATAAACACTATTTATGCCTTTGGTCTCTGTTAGGATATTCTTATGCCTATTGCAAGCGTATTTAAATTGCTCCACTGCCTTAGCCTCAACCACCCCTGGCACAAGTCTATTCCACTTGTCCACTACCCTTTCTGTGAAGTACTTTTTCCTCAAATTTCCTCTGAACCTACCCAGCTCCAGTTTCAGTATATGTCCTCGTGTTCTTGTACGTCACTTCCTTTGAAGAATGTCTCCCCAGTCATGTACCTTGTTAAAACTATTCCTATATTTTACAATTTCTACCACCACCTTTTCCCTTCTCTGCTCCAAACTATACTGTACATATTAAGATCTTTTAGTATTTCCTGGTTAGTTTTGTGATGGTGGCCATGCGCCATTTTAGTTTCCCATATTTGTACTGTCTCTAATGTAGTTATATCCTTCTGAAGATATGGCCAACAGAACTAAAACACAGTGTTCTAGATGAGGCCATACCAATGACATATGGATTCAGTACGATATGCTGGTGCTTAGGATCCTGGTGGTCAGGAGACTGATGCCAGGATCCCGGAGGTTGCAATGCCGACAGGGGTAAGTTGGGGCTGTTCTCCCCTCTACCCTGACCGCTATCCCTCCCTTCCCGCAGCCTAACCCTAACCTCCCTGTGGGGGTGCCTAAACCTAACCCCCATCACCGCACCCTAAACCTAAGCCCCCATCCCCCACTGCCTAACCCTCTCCATGGGTACCTAACCACCCCTCCCCACAGCCTAACACTAATCTTCCTCCCCCCAGAGCCTAACCCTAATCTAACCAAGGCGCTATACTTACATAGGTCTGAATGCGGACTGTCTGGATTCTGACGTCGGTCTCCTGCACATTTTGGGATTTCTGCCACCGGCATTGTGATGGGTATTGGGATTTCAGCATAGGTATTCCGACAGCCGGGTTCACGACTGCCGGCAAATTAACCGCATCCCTCCTATACAGTGGTATTATTTCGTTTTTCCTGCTACAGATTCCTTTCCCTATAAAACCAAGCATCTGACTTGCCTTCCTTCTTGCTTTGTTACATTGCTTGCCTGCCTTCAAGTCATCTGAGATATAGATTGTACGCGTAAGAGCAGGGCCTTCTTACTTCTATGACTGTTTGTTATTACCCAGTTTTGTCATATCATTGTTATTTCCAATTGTAAAGTGCAATGGAATTTTCTGCACTACTTTATATAAGAAACTGTTAATAAATAAATAATAAATAATGGTATCGCCTAAATCCCTTTCTTCCTCTTTATTTTCCACTGTAGTGTGCCTTCTACTGTATTTAGCATGAAATTGCATTTTTTTACATTAAACTGCAGTTGCCATGTTTCTGCCAATTCCTCTAGTCTACCTAGATCCTCAATCAACTTTTTACACATTACCCCCACCCCTGGTGTGACTGCTCTGTTGCATACTTTTGTATTTCATCTGCAAAAAGGCTTTGGCCCTCATTCCGAGTTGTTCGCTCGCTAGCTGCTTTTAGCAGCATTGCAAACGCTAGGCCGCCGCCCTCTGGGAGTGTATTTTAGTTTAGCAGAATAGCGAACCAAAGATTAGCAGAACTGCTACTAAATATTTCCCTGCAGTTTCTGAGTAGCTCCAGACCTACTCCTTGACTGTGATCACCTCAGTCTGTTTAGTTCCTGGTTTGACGTCACAAACATGCCCTGCGTTCGGCCAGCCACTCCCCCGTTTCTCCAGCCACTCCTGGCTGTAATTTAGTAATAATTTTAATCCTTATCTTGACCATGGAAAAAATAAGCAATCCTTAGTGCATTCACTGCTCTAATTGCCCTCATAAAATTCCAGCTCATGTCAATAGTACTCAAAGTTTTAATAAACAGGAACGAGAAAGCCTACAACTGCAATACAGTTTTCATGATATTGTAAGACATTTTACACTTTAAGTAACTGATTTTCTCTGATCTACAATACGTTGAGTCGTTGACTAATACTTTTTTCTTTTTATTCTAGGATAGTGTTTCCCAACTCCAGTCCTCAAAGACCTCTAATGCTAGGTACACACTATACAAGTATCTGGCAGAGAATCTGCCAGATCTGGCTGGTTGGAATGAAAATCTGGAAATGGATGAGAGCAAATCGACCATTTGCTCCAAAACACTGGATAACGGACAAAAACAGTCGTTCATCCAAGTTGGTTAAATTTGTGTTTAACTAATTTCATTTTCCCGTGTTTGGGAGCAAATGGTCTATTGCCATTTGCTCTCATCCATTGCTAAATTTTCATTCCAACCAGCTAGATCTGGCAGATTATCTGCCAGATAATTGTATAGTGTGTACCAAGCTTAACAGTGCATGCTTTCCATATCTCCTAGTTGGTGCACAGGTGCATTCATTAGAGACTAACACATTTTAAAAGATCCACAGGTGGTGCTAATTATTGTAATGATTTCAATTGAGATACCGAGGAGATCTAGAAAACATGCACTGTTAATGGTCCCTGAGGACTGGAGTTGGGAAACACTGCATAGGAAATCCCTCAAAAAACTGGGTTTACTTGGCCAAATTTGAGTGATGAACACATTTGTTAGTGCAACCATTTTCCATCTTAACAGCCTTTGGTAATGACTGTATGACTGTCAGTAAGAACATTTTTAGTGCAAAGTCAGCTGTCATTTTAAGCTCCAATAGAATGGGAAAATGATACAAATATGCTGCTTTCCATATCTCGCTCTGTAAAATAAGTGCAAGTATAGTATTTCTAATACGGATATTATTTAAATTAGCTTATTAGTTCATTAATGTTTGTAATATTTCATGGTGTTTGTTTTAGGTATCAGCCACATGAGATGAACCAAGCATAATGTAACCTGAATGCTTAGTAAATAGAACCTATTAAATCAGTTATTTACCCTTCTGAAAATGAAATTATTCACAGCTAACCTGTTCAAAGTACTTCTTAATGGGGCCATTTCTTTATACCTCAGATTCAATATTGAAACTCATAAAACATCCCAGTTTTTCAGATGTTCAATAGGAATGTGCTCTGTAAGAGATTGTAAATCGCTTAAGAAGCAAATTGTGGCACTTTGCAAGTTTAAATTAATGTACCACTGCTGGAGTTTCTACTTTACTTACCAGAAATGTCTGTATGCAGAGCTACATAATGTAGAAAGGGGCGTGTGTGTTCAGCATGTACAGTATGCAATTCCTATCAATGCACATACAGTAGATAATCTACCTGCAGCTGTCTGCCAATGCCTAAAATGGAGTTAATGTGTGTCTGACTAACAACACAGCCACAGTTATGTTCTTCAGGCACCATTATGGAAATGGTATACTGACACACTTATACCCCTTTCACACTGCACAAATAACCAGGTATATTGCCGGGGCAACTCGGATCGATGTGCGGTGTGAAAGGGGTAAGTCCCAAATTCCCGGGTCACCTGACCCTGTATTTCATCCCGGGTTATTACCGGGTCAGGTGCAGTGTGAACGGGTTACGCCGGTCGATGCGATTCAGGACCTGTTTACACTATGGATGAGGCAGCACGGAGATGATCTCATCTCCGAACGCCACCTCCTCTCCTGCCCCGATGACGCCGGCACCAACTCTGCTGCCGCCCTCCCATGGCAAACACACCCAGCATATTGCTGCGTCGCATTGCCAGTCTGAAAGGGGTCTCATGGCAGGTCGCACCCGGGAAGGACCCATGTACAATTCCCGAGTGCGACCCATGATAGCATTGTGAAAGTGGTATCAGGGGTATATCTGCTAAAGTGTGTGTTTTTAAAAGTGGAGATTTTGCCCATAGCAACCAATCAGATTCTACTTAACATTTATCTAGCACCTTCCAGAAGATAATAGCTAGAAACGGATTGGTTGCTATGGGCAGCATCACCACTTCTAAAAACTCGCATTTTAGTAAATATACCCCTTATAGTGTGCCAATGCACTTCATTTCAGTTTACTAAATAACCATCATTATAGCAGTGCCGTAAATAGACATTTTAGCGCTGTGTGCAAGAAACAGTATTGCCCCCCCCCCCCCCGCTTCATAATCAAAATAGGACCAGTGCGCGCAGTAGGCGGGTGCCAAAAATATAGGGGTGTGGCTTGATTGGGAAGAGGCGTGGCCACAAAATAATACCAATTCATATTATGCTGCACAGTAGTCTCCAGTATTCAAATTATGCCACACAATAGCGCCACTTACACACATTACGGCGGGCAGAGCCCCATTTTACACATTACAGCTGGTAAGAGTCCCGTTTTACACAGTACGGCTGGTAGAGCCCCCTTTTACATAGTACGGCTGGTAGAGTCCCCTTTTACAAAGTCTGGATGGTAGAGTCCCCTTTTACAAAGTACAGCTGGTAGAGTCCCCTTTTACAAAGTACGGCTGGTAGAGTCTCCTTTTACACATTACGGCAGTCAGAGCCCCCTTTTACACATTCCGGCAGGTAGATTCCCCCTTTTACACATAACGGCAGGTAGAGTCCCCTTTCACACAATACGGCAGGAAGATATATAAATAATATGTATGTGTGTGCCTTTATCTCATATATATGATGGACAGGACAGTGGCTATGATGGATACTGGGCAGTAGGTACTCTGGATAGACAGTGGTGGGTACTGTACAGTGACAGTGGTGGGTACTGGGCAGTGATGGATACTGGGCACCTAGAGGCAGGCAGAGCTGGAGCTGCGTCATTGGTCCCCACAGAAACTGGGAGAGACCTGGGTAAAGAGTGCTGCTCTTACCACCAGGTCCGGAATGCTATTGTCTCGGTGAGACAATGCTCAAATCACCCCACTTCAGCCCCAACGGCTGATCTGCCCAATATCCCTGAGCTCCAGTGACTCCTGTCCTCTTTGGACTATACAGACAAAGTGCTTCCCATCTAGATCTGGACATGTATCCTCCTCCATGGCCTCCAACACTGGGAACATGAGAAAAGTAGATCCAGCAGGGGCAAATGCAGGATCTTCATGGGGTGGGGGTTCCACACACACGCATATGTATAACATATATATATATATATATATATATATATACACACACACACATATGCATACGTGTGTGTGTGTGTGTGTGTGTGTGTGTGTGTGTGTGTGTGTGTGTGTATATATATATATATATATACACATATACATACACACATATATACACAGACATACACACACATATACAGTAGCATACTAACAAATACACACATAGAATGCATACACGCAGCAAACACACACACAAAGCATACATAAACAGCACACAAACACATGACGTACTTATAAACACACACACACCATACATACATATACACAGCAGACACACATACATACAGTAGCATGCAGCCATATACACACACACACACCATACTTACACAAACATGCATGCACACAGCCGACACACACAGTATACATACACACTGCTGACACATCCGCAAACACATACAGTAACATAGTATATAAATATATATATATATATATATAATGTACACACACCTCTTTCACATAAAAATGGAACACAGACACTATAATTAATTAAAGTAAATAAGCCGCCATAGCTTATCATAGAGTCAGCTTATCATAGATGCTGCTTCCCATCCCCCCCCCCCTTTCCCCAGGATACCAGGTTAGAGAGGTCTCACCTGGCAAGCATCATTTGTTACAGCCCCCCCACTCCCCTTCTCCACCTGCAGAGTGAGTGACTCACGAGGCAATCACTGTCTCACCCGGCCAGCCCAGCTCAAAAATGCCGGAGAGGAGCTTCCCTACCGTTAGTTCCTGTGCCGCTTCCCCCAGCAGAGACAAGACACTCTTCTCAGGCGGCTCTTCCACAGTGTCTCCAGCACAGCACAATGTTACTGTCCATAATATAATGTAGTGTAATATAGTGTAGTGTAGTGTAGTGTAGTGTAGTGTAATATAGTATAGTGTCGTGCAGTGTAATATAGTGTAGTGTAGTGTAGTGTAGTGTAGGCATTTACGTGACAACACGTTCTTGATGCGCTTTTGCCGGCTCCTGTACAGAACACTACACTTCACAGACAGAGAGGGGGCGGGCCGCGGGACTCGGCAGCGCTGCAGCACAGATGGGATAAACTGTCCATCACTGCCGCTGACTATACACAGCGATCAGCAGCAGAGGCTCCAGCTGGCGGAGCTTGGGGCTGCGGGCGGCAGGTACAGGGGAGCGGGAAGGCGGCCGTCAGTGGGAGGGATATGTGGCCACTCGGGGTGTATGTAGAAGGTGTGCCCACAGGGCAAGTGCGCTGTGGGCAATGCACCTTCTGCACACACCTAGTTACGGCTCTGCATTATAGCATGTTAAAATAAATAGTTTTCTCCTATTTTCATATGTACATTTTATATACTTTCTAAGTCAGCATTTAACTTATAATAATGATTATGTTACAATATTGGTGGAAAAAAATCTAAGCACTAGATGTATTTGGTTAATACCGGCAAACACATCCTACATACATACAAGTATACTGGGTATTAGTTCAGAATTATAAACTAATGCATAATAAGTAAGCAAATCTGTCCTATACATGAATAATGTAACTTTTTACTCAGACATCTCAAGAGTTGCAGCTTTTAATAGATGTAGCAGTAAAGTTATTATGCTGTAAAATTACTCTGCAGGACCATAATAAAAGGATCTTAAGACACAAAAATGGGATTCATTCTGTATATTATTCCCCAAAAATAGCTTCCTGGGTCTTTTTCAACTGTCAAACAGCGTCTTAAATATTTCCTGTATGTTAGCTTTAAATAACCCAACAGAGTTCATGAAAATCACACATTCTAGTTTTTTCTGCCCCTCTAACTCCTTTACGGTCTCCATTTCTTTCATATATGTTAATATGTTAACAATTCAAATGAAGGTATTATTAAAAAAATAAAATGTCAAATGTCTTTAGGAGCAAAAAATATATTCTTCATTATTTTCCATTAGGATGAATTCACTTTTCACGCAAAGGGTAATTTGCTCTAAAGTGCATACGTGTACTCAAATTATAACCTCTAATAAGTATATTTACTAAAGTGCAGGTTTTTAGAAGTGGAGATGTTGCCCATAGCAACCAATTGTATTCTGGCTATTATCTTCTAGAACAGTCATTACCAAACTCGGTCCTCAAGGACAGAGGTTAAAGTGGGGGAGAACGAGAGAGTTCCACCACCTGTAATTGTAGGTGGAACTAGTTCCACCTCCTCCACAGACTTGCACAGTAATTCATAACATGTATAAGAGGTATGACTGTGTAGCAAAACGTGAATAAAGGGCACTACTGAATGACATAACATGAATACAGGGCACACTATGTGGTGTAATATGAATCAGGGGCACTACATATGGTGTAAAGGGAATAAGACTGTGCTACTCTTTGGTGTAATTTGATTTGGGGGTACTATTGTGTTACCATGCCCCTTCCTTTTGAGACCACTGTCCCTTTATAAGGTATGGGAGGTAATGCACAAACTTATAGTTTACTGGGGAGTGCCAAAAACCCTAGCACTGGCCCTAGCTCTACCTAGTGGGAGTTGGGGGGGGGGGGGGTAGGTGGTCAGAGAAATAAGTTCCACCACCTCTCAAGGAGCACTTTAAACTCTGCTCAAGCACCCCAAACAGTTCACGTTTTCCAAGTTACCCAGTGGTGCACTGGTATTTGCATTACTCACTGACACATTTTAAAAGAACCACAGGTGGAGCTAATTATTTCACTTGTGATCCTGTGAGAAGACCTGGAAAACGTAATCTGTTGGGGGTCCTTGAGGACCAAGTTTGGGAGCCATTGTTCTAGAAAGTGCTAGCTAACTGATAAGTAGAATATCCAGTTAGTTTTATTATATAGATATTTGATCATAGATAGAGACGCTCAACTAACAAGATTTTTTGTTTGTTTTTTAAATCCACAAAAATTGGAAGAATCCATAAATGATCATAGCAGACTCCTCAAGGCAAGTGTAGTATAGGATGGATCAGAATATATATGTTTGACCGGCAAACGGGATAACGGCTGTCACTATACCAACAGCTGCATCCCCTCTGTCAGAATCCCGGCATCGAGTCCCCTCGTGGGCTTGCTGCACTCACCATGCTTCGGCCCCAGTGGCCTGCTTTGCTCACAACAGGTTACATGCCCATTCAGTTGGTAGCGTGGACCCACCAACCAAGTGGGAATAACCTGTGTTTTTCGGGATTCCATTCGTCAGCATTTCACCGGCTGTTGGGTTTCCAGCATTGGTCTCCTGATCGCCAGGATACCAACAGCCGCAACTGCATCCTGATGGATCTCCACCAACTGCTTACTTGCCACTGCCCAATCCGTCAATCTTATTCCTACAGCTGGTTATATGGCTCATATTGCTCAGATCCTCAAAGATGTAACATGTAGATGGCTGACTTGTTAATAATAAAATATACAGTATAACCAAAAAGACTATATAATACTGTGCTCTGTCACACACATGTAATAGAACACAAACCCCATGTTACATTAATAGGGCCCCATGTTTAATAAAGAACCAACCCATGACATTGATTACAATGCTATATATTATAATCTGTCACCCCGTAACATTCATTTGCAAGACACTTACATTCTAAATCTGATGGAGACAGCCACATGTACAAAATGGAAGTGAGCAGTGGAAATGACAGGACAGGGGAGGGACAATTGGAGGTGGGGAAGAAAGGAGAAGAGTCTAGAATAAAAAGAAAGAAGGGTAGGAGACTGAAGTAGGGATGCACAGCAATTGTGGGGCCAGCCAACACTAGGTGAGCATAGGCAGGGGCGCTGAGAGAGGGGGTGGGGAAAGTACTGATTACCAGGGCTCGGGCAGGCCTAGGGGGCCTGGAGGGGCACACACCAGCCATGGAGGAGATGGAAAGGCCCCCTTCTAGGTGCATGCCACTGTGATACATAATATTTTAAGTCAAGGTTTTAATGAGTGAGCATAGTTAAACTTTTGTTTTGGTCACACCTCCTCTAGCACCCAGGCCTACATTATGTCTGGCCCCAATAATCCCAAATTGTTGTGGGTCTTGTGCAGCCTACTCCTACATATCCACATCTATGACCCTACTCGTAACAATTGAGGGTCTCTGTAGCAGTTTTTTTTTTTAAAGCAGTCATCAGAAACCTGGCAGCTATATCTCACCAAGGACCACAGAGTCCTAGGCAGTAGTCTGAATAAACTAAAAGTTAAAGCAGTCCTGGATCATAGAGCATAGTGTACTGTAATGTTTTTTTTTTCCTGCCATTGGATTCATATATACATACATACATACATACATACATACACACATGCATACATACAGATGGGTCCATGTTTATTTTGGCCTTTAATAGGATTAAGTGAGACTGGGCAGTCGGACTTAGGGGGTCATTCCGAGTTGTTCGCTCGTTGCCGATTTTCGCAACAGAGCGATTAAGGCAAAAATGCGCATGCGCATGGTACGCAGTGCGCATGCGCTAAGTATTTTAGCCCAAAACTTAGTAGATTTACTCATGTCCGAACGAAGAATTTTCATTGTTGTAGTGATCGGAGTGTGATTGACAGGAAGTGGGTATTTCTGGGCGGAAACTGACCGTTTTCTGGGAGTGTGCGGAAAAATGCAGGCGTGCCAGGATAAAATACGGGAGTGACTGGAGAAACGGGGGAGTGGCTGGCCGAACGCAGGGAGTGTTTGTGACGTCAAACCAAGAACAAAACGGGCTGAGCTGATCACAGTGTAGGAGTAAGTCTCAAGCTACTCAGAAACTGCTAAGAATTTTCTATTCGCAATTCTGCTAATCTTTCGTTTGCTATTCTGCTAAACTAAGATACAATCCCAGAGGACGGCGGACTAGCGTGTGCAATGCTGCTAAAATCTGCTAGCGAGCAAACAACTCGGAATGAGGGCCTTAATCCCTTGAGCCAAGATAACCGTGGATCTATCTGTACATACATACATACATACATACATACATACATACATACTGTACAAACTGAAAAACTAAGTGGATGTAACTTACAATTGCCATTTTGATAAACCTTTTCTAATGTTCTTATTGACCTTTGCATGCATTCATTAAGCTAGTAAGGTAGTAAAATGTGAATTGCCACTGTCCCAATGAACAGCGATTGTATAGCTTCAGTTTTACTCTAATTCATAGAAACACTTGGAATGAAATAGACTCCAACATAATTTCTCTGGATATTGTCTGGCAATTAAACCTACAAAGAGGTCAATGTGTCTTTTCATCAGTTACTGGAAACAGAGAACCCCTAGGAATTTGGTTCAGGTTTATACAGAGATACATTATTTTAATTAGTAAAACAATGCTAATGTGTACTTTATGTGAATGTATTACATTTGTAAAACAAGTGCTGTGGGCAAGGAAGCAACCAATACCCAAGACATTTTACATACAAGAAAATACAATCTAAAGAGATTTAGCAGTAAACATAACCAAGAACCCTGCAAACATACTGAAAGGTACAGTATTTATTAAATTTGTAATAGTAATATTTACAATGAACAGCTTGAATACCTAAAGTTCTGTGCCACCATCATGGGAACTGTTACAAGACAGACTGAACCACTTGGATATAGAGCATATAATTCTGTACTCAGGTAATAGTCACAAATAATAGGATATATCAGCTGATAGTCACAAATAATATAAAAATGTTCATGAGGATTAAAGAATGTTTTGAAGTCATAGATACTGTACTTTTTATAGCAGGATTAAGAGGAAATTTTTTTAAAAAAAAGACATTTGAGTAATCATAAATCATACACCAGCACAAGCGAAATGGTATGCTCCTGCAGTAGACACGTGTTCTTGAAGGTATAAAACGGAGAGACGGGTACTGATTAAATTGTTTGCTAATGAAATGGCTTGCCGAAAGGAGCAAACTGAGTTTGAAAAGGGGATCATCGTAGGCTGTGCAATGTTTTGTTTCCATGGCGATGCTGGACTGGTATACAGAAAATACGGTAACCCAGATGGACTGGCCAGCTATGAGTCCACATTTTAACTAGTGATGAGCGGGTTCGGTTTCTCGGGAACCGAACCCCCCCGAACTTCACCCTTTTTACACGGGTCCGAGGCATACTCGGATTCTCCCGTATGGCTCGGTTAACCCGAGCGCGCCCGAACGTCATCATCCCGCTGTCGGATTCTCGCGAGATTCAGATTCTATATAAGCAGCCGCGCGTCGCCGCCATTTTCACTCGTGCATTGGAAATGTTAGGAAGAGGACGTGGCTGGCGTCCTCTCCGTTATTGTTGAACATGATTGTGCATTATTGCTTAATTGTGGGGAGGGCTGGGGAGCAGCTGTATATAGGAGGAGTACAGTGCAGAGTTTTGCTGATCAGTGACCACCAGTTATCCGTTCTCAGCCTGAAAAAAACGCTCCATATCTGTGCTCAGTGTGCTGCATATATCTGTGCTCACACTGCTTAATTGTGGGGACTGGGGAGCAGCTGTATTATATAGCAGGAGTACAGTGCAGAGTTTTGCTGACAGTGACCACCAGTATACGTTGTCTGCCTGAAAAACACTCCATATCTGTGCTTAGTGTGCTGCTTTATTGTGGGGACTGGGGACCACCAGTATAATATTATATAGGAGGAGTACAGTGCAGAGTTTTGCTGACCAGTGACCACCAGTATATAATATATAGCATTACGGTACAGTAGGCCACTGCTGTACCTACCTCTGTGTCATCATTAAGTATACTATCCATCTAGATTCTATACCTGTGGTGCATTTCAGTTGTGCAGTTTGCTGACACAGTGACCACCAGTATATATAGCAGTACGGTACGGAAGGCCACTGCTGTACCTACCTCTGTGTCGTCATTAAGTATACTATCCATCTACATTCTATACCTGTGGTGCATTTTAGTTTTGCAGTTTGCTGACACAGTGACCACCAGTATACTATATATAGCAGTACGGTACGGAAGGCCACTGCTGTACCTACCTCTGTGTCGTCATTACGTATACTATCCATCTACATTCTATACCTGTGGTGCGCCTCTTTTTTTCTTTGCATCATGTGCTGTTTGGGGACAATTTTTTTGAAGTGCCATCCTGTCTGACACTGCAGTGCCACTCCTAGATGGGCCAGGTGTTTGTGTCGGCCACTTGTGTCGCTTAGCTTAGTCACACAGCGACCTTGGTGCGCCTCTTTTTTTCTTTGCATCATGTGCTGTTTGGGGACTATTTTTTTGAAGTGCCATCCTGCCTGACACTGCAGTGCCACTCCTAGATGGGCCAGGTGTTTGTGTCGGCCACTTGTGTCGCTTAGCTTAGCCATCCAGCGACCTCGGTGCAAATTTTAGGACTTAAAATAATATTGTGAGGTGTTCAGAATAGACTGGAAATGAGTGGAAATTATGGTTATTGAGGTTAATAATACTATGGGATCAAAATGACCCCCAAATTCTATGATTTAAGCTGTTTTTTAGGGTTTTTTGAAAAAACACCCGAATCCAAAACACCCCCGAATCCGACCAAAAATTTTCAGGGAGGTTTTGCCAAAACGCGTCCGAATCAAAAACACGGCCGCGGAACCGAATCCAAAACCAAAACACAAAACCCGAAAAATATCCGGTGCACATCACTAATTTTAACCTCATTCAGAACCTCTGGGATGAATTGGAGTAACTGGCGCGTTCTAGACCGACCCAACCCTCTTTAATGTTGCAGTTGGTCACTGTACTAAGGGCATAATTCAAGGTTGATTGCAAAACATTTTCCTCTAATGGGCAAATCATGTGCACTGCAGGCGGGGCACATGTTATTTCTGCCCCACCTGCACTGCACATGGTTTTGCCCATCAGAGGAAAATGTTGTTTTGCAATCAACGTTGAATTAGGCCCTTAAGGCGGAATGGCAAAACATATCACCTTCTGTTGTCCAGTAACTTGTGGACCGTTTTCCCAGAAGGATGTCTGCAGTAATCACTGCACATGGTCGATCCACAAAGTACTGATGTCAATGAAATCTTGTTGATCTATTTTCTGTGTTTAATCACTTTTGTATACAGTGCATATACTGTATAAAGATATATGTATAATCAATTTGAAAAGGTTTATTTACAGAAACAGCACCATTTCAGACCAAAAGGGTCATTTATCAAGCTATACAAGCCTTCTTGTTTGATTCAGCCTCTACTGAAGCAATACTGCGTTCCTAAGCCCTAAGTGATCAGCTTCAACAGTCCATACTTGAACCTAATTTGGCTGAAGGACAGAGAGAGGCTGATTATGACAAAAATGTATCACCAACATCCCTTTTATAGAGAATTTCAATCTGGACTTTTGTAAATGTTGGATCACAGTATTAAACAAATGTTCTATGAATCTGATGCTTCTGGTTGTAGAAGAGTCTAACCATGAAGTCAACAAAGCCAGAGCAGAGATTACCACTATTGAGAACAACATTTCTAGTAGCAGTTTCACCGATCAACCTATAGATTGGCAAATCAAATTGAAAACCACTATAGAGAAACACTGATAAAATTAATTTTGGGAGATGTAAGATGGGTTGGAGAGAGATAAAGTAGAGAAAGAAAAAGTGCTGATCAGGCAGCTTCTAATTGTAATTTTTTTAGCACAGCCTGTTAAGTGACAGTTAGTAACTGATTGGCTGGTACTATGGGGAAGATTTATCAAGGTAATGATGGGTACACACACTGGACGATATATCATCTATTCTATGAAATGGACAATACATCATTTTTGGATCGGCGGTTGTGTACACACGATATGTCTGTGAATTATGTCATTCACAGACATATCATGTCGGCCCTGCAGCACAGCTATATCGGCGCATCTGACTGTGTGTACAGGTGACCCACTGACCGTCTGTACACTTGCTGCATTAACCGTCGATGACTGACATCTCAATTGGTGATGTTGTTGTGATGTCTGCACATTGAGCGGACAATCTTTAAGTGTGTATGTTCCCCAGATTCAACCCCTCGGTTAGTGGATATGGCGGTCTGCAGACAGGTTGGGTAAGTGTGCATTTAGCCTTAGAGACAAAGTAGAGAGTGATAAAGTACCAACTAATCAGTTCCTGTCTTTTTATAGGCTGTGTTTGAAAAATGACAGGAGCTGATTGGTTTGTACTCTCTCCACTATTTCTCTCTCCAAACTTTCATAAATCTCCCCCTATTGTATATCTCTCTCCACTTTATCTCCCGCCAAGCTCTGATAGATCCCCCAAAGTACTAACCAATGAGTTTATAACTGTCATTTTTCAAACCCAACATGTAAAAAGACAGTCGCTGATTGGTTAGTACCTTATCTCTCTCCAAGCTTTGATAAATCTCACATATTATTATTTAAAAATGACAAATTACACAAAGGTTTGTATAGCTTGATGAAGGACCTTTGTGGTCTGAAACATTGTTGTTTCTGCAAATAAACTTCAGTGTTTATGCAATTGATGTTATTTGAGCACCATTCTTTCCTGTTGCTACATTGTAATAATTTAGTTCTGCCACCCTCTCCTATCTACACTTTTTGCTGGAGTGCCTACTTTTTCCAATTACTGATAGATAGATAGATAGATAGATAGATAGATAGATAGATAGATAGATAGATAGATAGATAGATAGATGCAGTCTTTTTGGGACTACACAATCTCTATTTTCAAGTGCACAAAGATGTATTTAAAAAAAAGTTCTGAACTTAAAGATGGGGATTTACCAAGTTCAGAAATGTGTCCTTCTTTTAAGATGTTACCCTGTATGTCTGTTTTTCTTCAATAAAATGGCTCTAATGAGCATGTTCTGATTCAAGAATCTAGTAGCCTTGCCCTTTTCTGAATTTACACCTTGCTTTTGGGTTTGAGGAGACCAGTTTTGCAGGGGCATCGCCCCTCATGAAAGAAGGTTATAATGGGGAGATTTCACACACTTTTTCTCTTTGGGTCAAACTTAACAAGCACAGAATACAAATTAAGCAAACAATGCCTTTTTGGTTAAAGGTATTTTAGTATGTTAAGGGTAATAGTATATAGTATACCAGCAGCCTGAACTAGTATAACACCGATGTCTGCTTCTATTGATGGTTAACATTCATTTATTATCAAAGGTACATAAAAGGAAAACTCAAAGCAATATACCAATAGTAAAAATGTTAGTAAATAATGGATACTTGCCAGAAACTTACAATATAAATATAAAACGGAATAAAGGAAAAGTGGGGCAGATGTATTAAGCCTGGTGAAGGGATAAAGAAGGGATAAAGCAGTGATAAGTGCAAGGTGACAACGAACCAGCCAGTCAGCTGCTAACTATAATTTTCAAATCCGTAATGATTGGCTGGTGCATTATCACCTTTCACTTATCACTGCTTTATCACTTCTATATCCCTTCTCCAGGTTGATACATCTGCCCCAGTGTTTCATATATTAGTTAAGCTTTTGTTAGCGTTTTATACACCTTACTATACCTTACTACGTTTTACAGCCTTTTCTGCCCTATTGGAATTTACATGTACTTTATTTATGGCTGAAAAAAATGTTTTACATTATCTGAGGACTGTGCAGGCATGAGGCTATATAATAGTCCTAATTTATTGTAGTTGGTTAGTTGCTAGGAACCTGTTGCTAGGTAGATTAGTGTTGGTTTAGTTATTGATTGGTTAAGCATTAGCATATTCGGTTTATTTTAGGGCGTATACCATTAAGGGGTTATTTAAGGTGATATTTGAATTTGGTTAGGTCTCTTTTCAGTTTGGAAGTATTTTTATTAATTTGTCTTACTAATTATTTACATTTAAAATTAGGCACAGCTAAGATGATGGGAAAGCACTTAAAACCAGCGGCTACATGTGGCGTAAGTGGTTGTTGGGGAGCACTTACCTTTTTGAAGGATGACGGCTGTTTCCTTCCCCTGCAGGGGAACAGTAACCACTTCTTTGTGGGAGCACCCATACTGTGCCATAGTAAAGGGTGGTGAGTCCTTCACAGCGCAGTGTATGCCTACAGTGTATAGAGGGGGAAAGATGGGTGTTTTAGTCAGCTCCATTTTTAAGAGATTTAAATGTCTAAAGCTGATTTTGGTAGCAGTTTTCTTTACCACCCTCTACAAATTAAAATCTGGTCAACGCAGTGGTATCAGTGTCTTTATTTTTAGTTGATATTTTTAGCTTAAGGTGTGTTATCAAGGTTAATTAAAAAACATTAATGGATGTATTATTAGGTAGACAGGACTGTTTTCTTCTCCCATTGTATAGATAAAAAATTATCAATACCGCTCTTATGTGGGGTACTCACTTGAACGATGGATATAATGACTGACTGACTGACCAATGTAGTAATTTTGGCAAAAGTGAACAAAACCATATTGAGGGTGCATACTTACTAATTATCAGATAATGGGGGATATTCAATTGTTTGAAAAGTTGGTTGGGTGTGTTTTTTCCTGTCTATTAGATATTAAAAAACTGACACCCAACTGACTTTTCAAACAATTGAATACCCCCAATATGTCTGCTCAAAAGAACCCATTTAAACATGCCCATCCAGGTGTGATGTCATTGTCATTGGTTCCTGCGAACAACATATCGTGCAGTCATTTGGTCATCTGTATGCACAATAAGATGTGAATGATACAGTATATCTACAGAATATCACATATGCCGTGCAGTACAGCTGATGCAATATATGTGTGAAAGACATCATTCACAGATGTACGATATTGTTTGTACTGCCGATGAACATGTGCACTGCGCGTGCGCACCCCAGGAGCCCAGTGAGATGCTGACAGGCAGAGGCGGTCGCGGGGCAGGAGAGGGCAAGCCAATGGCATTAGAATGCCATTGGCGGGGCACGGTCTGGACAACGGAGGCGTGTCTGGGCCGTTGGGGGGGCGGGCCACAGCAGCTGCGTGATGTCACGCACAGCCGCTGCGACCCGGAACGTGGCGAGTAGCGGCCTGCCAGTGCGCAGGAGCTGCACTGGCAGAGAGCTACTCATCAGGTACAAAAGCATTGCTGCCGTGTGATGCTTTTGTACCTATGCGCGGGGGCAGAGCCAGACGTGCTATATAGCACATCTACGATCAGATCTGAATTAGGTCCTATGCCCCTAAGAGTTGGTAAATCATGAAGTTAAAAAAGGGGACAGAGCTAAATATACCAGGCAACTCAAATGTTCCAAAATTTTAATTTTATTACAATTGAATAAAACATTCAGCTCTTATTGTAACATACACAAAAAAAGTCATCAGATAATTCAAGATATTGTACAGTATGAGCCATAGAGGGTAAATTTTGAGCCTAGTATAAGATGCGTAAAGACAGAAAATGTACAGCAAGTGATGAAAGTGATGATTAATGCCCAAGTAGACGTGCAAATTAGACGTGAGGATATACTGTAGAAAGAGAACAGTAGCTCCAGTAATGTCTCGGATTAACAGTTAATCTTGTAATACTTATATGCCTTACAATCATAGGTTCTCAAACTCAGGCCTCAGACCCCACACAGTTCATGTTTTCCAGGTCACCTGTGGATTTTTTATATTTTACAGTTGGTGATACACAGTGCACCTGCCAGGTGACCCGGAAAACAGGACCGATGTGGGGTCCTGAGGACCGAGTTTGAGATCCACTGCCTTAGATTAATAATGTTCTAGATAAGGAAAAGGATGGTCTCCTGTATAAAGATAAGACTTCCTATTTATTAATACATTATGGAAGATAAGACTGCTGTACTGTCAATGGGGCTACTATTGCTGTACTGAAAGTTGCAGTGAGTGCAAGAGTAACCAGTAGTCATCATAGAAATGAGTTACAGTGGTATCTACTCTAGGCAAAGTCAGTACAAGCTGAGCGCTGATGACACAGTGCAGCTGTCAGTTGCAAGTTAAATCCTAAATGAGAGTACCTAATAGCAAAGTTTAAAGGTAACTATATGTATTTATATATGATCAGGAGACTGGGAGGATATGGAATAGAGGGTCATTCAGACCTGATCGCACGCTACGGATTTTTGCAGTGCTGCAATCAGGTCAGAACTGCGCATGCGTATGCTCCGCCCATCGCCGGACAACGACGGGATTAATGAAGAAAGCAATCACATCGGTGATCGCAAGAAGATTGACAGACAGAGGCTATTTGTGGGTGTTACCTAACCATTTCCAGGGAGTGTCCGAAAAAACGAGGCGTGTCCAGCCGTTGGATGGGAGGATTCCTGACGTCAGCTCCGGGCCGGATGATCGCACTGGAAGAGTAAATCCTGAGCTGTGCAGAGACTGCACAAACTTCTGTGAACTTCTGTGTGCAGAAGTTTGTGCAGCTCTCTGCACATGCGATTGCACCCCTGCACAGTGTTTACCCCCTCCCCCTACAGACGGCACCTACCTGGTCGCAGCACAGCAAAAAAACGCCTGCGTGCGATCAGGTCTGAATCACCCCCATAGTCAGGACCATGTTTGTGTACAATGGGGATATCCTGTGGTCATTACCACAGGTTTTCTGTTATGAACCAGGTCTAATTCAGATCACAGAATATATGAAACATAAACCCGCTATATTCTGACAATCTTAGTGAGCAAACCAGAACTGCAATCCTGTGAGAAACGGTTCTGTTCATTGTTATATGGACAGGACAAAACCAGCATTACATGTCAGTCGATGATCAAATTCAGTGCAGGGAGAATTTCAGAAAGACTGACACAGGTGAAGTTAAACAGCAGGCATGAATTATCAGAACATGTGGAAAACTGCAGCATTAGCTGTGATGTGATGTGGTTGACCAGATTTCCAGAAAACTTGCAGAAGTCTGTGATGATGCAGAAAGTGTTGTTTCTTTTGCAGAGGTAAGGTAATGTAATGCACAGGTATTCAAACTCGGTCCTCAGGACCCCACACAGTGCATGTTTTGCAGGTAACCCAGCAGGTGCACAGGTGTATTAATTACACACTGACACATTTTAAAAGGTCCGCAGGTGGAGCTAATTATTTCACTTGCGATTCTGTGAGGAGACCAGCAAAACATGCACTGTGTGCTGAGGTGTAACTAAGGGGGGTCGAGCAGGGCACTTGCCCTGGCCGCCTTGGCAGGACCAGCAGAGAGGGTTGCTGCTGGCGGCCAGGGCATCATGCCCACTTGTCCCCATTACTGTTCCTCGCCCCCGGCCAGTCCCCCATCCTGCTGCTATGTAATAATGAGGGGAGGAGAGCGCAGCGTCTCTCCTACCCCTCAATGTGCTCAATGTCTGGTGACGGACGGTCCAGTGCGGCAGGGCGAGTCTCCTTGGCTTTGTAGCCAATCAGAGCTCGCGGACCAGCTTCTGATTGGCTGCCGGTCCGCAAGCTCTGATTGGCTAATGAACCGGCACCAATAAGATACCCGCAGCCGGAGACCGTACAGGACTTCATGGTGCGTTGAGGCCAGACAGGGAAGGCGCTGCAGCGGTGAGTGGGGAAGCGGGGAGCGGGAGGTGGGGGTAGTTTGGCAGTGGCACTGTGGAGCATTGTGTATCTGGCAGTGGCACTGTGGAGCATTGTGTATCTGGCAGTGGCACTGTGGGGCAATGTGTATCTGGCAGTGGCACTGTGGGGCAATGTGTATCTGGTAGTGGCCCTGTGAGGCAATGTGTATCTGGCAGTGGCACTGTGGGGCAATGTGTATCCGGCAGTGGCACTGTGGGGCAATGTGTATCTGGTAGTGGCCCTGTGGGGCAATGTGTATCTGGCAGTGGCACTGTGGGGCAATATGTATCTGGCAGTGGCACTGTGGGGCAATGTTTATCTGGCAGTGGCACTGTGAGGCAATGTGTATCTCTGTGGGGCAATGTGTATCTGGCAATGTGTATCTGGCACTGTGGGGTAATATGTATCTGGCACTGTGGGGTAATGTGTATCTGCCACTGTGGGGTAATGTGTATCTAGCACTGTGTGTACTGTGTAAAAAGGGGACTCTGCCTGCATACTGTGTAAAAAGGGTACTCTGCCTGCATACTGTGTAAAAAGGGGCTCTACTGCCGTAATGTGCAAAAATTGAATGAAGGTGTGCTGAGAGACGACACAAGGGGTAGGTGATAGTGTGCTGAGAGACGACACAAGGAGGAGGTGATAGTGTGCTGAGAGATGACACAAGGGGTAGGTGATAGTGTGCTGAGAGACGACACAAGGAGGAGGTGATAGTGTGCTGAGAGATGACACAAGGGGTAGGTGATAGTGTGCTGAGAGACGACACAAGGAGGAGGTGATAGTATACTGAGAGATGACACAAGGGGTAGGTGATAGTGTGCTGAGAGGCGACACAAGGAGGAGGTGATAGTGTGGTGAGAGGCGACACAGCGGGTAGGTAATAGTCATGTTGGCACGCCCCATTTTCAGTGGTCACACCCCTTCTGGGATGTGACCACACCCCTTCTGGTGCGTGACCACGCCCCTTTTTCCAACATGTGCCTTCGACTCGCGCACATACTTTGCTTTGGATTTATTTTATTTTTTATTGGGGGGGGGGCGCCACTCTTCATCTTGCCCTGGGCTCCGAAAACCCTAGTTACGCCTCTGACTGTGTGGGCTCCTGAGGACCGGGTTTGAGAACCTGTGATCTAATGTGATAAGCAGGTTCAGCGATCTGTGGCAGACAAGATATATCCAAACATAGGGCCTAATTCAGTAAGGATTGCAAATTCTTCTAATTTGCAGACTTTGTAATCCTTTTGTTCGCATGGTCCATCGCAGGGCAAGGCCACTCCCATCATGCCGACTGCCGCCTCCTTCTCTTGATGAAGCAGAAATTGCATTTGCATCGCAATTTCTGCTTCATCACAGTGTTCTGAGAAAGTATGTTGGACTCTCATCTGGAAACTTTGCTAATAGAATTCTATTCAAGTTTGGAACAATGGGGCTAATTCAAGTTGGATCGCAAATCGCGATCCATCCGGAATTATTGCGGTCGCTCCATGGGTGCATGCGCAGTGCCTATTCTGAGCAGAAAATGCGAACGCCTCTGCCTGTCAATCAGAGGCTTTCGCAAGGCAAGGGGTGCCAATGCTCCATTTCCGAGACGGAGCGTTGCAGGGGCGTAGTCTGTAAATGGTGGGTGTGCCCTTCACAAATGGGGGGCGCGATGGGGCCTGATCGCGATCAGAAACATGGCGGTTGGCCTCCTACCTGAGGTCAATCCACAGCAGGTTCTGATGGGTTCGAAATGACAGCAATTCTGCTGCTTAGTAAATGTTACCCTAATAGATACAGTTCCTTTTAATTGCCAAAAATATATTTGTATCTATAAAAAAATTGTCTCAGCTATTACTGACATTCTACAAACGAATGTTTTCCTTCTGCATAGCAAGCTTCAGGTTATTTTTACACGAAGGCACTCAGATGCTAGTGAAAGCAGCAGTAGTTGGGTTTTTTTTCTTGTTTTTTTTTAACTGGCACAGTTCTTACATGCTGGTGATGTGCACTTGGCATTTTCAGAATCTGCAGGAAGACGATAGATTGATTTGTTAAAGTTAATGCTGTTATTTTTAAAAGTTAGGTAAGCAGGTTATAATAAGTCTTCTGAGAGCATGTTGTTAGTGATGTGAGGGTCAAAATCAGTAACAATCGATGGCCATGAAAGTGGACAACTTTAGACCTCAAGTATTTCGGCGCCATTATATAAAAGTAGCATATTTATTACAATCAAAAGGCAAAAGCACAATATATATTCCCCTTTAACAAGTCTATGCTCCTAGGAAAATCTTATCTGTCTCCCTGCCTTCCTTTTAGATTTGAGTTAGTCCCCATTCTGCAAATTGAAGTGGTGGATATCCCACTAGACACGTACCTAGGGGTGATACTTGCTGGGGGGTGGCACAGCATGCTCCCTTGCATGAGAGCCCTGCTATGCCAATTGCCAGATGTGGCCAGGTGATTTTATTTAATTTTATATTTTTTTATTAAGACTTTTTTTGTTTAGTTTTGTAACTGGTGAGGGAGGAAGGGCAATGGTCAGTACACTGTGGTTGTAGGGGGGGGGGGGGTGAGGTTGCTGCTACTTTGAAAGTCAGGAGGCTCCAACAGTGACATGATGGGGGACATATCGTGCAGTCATTTGGTCATCTGTATGCACAATAAGATGTGAATGATACAGTATATCTACAGAATATCACATATGCCGTGCAGTACAGCTGATGCAATATATGTGTGAAAGACATCATTCACAGATGTACGATATTGTTTGTACTGCCGATGAACATGTGCACTGCGCGTGCGCACCCCAGGAGCCCAGTGAGATGCTGACAGGCAGAGGCGGTCGCGGGGCAGGAGAGGGCAAGCCAATGGCATTAGAATGCCATTGGCGGGGCACGGTCTGGACAACGGAGGCGTGTCTGGGCCGTTGGGGGGGCGGGCCACAGCAGCTGCGTGATGTCACGCACAGCCGCTGCGACCCGGAACGTGGCGAGTAGCGGCCTGCCAGTGCGCAGGAGCTGCACTGGCAGAGAGCTACTCATCAGGTACAAAAGCATTGCTGCCGTGTGATGCTTTTGTACCTATGCGCGGGGGCAGAGCCAGACGTGCTATATAGCACATCTACGATCAGATCTGAATTAGGTCCTATGCCCCTAAGAGTTGGTAAATCATGAAGTTAAAAAAGGGGACAGAGCTAAATATAACAGGCAACTCAAATGTTCCAAAATTTAAATTTTATTACGATTGAATAAAACATTCAGCTCTTATTGTAACATACACAAAAAAAGTCATCAGATAATTCAAGATATTGGCCCTCATTCCGAGTTGATCGGTCGCAAGGCGAATTTAGCAGAGTTACACACGCTAAGCCGCCGCCTACTGGGAGTGAATCTTAGCATCTTAAAATTGCGACCGATGTATTCGCAATATTGCGATTACTAACTACTTAGCAGTTTCTGAGTAGCTCCAGACTTACTCTGCCTGTGCGATCAGTTCAGTGCTTGTCGTTCCTGGTTGACGTCACAAACACACCCAGCTTTCGCCCAGGCACTCCCACCGTTTCTCCGGCCACTCCTGCGTTTTTTCCGGAAACGGTAGCGTTTTCAGCCACACGCCCCTGAAACGCCGTGTTTCCGCCCAGTAACACCCATTTCCTGTCAATCACATTACGATCGCCGGAGCGAAGAAAAAGCCGTGAGTAAAAATACTTTCATCATAGTAAAGTTACTTGGCGCAGTCGCAGTGCGAACATTGCGCATGCGTACTAAGCGGATTTTCACTGCGATGCGATGAAAAATACCGAGCGAACAACTCGGAATGAGGGCCATTGTACAGTATGAGCCATAGAGGGTAAATTTTGAGCCTAGTATAAGATGCGTAAAGACAGAAAATGTACAGCAAGTGATGAAAGTGACGATTAATGCCCAAGTAGACGTGCAAATTAGACGTGAGGATATACTGTAGAAAGAGAACAGTAGCTCCAGTAATGTCTCGGATTAACAGTTAATCTGGTAATACTTATATGCCTTACAATCATAGGTTCTCAAACTCAGGCCTCAGACCCCACACAGTTCATGTTTTCCAGGTCACCTGTGGATTTTTTATATTTTACAGTTGGTGATACACAGTGCACCTGCCAGGTGACCCGGAAAACAGGACCGATGTGGGGTCCTGAGGACCGAGTTTGAGATCCACTGCCTTAGATTAATAATGTTCTAGATAAGGAAAAGGATGGTCTCCTGTATAAAGATAAGACTTCCTATTTATTAATACATTATGGAAGATAAGACTGCTGTACTGTCAATGGGGCTACTATTGCTGTACTGAAAGTTGCAGTGAGTGCAAGAGTAACCAGTAGTCATCATAGAAATGAGTTACAGTGGTATCTACTCTAGGCAAAGTCAGTACAAGCTGAGCGCTGATGACACAGTGCAGCTGTCAGTTGCAAGTTAAATCCTAAATGAGAGTACCTAATAGCAAAGTTTAAAGGTAACTATATGTATTTATATATGATCAGGAGACTGGGAGGATATGGAATAGAGGGTCATTCAGACCTGATCGCACGCTACGGATTTTTGCAGTGCTGCAATCAGGTCAGAACTGCGCATGCGTATGCTCCGCCCATCGCCGGACAACGACGGGATTAATGAAGAAAGCACGTTTTGTAACTGGTGAGGGAGGAAGGGCAATGGTCAGTACACTGTGGTTGTAGGGGGGGGGGTGAGGTTGCTGCTACTTTGAAAGTCAGGAGGCTCCAACAGTGACATGATGGGGGACAACCGATAATGTTGTGCCTAGGGCTAGGCCAGGGGGCAGGTTGTCATTTTGCCCCCTGGACCAGTACAAATTTAGTGATTCAGGGCCGCTTGCGTTTCAGCCACTCGGTTCTACTGCATAACATATAAACCCTAGCTCAAGCACAGAGAGCGGGGCTATCAGGAAATGGCTGCCCCCATAGCGTTCTACTAAACAATGGCCACTGCTAACCAATGAGGTGCCAGGTTTCCTTTTCCATGACCAAAGCTGCTAAAGAGTGGGGAAAATGGGTGGGGCCTATCGGGGGAGTCTGTGTCAGGACCCCTGCTGCCTCTGCACTCCTCAGACTAATTGCTGCTGTTACTGCCTTAGGGAGTGGACATTTCATCCTGCTGGGACCACCAGTTCTGAGCAGCAGTACAGAGGGACACTGGCAGAAGGTAAGATTCAGCACTGGGTATACCATGCTACTGGACAGCACTGGGCACACCATAGTACTAAGACATTACTGGGCACACCATAGTACTAGGAAGTACTGGGCACACCATAATACTATGCCAGCACTGGGCACACCCTAGTACTGGGCACAACATAAATACTGTGCAGAACTGGGCACACCCAGAGCCGTAAGGAGCAGTGCCATCTTTTCGTATAGGCTCAAGGGGCACTTGCCCAAGGGCCCCAGGAGTATAAGGACCCTAGGCTGATAGCTGAGGGTCCCCTCTTTCCAGGGGTACCAGATTTTTGAAAATCGTCCCTGGGGAACCAGAGATATCAGACTTCAAAGCAGTGGTCCTCATCCAAGCCTGTTAATTGCTCTTCCCAGCCAGATATCTCGGGTTCTGTTTGACTTAGAGTTTTTCTGATGGTATACTCCAAAATCTGAGACTCTCACCTTTTGGTGGACACTAGCAACTTGTCTCTACTATACCCAGAACTAGAGATTTTAGCCTTCAAGCAGCTGGCCCCTGCTCCAGATCCACACGCCTGGTATGCAGTTTTATATTTTCAGCGGTGGATTGCTCTGACTCCTGAACTCTGATCCCCAAGTCCCCAGTTCCTCCTGAAAGTTGGGACTCTAGTTTTTTTTATCCCATTCAAAGCTAAGAAATCTATTTCCAGGAACTGGAGATATCTGCAGTCAAGCAAACTGCCCTCCCACCAGAAAATGATTCATATTAAGGCCACTCCACTATCCATCCCTCCTCTGCGTATAAAACTAGAGATGAGCGCCTGTAATTTTTCGGGTTTTGTGTTTTGGTTTTGGGTTCGGTTCCGCGGCCGTGTTTTGGGTTCGAACGCGTTTTGGCAAAACCTCACCGAATTTTTTTTGTCGGATTCGGGTGTGTTTTGGATTCGGGTGTTTTTTTCAAAAAACACTAAAAAACAGCTTAAATCATAGAATTTGGGGGTCATTTTGATCCCAAAGTATTATTAACCTCAAAAACCATAATTTACACTCATTTTCAGTCTATTCTGAATACCTCACACCTCACAATATTATTTTTAGTCCTAAAATTTGCACCGAGGTCGCTGTGTGAGTAAGATAAGCGACCCTAGTGGCCGACACAAACACCGGGCCCATCTAGGAGTGGCACTGCAGTGTCACGCAGGATGTCCCTTCCAAAAAACCCTCCCCAAACAGCACATGACGCAAAGAAAAAAAGAGGCGCAATGAGGTAGCTGTGTGAGTAAGATTAGCGACCCTAGTGGCCGACACAAACACCGGGCCCATCTAGGAGTGGCACTGCAGTGTCACGCAGGATGGCCCTTCCAAAAAACCCTCCCCAAACAGCACATGACGCAAAGAAAAAAAGAGGCGCAATGAGGTAGCTGTGTGAGTAAGATTAGCGACCCTAGTGGCCGACACAAACACCGGGCCCATCTAGGAGTGGCATTGCAGTGTCACGCAGGATGTCCCTTCCAAAAAACCCTCCCCAAACAGCACATGACGCAAAGAAAAAAAGAGGCGCAATGAGGTAGCTGTGTGAGTAAGATTAGCGACCCTAGTGGCCGACACAAACACCGGGCCCATCTAGGAGTGGCACTGCAGTGTCACGCAGGATGTCCCTTCCAAAAAACCCTCCCCAAACAGCACATGACGCAAAGAAAAAAAGAGGCGCAATGAGGTAGCTGACTGTGTGAGTAAGATTAGCGACCCTAGTGGCCGACACAAACACCGGGCCCATCTAGGAGTGGCACTGCAGTGTCACGCAGGATGTCCCTTCCAAAAAACCCTCCCCAATCAGCACATGATGCAAAGAAAAAGAAAAGAAAAAAGAGGTGCAAGATGGAATTGTCCTTGGGCCCTCCCACCCACCCTTATGTTGTATAAACAAAACAGGACATGCACACTTTAACCAACCCATCATTTCAGTGACAGGGTCTGCCACACGACTGTGACTGATATGACGGGTTGGTTTGGACCCCCCCCAAAAAAGAAGCAATTAATCTCTCCTTGCACAAACTGGCTCTACAGAGGCAAGATGTCCACCTCATCTTCACCCTCCGATATATCACCGTGTACATCCCCCTCCTCACAGATTATCAATTCGTCCCCACTGGAATCCACCATCTCAGCTCCCTGTGTACTTTGTGGAGGCAATTGCTGCTGGTCAATGTCTCCGCGGAGGAATTGATTATAATTCATTTTAATAAACATCATCTTCTCCACATTTTCTGGATGTAACCTCGTACGCCGATTGCTGACAAGGTGAGCGGCGGCACTAAACACTCTTTCGGAGTACACACTTGTGGGAGGGCAACTTAGGTAGAATAAAGCCAGTTTGTGCAAGGGCCTCCAAATTGCCTCTTTTTCCTGCCAGTATAAGTACGGACTGTGTGACGTGCCTACTTGGATGCGGTCACTCATATAATCCTCCACCATTCTATCAATGTTGAGAGAATCATATGCAGTGACAGTAGACGACATGTCCGTAATCGTTGTCAGGTCCTTCAGTCCGGACCAGATGTCAGCATCAGCAGTCGCTCCAGACTGCCCTGCATCACCGCCAGCGGGTGGGCTCGGAATTCTGAGCCTTTTCCTCGCACCCCCAGTTGCGGGAGAATGTGAAGGAGGAGATGTTGACAGGTCGCGTTCCGCTTGACTTGACAATTTTGTCACCAGCAGGTCTTTCAACCCCAGCAGACTTGTGTCTGCCGGAAAGAGAGATCCAAGGTAGGCTTTAAATCTAGGATCGAGCACGGTGGCCAAAATGTAGTGCTCTGATTTCAACAGATTGACCACCCGTGAATCCTTGTTAAGCGAATTAAGGGCTGCATCCACAAGTCCCACATGCCTAGCGGAATCGCTCCCTTTTAGCTCCTTCTTCAATGCCTCCAGCTTCTTCTGCAAAAGCCCGATGAGGGGAATGACCTGACTCAGGCTGGCAGTGTCTGAACTGACTTCACGTGTGGCAAGTTCAAAGGGCATCAGAACCTTGCACAACGTTGAAATCATTCTCCACTGCACTTGAGACAGGTGCATTCCACCTCCTATATCGTGCTCAATTGTATAGGCTTGAATGGCCTTTTGCTGCTCCTCCAACCTCTGAAGCATATAGAGGGTTGAATTCCACCTCGTTACCACTTCTTGCTTCAGATGATGGCAGGGCAGGTTCAGTAGTTTTTGGTGGTGCTCCAGTCTTCTGTACGTGGTGCCTGTACGCCAAAAGTGTCCCGCAATTCTTCTGGCCACCGACAGCATCTCTTGCACGCCCCTGTCGTTTTTTAAAAAATTCTGCACCACCAAATTCAAGGTATGTGCAAAACATGGGACGTGCTGGAATTTGCCCATATTTAATGCACACACAATATTGCTCGCGTTGTCCGATGCCACAAATCCACAGGAGAGTCCAATTGGGGTAAGCCATTCCGCGATGATCTTCCTCAGTTGCCGTAAGAGGTTTTCAGCTGTGTGCGTATTCTGGAAAGCGGTGATACAAAGCGTAGCCTGCCTAGGAAAGAGTTGGCGTTTGCGAGATGCTGCTACTGGTGCCGCCGCTGCTGTTCTTGCGGCGGGAGTCCATACATCTACCCAGTGGGCTGTCACAGTCATATAGTCCTGACCCTGCCCTGCTCCACTTGTCCACATGTCCGTGGTTAAGTGGACATTGGGTACAACTGCATTTTTTAGGACACTGGTGAGTCTTTTTCTGACGTCCGTGTACATTCTCGGTATCGCCTGCCTAGAGAAGTGGAACCTAGATGGTATTTGGTAACGGGGGCACACTGCCTCAATAAATTGTCTAGTTCCCTGTGAACTAACGGCGGATACCGGACGCACGTCTAACACCAACATAGTTGTCAAGGCCTCAGTTATCCGCTTTGCAGTAGGATGACTGCTGTGATATTTCATCTTCCTCGCAAAGGACTGTTGAACAGTCAATTGCTTACTGGAAGTAGTACAAGTGGGCTTACGACTTCCCCTCTGGGATGACCATCGACTCCCAGCGGCAACAACAGCAGCGCCAGCAGCAGTAGGCGTTACACGCAAGGATGCATCGGAGGAATCCCAGGCAGGAGAGGACTCGTCAGAATTGCCAGTGACATGGCCTGCAGGACTATTGGCATTCCTGGGGAAGGAGGAAATTGACACTGAGGGAGTTGGTGGGGTGGTTTGCGTGAGCTTGGTTACAAGAGGAAGGGATTTACTGGTCAGTGGACTGCTTCCGCTGTCACCCAAAGTTTTTGAACTTGTCACTGACTTATTATGAATGCGCTGCAGGTGACGTATAAGGGAGGATGTTCCGAGGTGGTTAACGTCCTTACCCCTACTTATTACAGCTTGACAAAGGGAACACACGGCTTGACACCTGTTGTCCGCATTTCTGGTGAAATACCTCCACACCGAAGAGCTGATTTTTTTGGTATTTTCACCTGGCATGTCAACGGCCATATTCCTCCCACGGACAACAGGTGTCTCCCCGGGTGCCTGACTTAAACAAACCACCTCACCATCAGAATCCTCCTGGTCAATTTCCTCCCCAGCGCCAGCAACACCCATATCCTCCTCATCCTGGTGTACTTCAACACTGACATCTTCAATCTGACTATCAGGAACTGGACTGCGGGTGCTCCTTCCAGCACTTGCAGGGGGCGTGCAAATGGTGGAAGGCGCATGCTCTTCACGTCCAGTGTTGGGAAGGTCAGGCATCGCAACCGACACAATTGGACTCTCCTTGTGGATTTGGGATTTCGAAGAATGCACAGTTCTTTGCTGTGCTGCTTTTGCCAGCTTGAGTCTTTTCATTTTTCTAGCGAGAGGCTGAGTGCTTCCATCCTCATGTGAAGCTGAACCACTAGCCATGAACATAGGCCAGGGCCTCAGCCGTTCCTTGCCACTCCGTGTCGTAAATGGCATATTGGCAAGTTTACGCTTCTCCTCCGACAATTTTATTTTAGGTTTTGGAGTCCTTTTTTTTCTGATATTTGGTGTTTTGGATTTGACATGCTCTGTACTATGACATTGGGCATCGGCCTTGGCAGACGACGTTGCTGGCATTTCATCGTCTCGGCCATGACTAGTGGCAGCAGCTTCAGCACGAGGTGGAAGTGGATCTTGATCTTTCCCTAATTTTGGAACCTCAACATTTTTGTTCTCCATATTTTAATAGGCACAACTAAAAGGCACCTCAGGTAAACAATGGAGATGGATACTAGTATACAATTATGGACTGCCTGCCGACTGCAGACACAGAGGTAGCCACAGCCATGAACTACCGTACTGTACTGTGTCTGCAGCTAATATAGACTGGTTGATAAAGAGAAGATGTCTATGTAACTATGTATGTATAAAGAAGACTGAAAAAAATCCACGGTTAGGTGGTATACAATTATGGACGGACTGCCTGCCGAGTGCAGACACAGAGGTAGCCACAGCCGTGAACTACCGTACTGTACTGTGTCTGCAGCTAATATAGACTGGTTGATAAAGAGAAGATGTCTATGTAACTATGTATGTACAAAGAAGAATGAAAAAAAACCACGGTTAGGTGGTATACAATTATGGACGGACTGCCTGCCGAGTGCAGACACAGAGGTAGCCACAGCCATGAACTACCGTACTGTACTGTGTCTGCAGCTAATATAGACTGGTTGATAAAGAGAAGATGTCTATGTAACTATGTATGTATAAAGAAGACTGAAAAAAATCCACGGTTAGGTGGTATACAATTATGGACGGACTGCCTGCCGAGTGCAGACACAGAGGTAGCCACAGCCGTGAACTACCGTACTGTACTGTGTCTGCAGCTAATATAGACTGGTTGATAAAGAGAAGATGTCTATGTAACTATGTATGTATAAAGAAGAATGAAAAAAAACCACGGTTAGGTGGTATACAATTATGGACTGACTGCCTGCCGAGTGCAGACACAGAGGTAGCCACAGCCGTGAACTACCGTACTGTACTGTGTCTGCAGCTAATATAGACTGGTTGATAAAGAGAAGATGTCTATGTAACTATGTATGTATAAAGAAGAATGAAAAAAATCCACGGTTAGGTGGTATTACAATTATGGACGGACTGCCTGCCGAGTGCAGAGACACAGAGGTAGCCACAGCCGTGAACTACCGTACTGTGTCTGCTGCGACTGGATGATAAATGATATAAAAAATATATATATATCACTACTGCAGCCGGACAGGTATATATTATATATTATATAATGACGGACCTGCTGGACACTGTCTGTCAGCAGAATGAGTTTTATTTTTATAGAATAAAAAAAAAAAAACACACAAGTGAAGTCACACGACGAGTGTTTAACTTTTTCAGGCAATCACAATATAAGTATACTACTAACTATACTGGTGGTCAGTGTGGTCAGGTCACTGGTCAGTCACACTGGCAGTGGCACTCCTGCAGCAAAAGTGTGCACTGTTTAATTTTAATATAATATGTACTCCTGGCTCCTGCTATAACCTATAACTGGCACTGCAGTAGTGCTCCCCAGTCTCCCCCACAATTATAAGCTGTGTGAGCTGAGCAGTCAGACAGATATATAATATATATAGATGATGCAGCACACTGGCCTGAGCCAGAGCAGTGCACACAGATATGGTATGTGACTGACTGAGTCACTGTGTGTATCGCTTTTTTCAGGCAGAGAACGGATATATTAAATAAACTGCACTGTGTGTCTGGTGGTCACTCACTATATAATATATTATGTACTCCTGGCTCCTGCTATAACCTATAACTGGCACTGCAGTAGTGCTCCCCAGTCTCCCCCACAATTATAAGCTGTGTGAGCTGAGCAGTCAGACAGATATATATAATATTATATATAGATAATAGATGATGCAGCACACTGGCCTGAGCCTGAGCAGTGCACACAGATATGGTATGTGACTGACTGAGTCACTGTGTGTATCGCTTTTTTCAGGCAGAGAACGGATATATTAAATAAACTGCACTGTGTGTCTGGTGGTCACTCACTATATAATATATTATGTACTCCTGGCTCCTGCTATAACCTATAACTGGCACTGCAGTAGTGCTCCCCAGTCTCCCCCACAATTATAAGCTGTGTGAGCTGAGCAGTCAGACAGATATATATAATATTATATATAGATAATAGATGATGCAGCACACTGGCCTGAGCCTGAGCAGTGCACACAGATATGGTATGTGACTGAGTCACTGTGTGCTGTGTATCGCTTTTTTCAGGCAGAGAACGGATTATAAAGTAAACTGCACTGTCCTCACTAGTAAACTCTCTCCACTCAGTCTCTACACTTCTACAGTAACAGTACTCCTCCTAGTCAGCTCCAGTAAATCTCTCTCAGTCTCTTATAATCTAAATGGAGAGGACGCCAGCCACGTCCTCTCCCTATCAATCTCAATGCACGTGTGAAAAATGGCGGCGACGCGCGGCTCCTTATATAGAATCCGAGTCTCGCGATAGAATCCGAGCCTCGCGAGAATCCGACAGCGTCATGATGACGTTCGGGCGCGCTCGGGTTAACCGAGCAAGGCGGGAAGATCCGAGTCTGCTCGGACCCGTGAAAAAAACCATGAAGTTCTGGCGGGTTCGGATTCAGAGAAACCGAACCCGCTCATCTCTATATAAAACACCCCCCAACCACCCTGGAAGTCATGCACCAGGGCCCCTTCATTCAGCCCAATGCCCACTTCTGCAGGTTACTGTTCTCACTCCCGCCCCATCTGTGCAGTAACGAAGTAATTAGCACAAACTACTGCTCCAGGTCCTACTTGCTGAGCGGAAGATAGAACACACCCTACTGCCCGCGGGACATCAAATCTGCCACTGATCAGTGACCTGCGGTGAGGTCAGTGGCTGGGGAGGCACTGACTTCTCCAGTACATCCCCAGTAGCACAAGAACACAAACCTCAGCTCACTTTTTAGGAACAGCAGATAACATTACACATAATGCGTTCTGTAGTTCCAGTTACACACGTAATGCATCCTGTAGTGCCAGTTACACACGTAATGCATCCTGTAGTGCCAGTTACAAGTAATTCCCCCTGTCTCGGATGTGGGAGTGAGCTACTCCCCTGCCCACAGTCAGTCCCCTCCTTCCCCCAGCCCCTCTCACCTGGGTCCTGCTTAGAGCTGCTGGCGGGAGAGTGCAGCAGGTCCGGTTCTGCTGCTGAGTCTGCTCTGCTGCCTGAGAGGAGGAGAGTGCCAGCCGCCACTGCATGGTGCTCTGGGCTTCCCAGCGCCACCTCTATACCCACTGCAGAATATTAGCTGCTGCGCTTGGCTCTCCCCAACCTCTGATGCTGCCAGCTGCACCTGTGGGGTAACGAAGATCACCAGGCGCGGGCAGCTCCTGCCACCAGCAGAAGCAGCGGGAGATGATCAGGGGTGAGGAGAGAAGAGCTGATTATTGGCAGCTCTGAATCCCTTGTCCCGCCACAACTTATGCGTGATTGGACCAGCTGATCCAGCAATCTGCATATCTGCCTTGCTTACAGGGATGTGCTTTGATGTTGGCTGAAAGCCCATCCCTGTCAGTGAGGCACTTCTATAGGTGCCGCTTTTTTCACTGTTCTCAATGGGCTTTTACAGCTCAGTGCTTGGCCCCACCCCCCTGCTGTATCCCTGTTCCCATTGTCAACGGGAGGCACTGCTATCAGTGCCTCACAAACTAGTTTAATGCATTGCAAAGATTAGAATAATATAAAGAGGATACTTATGACACTGAATATGTGTCATAGGTATCTTCTTTGTATTATTGTAATCATTAATCACGTCCCTGCCGCTGATAGCACTCCCCATCCCTACTGCTGGAGGATGGGTAGGGGCCCCAGTGCATTGCTGTGCCCAGGGGCCTACACTGCTGTTAAGATGGCCCTGGTAAGTAGGATGATATGGCCAGTGCAGCTGCACAGACCGTGACAGCAGCACCTCCCACTGTCGCAATCTCTATTTGCTGGGTGCCCGCTGCTGTGTACGTTAGTAGCAGTGCTCCACTGCACTCCAGATCACTGACTCCCGGTTCCCACACTTTGTATAGGGAGTGATGTTGTTTAGTGCAGAGTGGCCTCATTCTTCAGTGAGCCCACAGATTTATTGGCAGGTGCTCACTGCTTCTTATGGGGGCTGATCAGCAACAGCAGCCCCCGCATTGACAACTAGCATCTACAAATTTGCAGGGTTGTGTTTATTTTTTCCTGTGGGGGCCAACGTGTTTTATTTTTTTCCTGTAAGGGCTAGTGAGTTCTATTTTTTCCTGCAAGAGCCAATGTGTTTGTCTTTTCCTATTGGGTCAATGTGTTTCTTTGTTTTTTCCTGTGGGGGTCAATGTGTTTTATTTTTTTCTTGTGCAATGTTTTTAGTCTGTACATGCATCTGAGTTGCAGCGCACATATTTTCCAGCAGTGTTCATACAGAGTTGCAGTACAGACACATGCACGTAGATGTGTATTAGATATGTGATGGAGATTCCTAGGAGTTTACAGGTGGATGGCTAATCAGACACAGATGTAGCATAGTATGGGCGTGTTATGTATGTATGGGCGTGTTATGTATGTATGGGCGTGTTAGTTTGGGAGCAGGCGATTGTAAAATCAAATTTAATTGAACACAAGTTACACCATTGATGTATTTGATTATAGTTCTTAGAGAGAATGATTTTTCATTTATTGCATTTAAACCACATCCCCATTAGATTCACCACACCTGCAGTTTTTTTGCCACTTCCATTTTGCCGTTGCCGTGCACTGGTAAAAAAGCTTGGACCATTTGATTGCATTTGCCCTCCAGGTTAAAAGTTGCCAGCCAGCCCCTGCTGAAGAGTATGGGGAGAGACATGTCTGGAGGGAGTACTAGTGCATCTACTAGGTACAGTCTTTCATACAGGCTATTGTACCAGCAGCTCTGAACAGGTGCTGTCTCCACACATCATGGCTCCTTACTGGGCTACTGGGCCTTATATAGTACAATTTTACAATGCAGACCCTAGTTTAACAGCTTTTACCTATATATTTTAGGCATTTCCTGCTTTTTAGTGAGAATAGAGGTCACATTCACCAATACAGATTAATGACCTGTACATTAAACATCTTTCCACCTGATATGCTTCCTATATGTATTTCAATGCAAAAATATGGGTAAATAGCATGTTTCACTAATATCATATTATAAATAATACATAATGTATATAGTTTAAATACACACACATATATATATTCGCTTGTATTCTCCTGCTATATAGTTGTTATCTCTTTGAATATGTAATAGATTTATTCTGCATAGGAAAATAGTGCAAGTTCACTATTATCAATTCTTTATGTAGTGTACAACTTTGAATGTCTGATATGTACTACATGCAGAAGTGGAATAATATATGGGAAGGTTTACGCTCGAAGTTGCATTTGTATAAATTGCTCCAGGGTATACTTGCATCTGTTACTAGCCTCTGTGAGTACGGTTTAGCTGTGGAAATATTACCTATTTTGGCATGTCAGACCTATAATTCTCCCAGATTGATACTGCTGTTTTAAAAAAAAATTATTCTGGACTAAAAACTCATGTCTTCTATAACAAGAACAAGTGCATACTATGATACATAAATGCATTGTTCTTCAGTGGTTCAGGGCCTACTATTCTGAGAATGAACTGTGCAGTATACATGAACAATATTATTTGGATATACAAGTGCTCTAATTTATTGTCCTACTTATATTACAAATGTAATACTTATACTAGGGATGTGCACTTGAAATTTTTCGGGTTTTGTGTTTTGGTTTTGGGTTCGGTTCCGCGGCCGTGTTTTGGGTTCGACCGCGTTTTGGCAAAACCTCACCGAATTTTTTTTGTCGGATTCGGGTGTGTTTTGGATTCGGGTGTTTTTTTCAAAAAACCCTAAAAAACAGCTTAAATCATAGAATTTGGGGGTCATTTTGATCCCAAAGTATTATTAACCTCAAAAACCATAATTTCCACTCATTTTCAGTCTATTCTGAATACCTCACACCTCACAATATTATTTTTAGTCCTAAAATTTGCACCAAGGTCGCTGGATGACTAAGCTAAGCGACCCTAGTGGCCGACACAAACACCTGGCCCATCTAGGAGTGGCACTGCAGTGTCACGCAGGATGGCCCTTCCAAAAAACACTCCCCAAACAGCACATGACGCAAAGAAAAAAAGAGGCGCAATGAGGTAGCTGTGTGAGTAAGCTAAGCGACCCTAGTGGCCGACACAAACACCTGGCCCATCTAGGAGTGGCACTGCAGTGTCACGCAGGATGGCCCTTCCAAAAAACACTCCCCAAACAGCACATGAGACAAAGAAGAAAAAAAGAGGCGCAATGAGGTAGCTGTGTGAGTAAGATAAGCGACCCTAGTGGCCGACACAAACACCTGGCCCATCTAGGAGTGGCACTGCAGTGTCACGCAGGATGGCCCTTCCAAAAAACACTCCCCAAACAGCACATGACGCAAAGAAGAAAAAAAGAGGCCTAATGAGGTAGCTGTGTGAGTAAGCTAAGCGACCCTAGTGGCCGACACAAACACCTGGCCCATCTAGGAGTGGCACTGCAGTGTCACGCAGGATGGCCCTTCCAAAAAAACACTCCCCAAACAGCACATGACGCAAAGAAGAAAAAAAGAGGCGCAATGAGGTAGCTGTGTGAGTTAGCTAAGCGACCCTAGTGGCCGACACAAACACCTGGCCCATCTAGGAGTGGCACTGCAGTGTCACGCAGGATGGCCCTTCCAAAAAACACTCCCCAAACAGCACATGACGCAAAGAAGAAAAAAAGAGGCGCAATGAGGTAGCTGTGTGAGTAAGATAAGCGACCCTAGTGGCCGACACAAACACCTGGCCCATCTAGGAGTGGCACTGCAGTGTCACGCAGGATGGCCCTTCCAAAAAACACTCCCCAAACAGCACATGACGCAAAGAAGAAAAAAAGAGGCGCAATGAGGTAGCTGTGTGAGTAAGCTAAGCGACCCTAGTGGCCGACACAAACACCTGGCCCATCTAGGAGTGGCACTGCAGTGTCACGCAGGATGGCCCTTCCAAAAAACACTCCCCAAACAGCACATGACGCAAAGAAAAATGAAAGAAAAAAGAGGTGCAAGATGGAATTGTCCTTGGGCCCTCCCACCCACCCTTATGTTGTATAAACAGGACATGCACACTTTAACCAACCCATCATTTCAGTGACAGGGTCTGCCACACGACTGTGACTGAAATGACGGGTTGGTTTGGACCCCCACCGAAAAAGAAGCAATTAATCTCTCCTTGCACAAACTGGCTCTACAGAGGCAAGATGTCCACCTCATCATCATCCTCCGATATATCACCGTGTACATCCCCCTCCTCACAGATTATCAATTCGTCCCCACTGGAATCCACCATCTCAGCTCCCTGTGTACTTTGTGGAGGCAATTGCTGCTGGTCAATGTCTCCACGGAGGAATTGATTATAATTCATTTTAATGAACATCATCTTCTCCACATTTTCTGGAAGTAACCTCGTACGCAGATTGCTGACAAGGTGAGCGGCGGCACTAAACACTCTTTCGGAGTACACACTTGTGGGAGGGCAACTTAGGTAGAATAAAGCCAGTTTGTGCAAGGGCCTCCAAATTGCCTCTTTTTCCTGCCAGTATAAGTACGGACTGTCTGACGTGCCTACTTGGATGCGGTCACTCATATAATCCTCCACCATTCTTTCAATGGTGAGAGAATCATATGCAGTGACAGTAGACGACATGTCCGTAATCGTTGTCAGGTCCTTCAGTCCGGACCAGATGTCAGCATCAGCAGTCGCTCCAGACTGCCCTGCATCACCGCCAGCGGGTGGGCTCGGAATTCTGAGCCTTTTCCTCGCACCCCCAGTTGCGGGAGAATGTGAAGGAGGAGATGTTGACAGGTCGCGTTCCGCTTGACTTGACAATTTTGTCACCAGCAGGTCTTTGAACCCCAGCAGACTTGTGTCTGCCGGAAAGAGAGATCCAAGGTAGGTTTTAAATCTAGGATCGAGCACGGTGGCCAAAATGTAGTGCTCTGATTTCAACAGATTGACCACCCGTGAATCCTTGTTAAGCGAATTAAGGGCTCCATCCACAAGTCCCACATGCCTAGCGGAATCGCTCCCTTTTAGCTCCTCCTTCAATGCTTCCAGCTTCTTCTGCAAAAGCCTGATGAGGGGAATGACCTGACTCAGGCTGGCAGTGTCTGAACTGACTTCACGTGTGGCAAGTTCAAAAGGTTGCAGAACCTTGCACAACGTTGAAATCATTCTCCACTGCGCTTGAGACAGGTACATTCCACCTCCTATATCGTGCTCAATTGTATAGGCTTGAATGGCCTTTTGCTGCTCCTCCAACCTCTGAAGCATATAGAGGGTTGAATTCCACCTCGTTACCACTTCTTGCTTCAGATGATGGCAGGGCAGGTTCAGGCGTTTTTGGTGGTGCTCCAGTCTTCTGTACGTGGTGCCTGTACGCCGAAAGTGTCCCGCAATTCTTCTGGCCACCGACAGCATCTCTTGCACGCCCCAGTCGTTTTTAAAAAAATTCTGCACCACCAAATTCAAGGTATGTGCAAAACATGGGACGTGCTGGAATTTGCCCATATTTAATGCACACACAATATTGCTGGCGTTGTCCGATGCCACAAATCCACAGGAGAGTCCAATTGGGGTAAGCCATTCCGCGATGATCTTCCTCAGTTGCCGTAAGAGGTTTTCAGCTGTGTGCGTATTCTGGAAAGCGGTGATACAAAGCGTAGCCTGCCTAGGAAAGAGTTGGCGTTTGCGAGATGCTGCTACTGGTGCCGCCGCTGCTGTTCTTGCGGCGGGAGTCCATACATCTACCCAGTGGGCTGTCACAGTCATATAGTCCTGACCCTGCCCTGCTCCACTTGTCCACATGTCCGTGGTTAAGTGGACATTAGGTACAACTGCATTTTTTAGGACACTGGTGAGTCTTTTTCTGATGTCCGTGTACATTCTCGGTATCGCCTGCCTAGAGAAGTGGAACCTAGATGGTATTTGGTAACGGGGGCACACTACCTCAAGAAATTGTCTAGTTCCCTGTGAACTACCGGCGGATACCGGACGCACGTCTAACACCAACATAGTTGTCAAGGCCTCAGTTATCCGCTTTGCAACAGGATGACTGCTGTGATATTTCATCTTCCTCGCAAAGGACTGTTGGACAGTCAATTGCTTGGTGGAAGTAGTAAAAGTGGGCTTACGACTTCCCCTCTGGGATGACCATCGACTCCCAGCAGCAACAACAGCAGCGCCAGCAGCAGTAGGCGTTACACGCAAGGATGCATCGGAGGAATCCCAGGCAGGAGAGGACTCGTCAGAATTGCCAGTGACATGGCCTGCAGGACTATTGGCATTCCTGGGGAAGGAGGAAATTGACACTGAGGGAGTTGGTGGGGTGGTTTGCGTGAGCTTGGTTACAAGAGGTAGGGATTTACTGGTCAGTGGACTGCTTCCGCTGTCGCCCAAAGTTTTTGAACTTGTCACTGACTTATTATGAATGCGCTGCAGGTGACGTATAGGGGAGGATGTTCCGAGGTGGTTAACGTCCTTACCCCTACTTATTACAGCTTGACAAAGGCAACACACGGCTTGACAAATGTTGTCCGCATTTCTGGTGAAATACTTCCACACCGAAGAGCTGATTTTTTTGGTATTTTCACCAGGCATGTCAACGGCTCTATTCCTCCCACGGACAACAGGTGTCTCCCCGGGTGCCTGACTTAAACAAACCACCTCACCATCAGAATCCTCCTTGTCAATTTCCTCCCCAGCGCCAGCAACACCCATATCCTCCTCATCCTGGTGTACTTCAACACTGACATCTTCAATCTGACTATCAGGAACTGGACTGCGGGTGCTCCTTCCAGCACTTGCAGGGGGCGTGCAAATGGTGGAAGGCGCATGCTCTTCACGTCCAGTGTTGGGAAGGTCAGGCATCGCAACCGACACAATTGGACTCTCCTTGTGAATTTGGGATTTCGAAGAACGCACAGTTCTTTGCGGTGCTTTTGCCAGCTTCAGTCTTTTCATTTTTCTAGCGAGAGGCTGAGTGCTTCCATCCTCATGTGAAGCTGAACCACTAGCCATGAACATAGGCCAGGGCCTCAGCCGTTCCTTGCCACTCCGTGTGGTAAATGGCATATTGGCAAGTTTACGCTTCTCCTCCGACAATTTTATTTTAGATTTTGGAGTCCTTTTTTTACTGATATTTGGTGTTTTGGATATTACATGCTCTGTACTATGACATTGGGCATCGGCCTTGGCAAACGACGTTGCTGGCATTTCATCGTCTCGGCCATGACTAGTGGCAGCAGCTTCAGCACGAGGTGGAAGTGGATCTTGATCTTTCCCTAATTTTGGAACCTCAACATTTTTGTTCTCCATATTTTAATAGGCACAACTAAAAGACACAGAGGAAGCTACAGCCGTGGACTACCGTACTGTGTCTGCTGCTAATATAGACTGGATGATAATGAGATGAAATCAATATATATTATATCCCACTAGTACTGCAGCCGGACAGGTAGATATATTTATTATGTAATGACTGATGACGGACCTGCTGGACACTGTCAGCTCAGCAGCACCGCAGACTGCTACAGTAAGCTACTATAGTAGTATGTATAAAGAAGAAAGAAAAAAAAAACCACGGGTAGGTGGTATACAATTATGGATGGACGAGCGACTGCCGACACAGAGGTAGCTACAGCCGTGGACTACCGTACTGTGTCTGCTGCTAATATAGACTGGATGATAATGAGATGAAATCAATATATATATATATATATAATATCACTAGTACTGCAGCCGGACAGGTAGATATATTTATTATGTAATGACTGATGACGGACCTGCTGGACACTGTCAGCTCAGCAGCACCGCAGACTGCTACAGTAAGCTACTATAGTAGTATGTATAAAGAAGAAAGAAAGAAAAAACACGGGTAGGTGGTATACAATTATGGATGGACGAGCGACTGCCGACACAGAGGTAGCTACAGCCGTGGACTACCGTACTGTGTCTGCTGCTAATATAGACTGGATGATAATGAGATGAAATCAATATATATATATATATAATATCACTAGTACTGCAGCCGGACAGGTAGATATATTTATTATGTAATGACTGATGACGGACCTGCTGGACACTGTCAGCTCAGCAGCACCGCAGACTGCTACAGTAAGCTACTATAGTAGTATGTATAAAGAAGAAAGAAAAAACAAAAAAACCACGGGTAGGTGGTATACAATTATGGATGGATGAGCGACTGCCGACACAGAGGTAGCTACAACCGTGGACTACCGTACTGTGTCTGCTGCTAATATAGACTGGATGATAATGAGATGAAATCAATATATATATATATATATATAATATCACTAGTACTGCAGCCGGACAGGTAGATATATTTATTATGTAATGACTGATGACGGACCTGCTGGACACTGTCAGCTCAGCAGCACCGCAGACTGCTACAGTAAGCTACTATAGTAGTATGTATAAAGAAGAAAGAAAAAAAAACCACGGGTAGGTGGTATACAATTATGGATGGACGAGCGACTGCCGACACAGAGGTAGCTACAGCCGTGGACTACCGTACTGTGTCTGCTGCTAATATAGACTGGATGATAATGAGATGAAATCAATATATATATATATATATATATATATATAATATCACTAGTACTGCAGCCGGACAGGTAGATATATTTATTATGTAATGACTGATGACGGACCTGCTGGACACTGTCAGCTCAGCAGCACCGCAGACTGCTACAGTAAGCTACTATAGTAGTATGTATAAAGAAGAAAAAGAAAAAAAAAACCACGGGTAGGTGGTATACAATTATGGATGGACGAGCGAATGCCGACACAGAGGTAGCTACAGCCGTGGACTACCGTACTGTGTCTGCTGCTAATATAGACTGGATGATAATGAGATGAAATCAATATATATATATATATATAATATCACTAGTACTGCAGCCGGACAGGTAGATATATTTATTATGTAATGACTGATGACGGACCTGCTGGACACTGTCAGCTCAGCAGCACCGCAGACTGCTACAGTAAGCTACTATAGTAGTATGTATAAAGAAGAAAGAAAAAAAAAAACCACGGGTAGGTGGTATACAATTATGGATGGACGAGCGACTGCCGACACAGAGGTAGCTACAGCCGTGGACTACCGTACTGTGTCTGCTGCTAAAATAGACTGGATGATAATGAGATGAAATCAATATATATATATATATATATATATATATATATATAATATCACTAGTACTGCAGCCGGACAGGTAGATATATTTATTATGTAATGACTGATGACGGACCTGCTGGACACTGTCAGCTCAGCAGCACCGCAGACTGCTACAGTAAGCTACTATAGTAGTATGTATAAAGAAGAAAGAAAAAAAAAACCACGGGTAGGTGGTATACAATTATGGATGGACGAGCGACTGCCGACACAGAGGTAGCTACAGCCGTGGACTACCGTACTGTGTCTGCTGCTAATATAGACTGGATGATAATGAGATGAAATCAATATATATATATATATATATATATATTTATATAATATCACTAGTACTGCAGCCGGACAGGTAGATATATTTATTATGTAATGACTGATGACGGACCTGCTGGACACTGTCAGCTCAGCAGCACCGCAGACTGCTACAGTAAGCTACTATAGTAGTATGTATAAAGAAGAAAGAAAAAAAAAACCACGGGTAGGTGGTATACAATTATGGATGGACGAGCGACTGCCGACACAGAGGTAGCTACAGCCGTGGACTACTGTACTGTGTCTGCTGCTAATATAGACTGGATGATAATGAGATGAAATCAATATATATATATATAATATCACTAGTACTGCAGCCGGACAGGTAGATATATTTATTATGTAATGACTGATGACGGACCTGCTGGACACTGTCAGCTCAGCAGCACCGCAGACTGCTACAGTAAGCTACTATAGTAGTATGTATAAAGAAGAAAGAAAAGAAAAAAAACCACGGGTAGGTGGTATACAATTATAAATGGACGAGCGACTGCCGACACAGAGGTAGCTACAGCCGTGGACTACCGTACTGTGTCTGCTGCTAATATAGACTGGATGATAATGAGATTAAATCAATATATATATATATAATATCACTAGTACTGCAGCCGGACAGGTAGATATATTTATTATGTAATGACTGATGATGGACCTGCTGGCCACTGTCAGCTCAGCAGCACCGCAGACTGCTACAGTAAGCTACTATAGTAGTATGTATAAAGAAGAAAGAAAAAAAAAACCACGGGTAGGTGGTATACAATTATGGATGGACGAGCAACTGCCGACACAGAGGTAGCTACAGCCGTGGACTACCGTACTGTGTCTGCTGCTAATATAGACTGGATGATAATGAGATGAAATCAATATATATATATATAATATCACTAGTACTGCAGCCGGACAGGTAGATATATTTATTATGTAATGACTGATGACGGACCTGCTGGACACTGTCAGCTCAGCAGCACCGCAGACTGCTACAGTAAGCTACTATAGTAGTATGTATAAAGAAGAAAGAAAAAAAAAACCACGGGTAGGTGGTATACAATTATGGATGGACGAGCGACTGCCGACACAGAGGTAGCTACAGCCGTGGACTACCGTACTGTGTCTGCTGCTAATATAGACTGGATGATAATGAGATGAAATCAATATATATATATATATATAATATCACTAGTACTGCAGCCGGACAGGTAGATATATTTATTATGTAATGACTGATGACGGACCTGCTGGACACTGTCAGCTCAGCAGCACCGCAGACTGCTACAGTAAGCTACTATAGTAGTATGTATAAAGAAGAAAGAAAAAAAAAACCACGGGTAGGTGGTATACAATTATGGATGGACGAGCGACTGCCGACACAGAGGTAGCTACAGCCGTGGACTACCGTACTGTGTCTGCTGCTAATATAGACTGGATGATAATGAGATGAAATCAATATATATATATATAATATCACTAGTACTGCAGCCGGGCAGGTAGATATATTTATTATGTAATGACTGATGACGGACCTGCTGGACACTGTCAGCTCAGCAGCACCGCAGACTGCTACAGTAAGCTACTATAGTAGTATGTATAAAGAAGAAAGAAAAAAAAACCACGGGTAGGTGGTATACAATTATGGATGGACGAGCGACTGCCGACACAGAGGTAGCTACAGCCGTGGACTACCGTACTGTGTCTGCTGCTAATATAGACTGGATGATAATGAGATGAAATCAATATATATATATATAATATCACTAGTACTGCAGCCGGACAGGTAGATATATTTATTATGTAATGACTGATGACGGACCTGCTGGACACTGTCAGCTCAGCAGCACCGCAGACTGCTACAGTAAGCTACTATAGTAGTATGTATAAAGAAGAAAGAAAAAAAAAACCACGGGTAGGTGGTATACAATTATGGATGGGCGAGCGACTGCCGACACAGAGGTAGCTACAGCCGTGGACTACCGTACTGTGTCTGCTGCTAATATAGACTGGATGATAATGAGATGAAATCAATATATATATATATATATAATATCACTAGTACTGCAGCCGGACAGGTAGATATATTTATTATGTGTAATGACTGATGACGGACCTGCTGGACACTGTCAGCTCAGCAGCACCGCAGACTGCTACAGTAAGCTACTATAGTAGTATGTATAAAGAAGAAAGAAAAAAAAAAACCACGGGTAGGTGGTATACAATTATGGATGGACGAGCGACTGCCGACACAGAGGTAGCTACAGCCGTGGACTACCGTACTGTGTCTGCTGCTAATATAGACTGGATGATAATGAGATGAAATCAATATATATATATATAATATCACTAGTACTGCAGCCGGACAGGTAGATATATTTATTATGTAATGACTGATGACGGACCTGCTGGACACCGTCAGCTCAGCAGCACCGCAGACTGCTACAGTAAGCTACTATAGTAGTATGTATAAAGAAGAAAGAAAAAAAAAAACCACGGGTAGGTGGTATACAATTATGGATGGACGAGCGACTGCCGACACAGAGGTAGCTACAGCCGTGGACTACCGTACTGTGTCTGCTGCTAATATAGACTGGATGATAATGAGATGAAATCAATATATATATATATATAATATCACTAGTACTGCAGCCGGACAGGTAGATATATTTATTATGTAATGACTGATGACGGACCTGCTGGACACTGTCAGCTCAGCAGCACCGCAGACTGCTACAGTAAGCTACTATAGTAGTATGTATAAAGAAGAAAGAAAAAAAAAACCACGGGTAGGTGGTATACAATATTATATATATATTATATACAATTATATATATATATATATATATATATATATTAAACTCACTGGTGGTGATTATTAAACTGGTGGTCAGGTCACTGGTCACACTATCAGTAACTTGCAAGTAGTACTCCTAAGCAGACAATCACAATATATATTATACTGGTGGTCAGTGTGGTCACAATGGCAGTGTGGCACTCTGGAAGCAAAAGTGTGCACTGTACGTTATATGTACCCCTGAGTCCTGCTCTCAGACTCTAACTGCTCCCCACTGTCAGTGTCTCCCCCACCAGTCAGATAATACAGTCACACTATCTATCACTTCAGCAAGTAACTACTAGTACTCCTCCTAATGCTCCCCAAAATTACTACTGTGTCTCTCTCTACTGTCTCACTCTCTTCTCTATAAATGGAGAGGACGCCAGCCACGTCCTCTCCCTATGAATCTCAATGCACGTGTGAAAATGGCGGTGACGCGCGGCTCCTTATATAGAATCCGAGTCTCGCGATAGAATCCGAGCCTCGCGAGAATCCGACAGCGGGATGATGACGTTCGGGCGCGCTCGGGTTAACCGAGCAAGGCGGGAAGATCCGAGTCTCTCGGCCCCGTGTAAAAAAAACTGAAGTTCGGGCGGGTTCGGATTCCGAGGAACCGAACCCGCTCATCCCTAACTTATACTTGTGGCTTTTCTTGTGTTCTAATTGATTGTTACAAAGCAAGCACTATCTAAACAAGTTGTCACAGCTAATACTGTATACCTAATGTGCATTTAATTTACTGTAAAATGAAATACAAATTTTCCTAATTTGTGGCACACAATGCAGTTCATGTTCTACGACGACAATCATAATTTGAGGATAGATTAAGTATATCTAAGCCATAGTTGCCTACTTTTAATTTCTCCTCTCTGGGAGACGCTGGAGGGAACTTCGGGGGACGGGTCCGAGTTGTGACATCATCAGTGATGCGATTACCATCATTTTAGCCCATTGCCCACCACACGGACCCGCGAATACCGGTGAGTATCTCTTTATACTGCCATATAGGGTGTGGGCAGGATGCTGGAGATGTGACTGCTCTACCGGGGGTGAGGGGGCTGCTCCAAAAATCGGGAGCCTCCCGCAACTTCCGGGAGAGTAGGCAAGTATGATCTAAGTTGAGTATATATTTATAGATAGATAGAAGAGCTGCTGCTGCCAGGTAAGAAGCAAGGCGGTGGAACTTGGGCCTCTTCATCAGGCCTGGGTACTGGTAAATAGAACCTCCCCACACACCCACCTCGGCACCACTCAGCATCACTGGATACACAGACATACTGTATACAGTATGTAGGCGGTTTTACGAGTTTATGGGCCTGTGTTCTTTACTATTTTTGTGTAGTCCATATGTACAGCACTTTTTCATGATGTGGTCAAGTCCTATTATAACTACAGCTTTGAGTTTCACAGTTCTAGGTGCAGGGTGGGTGGTAGGGAGCGTGATTCATGACCTCAGTGGTGCAAGTAGAAAAAAGGTCTTACAGGTACTGTGTGCAAGCGCCAAAGGCGCGTGTGCCCAAAAATGGGTGTGACCAAATGCCACATGGGGTGTGGCCAATGAAAATGGGGGCGTGATACACATTTGGGGGAGGGCAGATACACATATGACCCCAATAGTGCCAGATACACGTTGCACCACAGTGCCAGATATACATTGCCACACAGTGCCAAATATACATTGCCCCACAGTGCCAGATATACAGTACATTGCCCCACAGTGCCAGATACACATTGCCTCACTGTGCCAAATACACAAATGCCCCCATAGTGCCAGATATACATTGCCTCACAGTGCCAGATACACAATGCCCCACAGTGCCAGATACACAAATGCCCCCAGATTGCCAGATATACACTGCCTCACAGTGCCAGATACACAAATGCCCCCACTGTGTCAGATATACATTGCACCTCCAGTGTCAGATACAGAAATGCCCCCACAGTGCCAGATATGCCCCAGTGCCAGATATGCCCCAGTGCCAGATACAGAAATGCTCCCAGTGCCAGATGCACGTCCCCCCAGTGCATTATATGCCCTCAGTGCCAGATATGCCCCCAGTGCCAGATATAGAAATGCTCCCACAGTGCCAGTTATGCTCCCAGTGCCAGATATGCCCCCAGTGCCTGATACACATGTCCCCGCAGTGCCAGATATGCCCCCAGTGCCAGATACACATGTCCCCCAGTGCCAGATACACATGTCCCCCCAGTGCCAGATATGTCCCCAGTGCCAGATATGCCCCCAGTGCCAGGTACACATGCCCCCCCCCCTTCCCCTGCTGCTCACCGCTGCTGCTGCTGCTGTCCTGTGTATGAGGGGAGGAGAGCACAGCGTGCGCCTCTCCTGCCCCTCAGTCTCCGGCGGCAGTGCGGGTGTCTACCTTCAATTCAGCGCCGATCCAGGCCGGCGCTGAATTGAAGGTAGAAACTGAGGGGCAGGAGAGGCGCGTGCTGCACTCTTCTGCCCTCGCAGCAGCAGAGGTTAGCAACAGCGGAGGGAGGGAGCAGAAGCCCATCGGCGGTGGGTACGGCGTACCCACGGCTAAATTCTTAAGGGTACGCCATACCCACCCGTACTTGCCCACTTGCACTGCTGCATGACCTCGAATGCACTGCACATCCTGTACCAATTTTAGATATTCCACTCTGTTTATAGTAACAATCAGTGGTGGTTGCACACCCAGGGCTGCTGAAGTATACTTACCTTCCCCCAGTTGGGATTTGCGCTGTCAGGATGCTGCAGTCGGTATTCTGACCGGTTCCGGTATGAATGGTCGACAGTGTTAAGATCGACACTCATTAGGTCAACTACTATTGGTCAACATTGACATGGTCGACATGGACTAATGGCCGACACATCAAAATGGTCGACACGTGAAAGGTCGACACATGAACAGGTCGACATGCTTTTTTTACTTTGTTTTGGTGTTGTTTTCTGCGTAAAGTGACAGGGAACCCCGATAAGTGCACCGCGTACCCTCGCATGGCTCGCTCCGCTCGTTACCATTCCCAGTCGTAGTCCACGTGGATTGTAAAGTATGAAAAAGTTAAAAAGTGAAAAACTCATGACGACCTTTTCATGTGTCGACCATTTATCCATGTCGACCATGTCAATGTCGACCTAATGGGTGTCGACCTTAACATTGTCGACCATCTGACCGGATACCAGTCTGACCACCGGCATCCTGACTGCAAGCATTTCAAACCCTACCCGGTCAAACAGTCTTCAGTGTTTAATTCAAATGTGGTCGCTTTTTATTCCTGTGTTGCTGTTGTTGTTTTTATCGCGTTAGCAGCATGGAGGCATCATTCTTGATGTAACAACACACTCTGGAGGATATTCGTTTAGTGCTGATTTTCCAGCAGTCGGAAAATCAGCACTAATTCGACCTGTGTGTATTCAATAGCGGGCGTTTTCGCCCATTATTTAAGCCATTTTTGCCCGTGCCTTTTCGGGGGGGGGGGGGGGAGTTGCCGAATTGGCATGGGTGAAAATGGACCCAGAAACTGTCAAAAACGTCCACAAATTAGACAATACACGTGGCTCTGCGATGAATTCCCTGATCCACATGGTTTTTTCCCGTGCAGATTTTTCGACCAGTCAAAAAAAGGCACTAATTGAATACCCCCCTCTGTGATAAAATAGACTGCTTGATACCACAGTTTCTAATCTATTTTGGATATGTTTTAACACTGTAGAATAGCAGCCCTCAAAACATCTGCAAAAAGCTAGAATAAATTTCAATTTGGATAAGTCCAATAAGTATTTCCAAAAAGTAATTAACGCTGTCTGCATTATACTGATATCCAGGTACATGAGCACTGGAAAATTCTGGACACCTACATTGATTTAAAAATCACAATACCCTCCAGCAGTAAATGTGTGTGTTTGGTTAAAGCAATATCCCTGAATATAAGTGGACTGCAGCTGGTTTGTCTCTAAATACAATCTTTGCCTGAATGCCTCAATGTTAACCAAAGTAGCTTGTGTGGAATATATGCAGTACATGAACAGCACTTTACATCAGGAGCTAATGTGTCTACAATATGAAAACTATTTGTAAGCCAGATACTTCCTCCACACCTGACAGATAGATCAATAACCATTTCCAGTTTCCAGACAGCGTTCTGGATCTCTGTGCAAGGTCTCATAGACTACAGATGGAGCACAGGAGTTTAAAAAATGAAGGGAATTACACAGCATGGGGAGATTTTTCATGTACTTTGTAAATGCCATTGTGTGAATAGATAGCTTATAGGGAGCAGTTGTTGAAAAATACACTAACATGGCTGCAGAAGATAGCATGCTTACTACTGGCAGTGTGAGATTAGGAACCTCTATTAAATCCATCAAGACAATTTGGTAAATGCAAAGGAGATGTATGCCAGACTAAACTCAAAACCAGGACCATTTATTACTAATAATATTTACGTTTCATTATGCCCATAACATTTACATTAAAATAGATTAAACACTTGTTACTTCCCTAGCCAACTGCCCCTTACAGGTTAGCTGTCACACAGTAAAATTAGGGATGTTTTAGTTTTGAATCTTTAATTTATTTATTGTTTTAAATTGATTTAAAAAAAACAATTTGGGCATTTTTTTTGTTCCTACAGTATTATTAACTTAAATAACATTAATTTCCATTAATTTCCAGTCAATTTTGACCACCTCCCAGCTCAAAATATCGTTTTCATCCAGTTTAGACCAAAGGCTGTAGCAAACTGGCTGGTTACTAAGCAACAGAGCAGTGGCTAAAACACGCACCAGTTTATAGCACATCTATATAACATTGCCACACAGCAGTGGCAGAAAAGAAAAGTGGTACAAGATGGAATTGCCGTGGTCCCTCCAACCCACATGTTGTATATTATAATGGACATACATTAACATAACAATCAAACCACTTCAGCGACTGGCACTTTTGTGGATGAAGTGCTTGGCTTGTTTGAGCAGTCACAAAAAAAAATTTGAATGGACTATCTCCGATCCCTAATGAGGGACAAATTATTATAATTCTGTAAAAGAAATTTCATGAACGCGCCACAAATGACGTAACATGGAAGAAGTGCATAGATGGTTAACGTCCCTACCTCTGCTAACTTTGGCCTCACAATTGTAGCAGATGCCTTCACAAATGTTGGCAGGATTTGGGTAAAAATAATCCCACACCCACGAGGTGGTTTCTTATGGTCTTATGCCCAGGCATTACAATGGCTTTCTTTTTATCACTGCAAAACTGCTGCCGCTGGTGACTGACATACACAAAAAAACATCATCAACATCCTCACCCTCATTATCCTCAATAGCGTCAGATAGTACACAAATATCCCCTCATACTGTTCCACTTCCACATTATCATCCTCAGTTTCTATTATGTCATCATCACCATCTTTACTTATACTGCTCATCCCCACATTTGCAGATGGTGCAGAAATGGTGGAAGGAGGCGAAGGAGGCTTCTCATTGAGTACAGTCTGAGAAATGTCTGACTTACACATAGTTAACATGAACCCCCGTAGACCCTCCTCAGTTTGAGCCTTAATGTTCCTTTTTTGGGGGCACTGAGTTGTTGCTTTTTAAGGTGACATCTTAAAAAGCAACCCTTTTTTTACATTGTGAAAGATTTAGATTTCAGATGCCCTTTCCTAAACTTTTTGCCTCCTGGACCACCTTTAGTAGATGTTGTACTTTAGCAGGTGCAGCACTAGTAGTTGGTTCCTGCTCTTCTCCTGACAGATCATTTATCTCTATCAATGAACTCAACACAAATAAGTTGCAATTATTTTTTACTTTTTTTGAAAATGACAACTCACAGCAATGAGTCACACCACTTATATTTATTATATCAATAAAGGAGAAGTAGAGTGCAGTGAACACAGCTTGTATTAAAAAAAACCCAGCAATTCTTTTGTATTTGTTTTAAATTGACAGCTCACAGTGACGAATCACATTGCTTATATTTATTATGTCAATAAAGGCACATACATACCTTGCATAAAAACACAAAGCAGTATGTCAATTTGCTTAGATTTAATATTATGCCAACAAAGGCGCAGCAGGGTATGGCACACATAGCTTGTATAAAAAAGCAATTATTATTTTTTGGAAAATGATAACACAAAATGGTGAGTCAAACCAATTATATTTATTATTAGGTCAACAAAGGTGAAGTGGGGAACAGCTTACACAACTTGTATAAAAAATAATTATATTTTTTTGGGAAAAGGACAACTCAAAGCAGCGAGTCAATCTGCTTCTATCCATTATGTCAACAAAGGCTCAGTGAGGTACAGCACACACAGCTTGCATAATAAAGAACCCTTTATTAAAAAAGGAGAACTCAAAGCAGCGAGTCAAACTGCTTATATTTATTATGTAAACAAAGGTGCAGTGGGGTACGGCCTGCGAAGTTACAGTGTACACCAGTGTGACACTTAGACAACAGATGTAAATTTCTGCACCATAAAAAAATAATAAATAACTTGCTTCAGTAACTGACTGTACTGCAATCTAGCTCAACCAATATTAACAACACTGTGTATGGACACAGGTAGGTCAGCTCAGACACTGGAGTGGATGTACACAGTGGACACAGATAGGCCAGCTCAGCCACTGGAGTGAATGGACACAGATAGGTCAGCTGGGCAACTGGAGTGGATGCACACAGATAGGGCAGCTCAGCCATTGGTGTGGATGGACACTAGAGATGAGCGCCTGAAATTTTTCGGGTTTTGTGTTTTGGTTTTGGGTTCGGTTCCGCGGCCGTGTTTTGGGTTCGAACGCGTTTTGGCAAAACCTCACCGAATTTTTTTTGTCGGATTCGGGTGTGTTTTGGATTCGGGTGTTTTTTTTCAAAAACACTAAAAAACAGCTTAAATCATAGAATTTGGGGGTCATTTTGATCCCAAAGTATTATTAACCTCAAAAACCATAATTTACACTCATTTTCAGTCTATTCTGAATACCTCACACCTCACAATATTATTTTTAGTCCTAAAATTTGCACCGAGGTCGCTGTGTGAGTAAGATAAGCGACCCTAGTGGCCGACACAAACACCGGGCCCATCTAGGAGTGGCACTGCAGTGTCACGCAGGATGTCCCTTCCAAAAAACCCTCCCCAAACAGCACATGACGCAAAGAAAAAAAGAGGCGCAATGAGGTAGCTGTGTGAGTAAGATTAGCGACCCTAGTGGCCGACACAAACACCGGGCCCATCTAGGAGTGGCACTGCAGTGTCACGCAGGATGTCCCTTCCAAAAAACCCTCCCCAAACAGCACATGACGCAAAGAAAAAAAGAGGCGCAATGAGGTAGCTGACTGTGTGAGTAAGATTAGCGACCCTAGTGGCCGACACAAACACCGGGCCCATTTAGGAGTGGCACTGCAGTGTCACGCAGGATGTCCCTTCCAAAAAACCCTCCCCAATCAGCACATGATGCAAAGAAAAAGAAAAGAAAAAAGAGGTGCAAGATGGAATTGTCCTTGGGCCCTCCCACCCACCCTTATGTTGTATAAACAAAACAGGACATGCACACTTTAACCAACCCATCATTTCAGTGACAGGGTCTGCCACACGACTGTGACTGATATGACGGGTTGGTTTGGACCCCCCCCAAAAAAGAAGCAATTAATCTCTCCTTGCACAAACTGGCTCTACAGAGGCAAGATGTCCACCTCATCATCACCCTCCGATATATCACCGTGTACATCCCCCTCCTCACAGATTATCTTCACGTCCAGTGTTGGGAAGGTCAGGCATCGCAACCGACACAATTGGACTCTCCTTGTGGATTTGGGATTTCGAAGAATGCACAGTTCTTTGCTGTGCTGCTTTTGCCAGCTTGAGTCTTTTCATTTTTCTAGCGAGAGGCTGAGTGCTTCCATCCTCATGTGAAGCTGAACCACTAGCCATGAACATAGGCCAGGGCCTCAGCCGTTCCTTGCCACTCCGTGTCGTAAATGGCATATTGGCAAGTTTACGCTTCTCCTCCGACAATTTTATTTTAGGTTTTGGAGTCCTTTTTTTTCTGATATTTGGTGTTTTGGATTTGACATGCTCTGTACTATGACATTGGGCATCGGCCTTGGCAGACGACGTTGCTGGCATTTCATCGTCTCGGCCATGACTAGTGGCAGCAGCTTCAGCACGAGGTGGAAGTGGATCTTGATCTTTCCCTAATTTTGGAACCTCAACATTTTTGTTCTCCATATTTTAATAGGCACAACTAAAAGGCACCTCAGGTAAACAATGGAGATGGATACTAGTATACAATTATGGACTGCCTGCCGAGTGCAGACACAGAGGTAGCCACAGCCGTGAACTACCGTACTGTACTGTGTCTGCTGCTAATATAGACTGGTTGATAAAGAGATGTCTATGTAACTATGTATGTATAAAGAAGAAAGAAAAAAAAACCACGGTTAGGTGGTATACAATTATGGACGGACTGCCTGCCGAGTGCAGACACAGAGGTAGCCACAGCCGTGAACTACCGTACTGTACTGTGTCTGCTGCTAATATAGACTGGTTGATAAAGAGATGTCGTAGTAGTATGTATGTATAAAGAAGAAAAAAAAACCACGGTTAGGTGGTATACAATTATGGACGGACTGCCTGCCGAGTGCAGACACAGAGGTAGCCACAGCCGTGAACTACCGTACTGTGTCTGCTGCGACTGGATGATAAATGATATAAAAAATATATATATATATCACTACTGCAGCCGGACAGGTATATATTATATATTATATAATGACGGACCTGCTGGACACTGTCTGTCAGCAGAATGAGTTTTATTTTTATAGAATAAAAAAAAAACAACACACAAGTGAAGTCACACGACGAGTGTTTAACTTTTTCAGGCAATCACAATATAAGTATACTACTAACTATACTGGTGGTCAGTGTGGTCAGGTCACTGGTCAGTCACACTGGCAGTGGCACTCCTGCAGCAAAAGTGTGCACTGTTTAATTTTAATATAATATTATGTACTCCTGGCTCCTGCTATAACCTATAACTGGCACTGCAGTGCTCCCCAGTCTCCCCCACAATTATAAGCTGTGTGAGCTGAGCAGTCAGACAGATATATAATATATATAGATGATGCAGCACACTGGGCTGAGCCTGAGCAGTGCACACAGATATGGTATGTGACTGAGTCACTGTGTGTATCGCTTTTTTCAGGCAGAGAACGGATATATTAAATAAACTGCACTGTCTGGTGGTCACTCACTATATAATATTATGTACTCCTGGCTCCTGCTATAACCTATAACTGGCACTGCAGTGCTCCCCAGTCTCCCCCACAATTATAAGCTGTGTGAGCTGAGCAGTCAGACAGATATATAATATATATAGATGATGCAGCACACTGGGCTGAGCCTGAGCAGTGCACACAGATATGGTATGTGACTGAGTCACTGTGTGTATCGCTTTTTTCAGGCAGAGAACGGATATATTAAATAAACTGCACTGTCTGGTGGTCACTCACTAGTAAACTCTCTGCACTCTCTACACTTCTACAGTACTCCTCCTAGTCCTAAGCTCCAGTAAATCTCTCTCTCTTATAATCTAAATGGAGAGGACGCCAGCCACGTCCTCTCCCTATCAATCTCAATGCACGTGTGAAAATGGCGGCGACGCGCGGCTCCTTATATAGAATCCGAGTCTCGCGAGAATCCGACAGCATCATGATGACGTTCGGGCGCGCTCGGGTTAACCGAGCAAGGCGGGAGGATCCGAGTCTGCTCGGACCCGTGAAAAAAACCATGAAGTTCGGGCGGGTTCGGATTCAGAGAAACCGAACCCGCTCATCTCTAATGGACACAGTGTGTAGTAAGCACACACCATCAGAGCAAACAGCTCTCTCCATGGTCTTCTGTTAAATGGTGTTGAATTACTGCTGCTGGTACTTACATAGAATCCAAAACCAACAGCGGGAAGATCACGTTTTTAGCCCGGATTTGCAATCTGAGCAAGGCAGGAAAACTGAAGTTGCTGTTTAGATTCACTCTGATGCCGGAAGTTTGGGGCGCTCGGGTTTCCAAAAACTGAGCCTGTTCATCTCTAATTAGAGACATTGGCAGTATTTAGTGTTGCTATATAACCAATATTTAGTACTATTCATTATAACTGCAACATTTGCTAGCTGTAATAATGCTCCCATGCATCCTGATTTTCCAAGAATACACCCATTTTTTTCACCATACAGCATATCTTTTAACTCAATTACCTTCCCATAATTTAAATTTCAGCTAAGCCTAAGTTACCCATACAAGTGATTATCGGTATAAAGGGAATGATGGGGTGGAGTTTGCTACTTAACCAAAAGGGCTGTCCCAGTTTTTCATTTAAAATTTATGGAGCCCTAAATTGAAAGCTTCAATATTTAAAGCCTGCTATAGAGATCCCAGAGTTCATGCTAGAATATCATAATAAAGCTGGAACTATAATATCTTATAACTAGAACTCAAGAGAGGTACAAAGTCAGTGCTGGAAAGATGTTATGAGGTTAGTATGATAACATTATCTACTCCAGAAAGGAGGAATGCACAAGAAAAGTAAGATAAAACAATTAAAACAAAATAAATCTAATGATTGTTTTAGCATGTTTACTGGAGAGATATCACTATATGGCACACTAGGCCTCCTACATATTTACTGTGAAGTGTGCAGGGATATTTTCTCTCTGGAAATATATCATTTGTGGATTTCCAAAGGATAGCTTTATACAGTGTCGGACTGGGGCATGAAGGGCCCACCAGGGAAATGTAATCACAGGGGCCCACCAAAGGCGCTGACATATGCTGGAAGGGGTGTGGCCACATGACCAGAGGGGAGTGGCCAGCCATTAGAGGCGCCACCTAGCATAGTATATAAAGAAAAAGAGCTCTACCTCGCTGTCCTCTTCAAGCTGTTGTGTATGTGCCTGGGTTACCCCGGGAGAGAGCAGTAGTATACATGTGCCTGGGTTACACCGAGAGAGAGCAGTAGTATACATGTGCCTGGGTTACACCGGGAGAGAGCAGTAGTATACATGTGCCTGGGTTACACCGGGAGAGAGCAGTAGTATACATGTGCCGGGTGGTCTTCAGGTTGCCGACTGTCGTGATCCCGGCGCACAGTATACCGGCGCCGGAATCCCAACAGCTGGCATACCGACACTTTTTCTCCCTCGTGGGGGTCCACGACCCCCCTGGAGGGAGAATAAATAGCGTGTAGCGCGCCACCATGCCCGCAGTGTAGCGAGCGCAGCGAGCCTGCATGGGGCTCATTTGCGCTCGCCGCGCTGTCGGTATGCCGGTGGTCATGCTTCCGGCGCCGGTATGCTGGTCGCCGGGAGCCCGGCCGCCGGCATACCATACCACACCCCATGTGCCTGGGTTACTCCGGGAGAGAGCTGTAGTATACATGTGCCTGGGTTACACCGGGAGAGAGCAGTAGTATACATGCGCCTGGGTTACACCGGGAGAGAGCAGTAGTATACATGTGCCTGGGTTACACCGGGAGAGAGCAGTAGTATACATGTGCCTGGGTCACACCGGGAGAGAGCAGTAGTATACGTGCCTGGGTTACACCGGGAGAGAGCAGTAGTATACGTGCCTGGGTTACACCAGGAGAGATCAGTAGTATACGTGCCTGGGTTACACCGGGAGAGAGCAGTAGTATATATATACCTGAGATAATCTGGGAGAGAACAGTAGATACACATAATGGCCCTCATTCCGAGTTGTTCGCTCGCAAGCTGCTTTTAGCAGCTTTAGCAGCTTTGCACACGCTAAGCCGCCGCCTACTGGGAGTGAATCTTAGCTTCTCAAAATTGCGAACGAAAGATTCGCAATATTGCGAAAAGACTTCTCTGTGCAGTTTCTGAGTAGCTCGAGACTTACTCTTCCAGTGCGATCAGTTCAGTGCTTGTCGTTCCTGGTTTGACGTCACAAACACACCCAGCGTTCGCCCAGACACTCCTCCGTTTCTCCAGCCACTCTCGCGTTTTTCCCAGAAACTGTAGCGTTTTTTCACACACTCCCATAAAACGTCCAGTTTCCGCCCAGAAACACCCACTTCCTGTCAATCACATTACGATCACCAGAACGAAGAAAAAACCTCGTATTGCCGTGAGTAAAATTCCTAACTGCATAGCAAATTTACTTGGCACAGTCACAGTGCGAACATTGCGCATGCACAATAAGCGGAAAATCGCTGCGATGCGAAGAAATTTACCGAGCGAACAACTCGGAATGACCACCAATGACTGGAGTATATTGCCAGATACACATACGTGCCCTGCAGTGCCAGATACACATACGCGCCCAGCAGTGCCAGTTACAGATATGCCCCCACAGTGCAGGATACACATACGCCTGCCAGTGCCAGTTACACATATGCCCTGACGGTGCAGGATACACATATGTACCCCCAGTGCCAGTTACACAAATGCCCCCACGGAGCAGGATACACATATGTACCCCCAGTGCCAGTTACACAAATGCCTCCACAGTGCAGGATATACATATGTACCTCCAGTGCCAGTTACACAAATGCCCCCACAGTGAAGGATATACATATGTACCCCTAGTGCCAGTTACACAAATGCCCCCACAGTGCAGGATATACATATGTACCCCCAGTGCCAGTTACACAAATGCCCCCACAGTGCAGGATATATACATGCCCCCACTGTGCAGTATATACACATGCCCCCACAGTGCAGTATATACACATGCCCCCACAGTGCAGTATATACACATGCCCCCACAGTGCAGGATATACACATGCCCCCACTGTGCAGTATATACACATGCCCCCACAGTGCAGTATATACACATGCCCCCACAGTGCAGGATATACACAAATGCCCCCACAGTGCAGGATATACACATGCCCCCACTGTGCAGTATATACACATGCCCCCACAGTGCAGGATATACACATGCCCCCACTGTGCAGGATATACATATCCCCTCCTCCCCGTTACACAAATGACCCCCACAGTGCAGGATATACATACCCCCCCCCTTCCCCAGTGCCAGTTACACAAATGACCCCCAGTTACACAAATGCCCCCCCAGTGCAGGAAATACATATCCCCCCACAGTGCCAGTTACACATACTGTGGCAATTTACGCGTTACTCACCACCGCCACCCGGGCTCTGCTGCTGCTCCGTGTCTTTGGGCCGGGGAGGAGAGCGCAGCTTGCGTCTCTCCTGGCCCTCAGTCCCACTCTGTGTGGGATCTAATTACCGCCGTCGCACGGGCTCTGCTGCTGCTCCTGTGTCGGGGCGGGGAGGAGAGCGCAGCGTGCGCTTCTCCTTCCCCTTAACTGACTCTGCCGGCCAGTGTGTGCTGCCGTTCTCTCTCCCAGGGCCACTGACGGCAGCATGTTACAAGCGCCGCGCCGCTGCTCCACGTTATTACAGTAGGCCCCGCCCTCACATAAAAGAGGGTGTGGCCAAAAATCAGTGGGGCCTACCGCTGGTTTCACCGGCTCCCCGGCGGCCCAGTCCGACACTGGCTTTATATCTGCAGGGATAATATAATAATATATGATCATATAGATCTTAGGCCCCAATTTATCGCAATTCGCATTAGAAATTTGATTATTAAAATAACACATACATTTATCAAAATCCAGGTGCAGGGACAGAGCTTATGTGAAAGCAGCAGATGGGCTTGTACGGATTAACTATATTTTACCGGCAGACGAGATGTCGGCTGTCAATATCCCAACAGGGGTATCCCGCCCGCTAGAATTCCGACAGCGGGTCGAGTGGTAAGAGACCCCTTGTGGGCTCACTGAGCTCGCCACGCTGCACGCTCAGTGGCTCGCTGCACTCGCCACTGCATCTATTCCCACTCTATGGGTTTCGTGGACAACCAAGAGTGGAAATAGCCCTGGTGTGCTGGGATTCTGGCTGTTGGTATTGCTGGCTGTCAGGATTCCAGCATCAGTATCCTGAACAGTGGGATCACGACAGCCGGCATTTTAACTGCAACACATTTGTACAACCGCTACTGGTGCATCTGGCTTTCGCAATTGTGAAAACCTTCATATGCCGGCAAATGACCTGCACATGTGCCAGTTTTACACTGGGCATGCTCAGTAGCTTAATCAGAGTCCAGCATCCCCAGCATGAGTGAGTGTGCACCTATGCAGTGTCGGATGGACAGAGAATAACAGCATGCAGCATGAGAGGCTCCCTCAAAGAAAAAGAAAAACTTTTTTATATCTGTTAATAAAAAAAATATAAGGCACACATGCAACATGCTGCATAGTATACTAGAAAATTAAAGAATTTAAAAATTAAATATTGTCCTGTTGTGTGAGGGATGGGCAGCAGCATCACTGGTTGGTTGCTATTGGCAACTACTGCACTGGTCCACTATCTCCACTCTTTTCATGCGTGACCTGAGCTCACTCATCCAATTAAATTCCTTTTAGCAGCCCTGGAGCTTCCTTCCATAGGAAGGAGCAGGGCTCCGAGAATAAACAGCATCTGAAGATGGTCTTGGTATCTGCAGGCAAACTCTGTAAACTTTCAGGTTTTAGTTGTTTGCTGAAGAACAGGCCACTTAGTGATAATGATTTGCTCTGGTCTATGGTCAATATGATCCACCCAGGGTCAAACTGATCCACAGTGGGAAATCCCCAGTGGGCACCACTGCCTGACGACCCCACCTCCTTCTCTTGGGATGCAGCAGGATCATTGATGAACTTGGGTGGTTACTTTGTTTCTATGGAAACTACACCAAGATTAGCCCTCCTGCCAACCAAAATGGTTGGTTCTGACACACCCCTCTCCTCTCCTTAATAAAGGGTCCCATTCTTTGCATGTCCTCACTAATGGTTGTCCAAGTCCCTCTGTGGTGGTTGGCCACACCTCCTCTGGTGGCTGGTCACACTCCCTAAGCTTGGGCCCCTACCACCATTCCCTGGTGGGCCCTTCAAGCCCCACACTGACACTAGATCCACCTAGTACAAAATGGGTCAACATTTAATTTTTGCACTCCAGATATCCTTATTTAAAGTATTTTTACTTATCAATGAACTCCCGGTAACCGCAAAGTGGTGTGTTCAAAATAAGGGGAAGGGTATCTCTCGTGTTTAGTTTAGAACCAGTTTGTGTCCAGCAGTGCATATGTTAATGACTATCTGTGGAATGCAGCTAGAACAGAGAAGGTCATACCCAGATGGATTAACTACACCAGCCGTAGGACTGGTGCAAGTTTTGCTGGTGCGACCAGTGGTGCGCCTAAAGACACACAGAGATGGAAATGCAGAAGATGCTACAAGTGGGAATCTCAGTTTTGTAAAAAGTGGCCGTCGCTGCAGCAAAAGACGCATGTGTGATTCAAGCCCTTAGTGATCATGTGGTTGAATGCAAACACGTGAATCTCCCTTCCTCCCTCCTAAGCATGTGGATCCATGCTGCTCAACTGTTTTAGAGCTATTTCAAAAGTAGCAATTTCAGTTGAAAATGTTTATGTATTAGGAACTGTACTCTTTAATTGCAAGCAAAGCAGTTCTAAAAGTCAAAAGGTATATATTGTAGTAAACGCAAATACTCCTCAGAGTTAATAACTTTTAATAATGTATCTAAATAATGAGAAAGCAAGCACAAAATAGACACTTTTTCAGATGTATTGTTATTAATACCTATAGAGAATCAAAGTAATTTTACCATCTATCTGTATTTTTCATATTTTCATGGAGTTGGAGGGCCTTCAGTTGTCTGTATTAGAGTAGGTAGAGAATATTTTTTTTAAATAAAGCTTCAGGTAAATGAACTATATATTTTACCTTTACCTGGCCAGTGCCATAGTGCATACGGGATGTAGTCATGTGACCGCCGGTCACATAACCTCCCCCTACATCCTGCACCTTCAGAATCCCGACGGTCGGCATGCCGACCGTCAGGGACTATTCCCACTCATGGGTATCTACAACACCCATAGAGTAGGAATAGAACCCGTGGTGAGCGCAGTGAGCCTGCAAGGGGATTCTTGTGCTCGCTCCCCACCCCCAACCCCCTGCTGGCATGCTGCTGCTGGGATCCCACTGTCTCCTGACCGCCGGTCACGCAATACACACCCGTGCATACTGTACCTAAAAAGAAGATTTAGAGGTTTAGTGATTCTTGGAAACTCACAAACCTGTGTGAATTTATTCCTCACTGCCAGTAGGAAATAGTAGGAATACCATTGTCTTTCTATACACAACTATTAGACTCAAAATGAATTATTCACCTTCGAACCACGTTATGTTTCTCCCAGGAGACGTAGCCATGGCAGAATTATTAAAGATTTGAGGAGTTGGCTTCACATGATACAAGCTTTGTATATAGACTTCTATGTTACAGAATCAACACTGTAGCACATACACAGTGAAGCGCTGCATTAGTGTTGGCAGGGCCGAAACTAGGTTTCTCGGCACCCGGGGCGAGGCGGTAATTTAGCGCCCCCCCCAAAAAAAAACAAACAAACCCATTACATATATATAAATAAATAAATACATAAATAAATAAATAAAAATAATAAATATATATATATATATATATATACACACGTGTACAGTGTATATATATATATATATATATATATATATACACACACACAGTATATATAGTGCCAGTCAAAAGTTTGGACACACTTTCTCATTCATTTGAATGAAAAAGTGTGTCCAAACTTTTGACTGGTGCTGTGTGTGTGTGTGTGTGTGTGTGTGTGTGTGTGTGTGTGTGTGTGTGTGTATATACATATATATACACACATGTATATGTATATATACACATGTGTGTATATATATATATATATACACACATATACTATATATATTGTAAAGCCTCTTTCCCAATCCCCCTCCCTCACAATGCCCACTTGCCTCAGTGCTCTGTACTCTATTGTAAAGCCTCTTTTCCAGCCCCCCTCCCTCACAATGCCCACTTGCCTCAGTGCTCTGTACTCTCTCAGCATCCCTCCGGAGGTCTTGGCAAGCAGTTAGACCGCCGGTCAGGAGAGAGTGCAGAGGCGCTCCGAAGCGGGAGGGCAGAGGGTGGCTGGCGGCCGCACATACAGAGGGTAGCAGACGGAGACTTTGCAGCAGCGGCTGGACCGTAACGTGACATACGCGGCTGCTGCTGCTGCTGCAGGAGATGATCGCGGCGGGCAGGTGGGAAAGAGCAACTGGGTAAAGGGACCTGGGAAGTGTTCTCTGTTGTCTGCGCCCCCCTCAAATCCCGCACCCGGGGCACGTGACCCCTTAGCCCCCCCCCCCTAGTTATGGCCCTGGTGTTGGTTTGACTACTTTATTACTAACTTTGTAGATGAGTAGAATTGCTTCTCTGCACCAGAGATGGCATTTTCTTAATAATATCCAGTTTTCATAAGGTGTCCATTGAATTCCATCCTGCTCTTAGTTTGCAGAATGCTAATTTTTGATATTTACCATTATTTCAAAACAACCTCTCAAGGTAAAAGGGATTCATTGTATTGTTCTTTCCACATTTATTTCTAAGTACAGACCTTACCCAATAGCCCTAACATTATTAGCCAGTGCAATTTTATGAATATACGTTTAGACTTCAAAAAGGTATTCAATTACCCCAGTTTAGTACTATAATGGTGGGAGGCTCCTCTCTAGGGGCATCAGTCTTCTATGCTTTTTAGTACTTAGGACCTCTGCTGGTACTGTATTAAGGGTGAGGAGGAACTCAACATAGCAGGCGAATATTATATAGCTGGCTTTGAATTGAATGAGTCTCTGTATATCCAGTTGGTAGTTGGCTGCCATTTCAACATATTAAGGTCAATCCAATTACAGTAGGTGTGAGTTCTGTGAATCTCTTTTTCAATCCAATTTCAAACTTGTATTGCTTTTACAAGGAAATTCACATTTTTTTTTAGTTTGCACCCACCTGAGCAGGTGAAAAGATAGGGAAAATCTTTTGATTTTAATGTCAAAATTCCTGTACACAGTGCAGAACCTCTGGTGCATTCCTCCAAATGAATATTCATGCACTTAAAGGGGTTTAAAAGCATCATTTGCCCAATAAAAACATCCCAGTTTTCAGCTAAATTTCCCCAAAAACTCAATAATGGGTAAAATTATGTGGGACAGGTACAGTATGTGGAGGTGCTGTGTTGATGAAAGAGGAGTTTTTAGACTTGCAAATGAGAACTAAAAGTGTTTATTCCAACTTTCTACAAAACAGTGTTAAAACACTGGAAGTACTTTAATTTACTAAAAAAAAACACTTGCTGGCTATCATTTTTCATCATTAATAACAAATGTACTGGCCACTAACAGCCTTCTATAAGGTCCTGCTGTGTCAGTTGCCAAAATAGTTTCCCCACTGTTTCATGCACTTCTCCCAGGTTGTTTTTTGTAGAAAAGTTGTGCCACCTTGTCACTGGTACCGCAAATTGTCTTTTCTAATTGGATCTCACATTTCTTGTGTGTGCACATTCACCCAATATACTGTACGCGAGTCATGAAAGAAACTAACTTTGGTAAACTCACACCTAATTGGATCCCTCCGCTTGAGACCTCCTTTGGTAGTGATATAGTGTTAACAAGTCTCAAGTCTCCAGAAAAGAATAAGAGATGGACACTGCCAGTTGTAGTATTATGGGTATCTGGTCTTTAGGTTGACAGCACTTATTTCGACATGCATTAGCTCGACATGGACATTAGGTCGACATGGCAAAGATCGACACATGAAAAGGTCGACATGAGTTTTTCATGTTTTTTGGGGAGGTTTCATTTTTTTTTTTTACTTTTTCATACTTTATGATCCACGTGGATTACGATTGGTAATAGTAGCCTGTGCCAAGCGGAGTGGTAGCAGAGCAAGGCACCTTGGCCGAAGTTTGCTCGTTATGCGTGGGGACATGGTGCACTAATTAGGGTTCCCGGTCACTTTACATCCCAATTTTTTTTTAAACCATGTCGACCTTTTGTCATGTCGACCTTGTCCATGTTGACCTAATGACCTTGTTCACCTATTTCAATGACCCAATGAACTACACCCAGTATTATGTACCAGTCTGTTGTAAGAGGGCTATAGAAAGTCTCATCTGAAGGTGAACCTCTGCAAGTCGTGCCACTACTAGTACAGATCATGGGCCGGATGTAATGCAGTCCGAGTTGGCCGAAGGTGCGGGTTACTGGCCAATATTGGATGTTTTTTTACAGTGCCAATCATTTACATGGCAAAACCATGCCTTGCAAATGATTTCCGCTTTAATGAAACGTCTGACTTTAGTCGGCAACCCGCACCTCTGGCCAACTTGCACTGCATTACATCTGGCCCCATATCTGGGTTCTATGGAAAGATGATGGAAACAGACAGGTTTATGGCAAAAAATGTGAGAGCAGAAAATGTGTCTTCTAATCACTTTGTAATCCTTATTTAACCTATGCGTTATTAGTGCTGCTAGACAAATGACTTTCCAAATTTCCAAAGACAGCTTGTCATATTAATTAGAAATAATTACAATACACAGCTATGATAGTTCACACTAAGACATGAGAAAGGTAAATGGATATTATCCTCTTTCTGTTTATGAAACAGTTTTAGCCAACTAATTCTATCCATGGGATCTTTCCAACAGCCTTTGTAACTTCAGAGATAAAAAAAAAACAGGGTAGTTTTTTCCATAGATAATATGTGGAGTTATTTAACTTTTTTAAAAGGTCTATTTTTCCAACACCCACAGGGATTCAGGCCAAATGTGAAATTCCGCATGTACTATAGTGTCTTGTATGCGTCTGTGTTCAGCATCAAGTGACTATATCAGGTCTGCTGGGGATTCTATTGGGTATCGCCATTTGTCACAGTTTCCTGCATGTCATTTTCTTCAAAAGGATAGCCAGAAGGCAAATAACACAGCAATGGATTATCTCAAAGTATCTTTTACGCATAATGCTGATGTTTCCTGTTTTGGTCTGCAGCAATTGACTATGCATACCTGTGAAGAAAAGAAAAAAACACAACTTCTTATCTCTTCTGCTATTTTGCAAGATACACAAAGTTGCATAGATTTCCAATGGCGTGCTGCCTAGATTTTCCAACCAAATCTCTTGAAAAGAAAAATGTAGACGAATAAAGAAAAGCTTAGTTGTCAAGAAAAACAATACTGTTAGTTGGTCCTCGGATCAACGTCGGTTTCCCTTGTCAGTTATAGTATAATTGACTGCTCTACAGATTTTCACAAGTGTTTTAATGCTGTTTAAGCATAGACAGTGTTTTGTTGCAGTTTCAATAAATTCTGGGTATCAATCCAACATTTGCATAATGGATTCTGGCAAACATCTTTGTGCATAAATGCGAGATACGCTTTGCAAACACCCTTGATTAACTAGTGCTTGTGATTTTCTTACCTATGTATGTTCCACACAATCAATCATGATTTGAAGGAAGTGTCAATAATATTGAAACAAATTGTAGGATGTAGTAAAAATGTGAAAGGGCTTCTCATCACAATCATTTAGGCTCATTTAACTCTTCTTAGTAATGCTTGGCGGAGACTGCATTATCTGTGATAAACCAAAGGTGAGAAGGTAAGTGACTTAAAAACAGAATTAGGGAGATTTCTCTCCTCTGAAATAGCATGTTATTCCCTTTTTATGCTGAAAGCAAACAACTAAAGGCACAATATTAAAAAGAAAAAACACATTATTATAGTTATATAAGAAGAGTATGCAATCATTCTCCATGCTCAGCAGTACAATGGTACTAATGCAGTATGTCTGTGCAAAATTTATATAGGCAAAACCAAGAAATGGTATATAGTTTTCATAATAATCTGGCCCATAGCTGTCTACACTCTTGAGGGTATATTTACTAAAGTGCGGGTTTACAGAAGTAAAGATGTTGCCCATAGCAACCATTCAGATTCTACTTACCATTTATCTAGCACCTTCTATAAAATAATAGATAGAATCTGATTTGTTGCTACGAGGAACCTTTCCATGTCTATAAACCCACACTTTAGTAAATATATCCCATGGAACATCTGGGAGACTCATGAATATTGGGGAGATCTCCCAGACACCTGACACAGTAGACCAGCCTCCTGGATTCTTTCAAGTCACTGAGGAAATTGCCCATCTGGGAGCCTTATAACGCGTCTTGTGGCCCTGTCCCAATGCGATAAATTCATGTGACCTCCATCGTCTGCCACCATAGCCAGATTAAGAGAGGGGCGCAGTGGATACTGTCTGTACCCCAGGCCCCCCTCTGTCTGGGGGCCCCCTGACTGAAGCACACTGACATCACTAGCTATATTAACATTATTAACACATTGACAGCACAATTATTTAACAGCAGAAAACCTGAACTTCGGTTACATAAATACTAACAGATAAATAGCATGCATTATATAAAAGAAATAGACGGTACTGTATGATTTTGATTAAAGTTTTTAAATGAGACATATGTGGCAACAGATTAGACCTTTTTTATTCTATTAGACTAGTGGTCCTCAAACTCAGTCCTCAGTCACCAATAATCACTTCTTTAAAATCCACGTGTGACCTGGAAAACATGAACTGCGTGGGGACTGAGTTTGAGAACCTGTGCACTAGACTGATATACAGTACTGGTCCTGATTCAGAGCTGCACACAATCCACACGCAGGGGGTCGTTTTAGGTGCAGTTGTTCTTCCTACTCCTGTTGCAATGATTTGCAATTACTATTTTATGCTAATATTAGCAGAAGCTAACCCAGGCATATGAACATTCTCTGTGATCGCATAATTTGCGCACGGTACCACATGACTACAGAAACATCAGTAACATCATCGCACATGGGTCACCATGCAGAGCCTGAGTGTCTCTGTAGATGCACAGGCTGAGCTGCTCTCCTAGGATGCAGAAGCCTTTCCAGTAGCAAGTGTGATTGCAGTTGCTAATGTATTCACGCCCATAAAGCGCCATTTGAATGGCCATGACACGCCTGCTTTCACATGACCACTCCCCATTACCACCCCCAAACGCTGAATTCCTGCCACTCACTTTGCGGCTAAAATCTTGCTGCGACCACACTCACGAATTACTTGCTGCATATGCGCACTGCGGCTCAGATGCATGTGAAGTGCAAAAACATTGATCACTTTTGCATACAATTGCTGCTTTGCATCCGCACCTGAATGACCCAATGTTCACATAGCTGAGCAATTTTCGTTGCATGCACAAAAATTTCTAAGTACTTGAATGGCGCACATATTATTATTATTATAAACCTTTAATTATATGGCGCCACAAGGGATCCGCAGCGCCCAATTATAGAGTACATAAACGAATAATCAAAACATATAGTACCTTACAGTTGAAGACAATATAGTATACAATATAAGTACAGGGCAAATAAACATAGCTATAGCAGCAGACCACACTGACATAAGTATCAGGGTGGCAGAAAACCAAAGGATTTGGTGCCATCTGAGATGGTTTACGTAAGAGAAGGACAAGCATATGAGGGTTGAGGCCCCTTCTCGTGAGAGCTTACAGTACATTCTAAAGGCATTATACAGAGTGTACGCACAAAGATGCTATAGGGATCAAGATGGATAGTATCAGAAATGTGATGGAAAAGTCATGGGTGCTTCTGGGCATTGATTGAGAGGTGGCTAGTAGTGTGCGGAAAAATAGTTTGTTCAGTGGGCGTGTTATGGGGGTGCTGCAGGCATGATAATGCAGGCATATTTTAATGGGAGTGTTAAGGCATGTTATTGCAGGCATGTTTTAATAGAGAAATAAAAGTTACATTTTATATAAAAAAATCAGTGGTCACCCACCAAATGGTGTGTAACTTTGAGAGAGAATATATTAGTTTGTGAGTGCCATAAACAAGGAATAATTTGCTCTTTTGAGTTGTTTGTACATGTTAATGCAAGCAGCTGCATCTACAGACGCACAGCTGCAGACATAGGAGGCTGCAGTCAGACAAAGAAATTGCATCTGCCATAGGGCTGGTAAAAGTTGGTGACCAATGGTTGCATATAAAGATGCACCAATTGGCATTACAGCGTGCATGAACACTAAAAGTGTTCACCTCAGTCCTTGCACATTCAGCTACACAGATGTACATAAGTGAAGAGTATGCAGCAGCATTTGCATAAAGTAGCAGACGGGAAATCACCAATAGACCCATAGTCCCATGTTGAGGACAAGGGCAGACAATTATTTTCCTTTTGACATTAAGTCATATATATAGAATTGCAGAAAGTTTTATTATTATCATTATTACAGTAGAAAAGTTTCCTTTTATTACACGAGGAAGACTGTCTCTTGCATTCACTGTTTTAGCCTTTATTCTTCAGGTAATCCACAGGGACAACAAATGGCACTGAGTCACATTGTTGCCACTAGCATTGCAGTATTCTAGACATAAAACTATTGTATATCCCAGAATTGTTATGGGTGACATCTTCACCTTTGTGCTGAGCTTGTTCACTCGTGTGTAGTGCTTCTGAGCATGTGTAAGCGTGTTCAGATGTAAGCTTAGACACACTTGAATGCATTGCTTACCTTTTAAAATGCCTTTAAGGCACTGTTTTCTATCTAGATATTCAATACATTTATCTCAATATACAGTAGTAACCCAGTTTTAACATAGAAACTTGATGGCAGATAAGAACCTACCTCCTTCCAGTCTCAGTACATGTCCTTGTGTTCTATGTAATACTTCTTTTCCTTTGAAATATGTCTCCCTCATGTACCTTGTTAAAACCCTTTATATATTTGAAATTTTATATAATTTCCCTTCTTTCCCTTCTCTGCTCCAAACTATGCATGTTAAGATCTTTTAGTCTTTCCAGCTAAGTTTTGTGTTGCAGGCCATACAGCATTTTAGTTGCCCTTCTTTGTACAGTCTCTAATGTATTAGTATCCTTCTGAAATATGGCCTGCAGAACAGGACACAGTATTCCAGATGAGGCTCTACCAATGACCTATACAGTGACATTATTACTTCTTTCCTTCTGCTGCTGATTCCTCTCCTTATGCAACCAAGCATCTGACTATCCTTCCTCATTGCTTGTTACAGTGCATACCTGCCTTTAAGTCACCTGAAATAGTGACTCCTAAATCCCTTTCCTCCTCAGTAGTTTCCTGTATAGCGCCGTTAATACCATATTTAATTTTGGGGTTTTTGAGACCAAGGGGTATATTTACTAAAATTCGTAATTAACTGAATGAGGTTAAAGTTCAAACACGAATGACATCGAATGTGTGAAATTGCAACTTTTTGAATTTTTTTACGACTCATTTACTATGCTGTCGTATTCTGCATTTTCGAGTTTTCCGATGTCGATGTCAGTCGTATTTTCAGGCAGTGTTTTACGGGAGTGAATAGTAAAACACTGCCGACATTAACACAATGAATCTCGGTCGGATCTGTGAGATCCGTGCAGGGCTTCATTGTGCACCTTTAAAAAAAATTAAAGTGTTAAAAATAAAAAATAAAAATGCGTGGGGTCCCCCCTCCTAAGCAAAACCAGCCTCGGGCTCTTTGAGCCGGTCCTGGTTGAAAAAATATGGGGGGGGGAAATGACAGGGGTTCCCCCATATTTGATCAACCAGCACTGGGCTCTGCGCCTGGTCCTGGTGCAAAAAATACAGGGGACAAAAAGCGTAGGGGTCCCCCGTATTTTTTGTACCAGCACCGGGCTCCACTAGTCAGAGAGATAATGCCACAGCCGGGGGACACTTTTATATAGGTCCCTGCGGCTCTGGCATTAAATCACTAACTAGTCACCCCTGGCTGGGGTACCCTGGAGGAGTGGGGACCCCTTAAATCAAGGGGTCCCCCCCTCCAGCCACCCAAGGGCCAGGGGTGAAGCCCGAGGCTGTCCCCCCCATCCAAGGGCGGCGGATGGGGGGCTGATAGCCTTGCGAAAAAATAAGAATATTGCTTTTTTTTACCAGTACTAAAAGTCCCAGCAAGCCTCCCGGCAAGCTGGTACTTGGAGAACCACAAGTACCAGCATGCGGTGGACAAACGGGCCCGCTGGTACCTGTAGTACTACTACAAAAAAAATACCCCAAAAAAAACAGGACACACACACCGTGACAGTAAAACTTTATTACATACATGCACACCTACATACACACATACTTACCTATGTTCACACGAGACTCGGTCCACTTCTCCATGTAGACTCCACGGGGTACCTGTGAAAAAAATTATACTCACATAATCCAGTGTAGCAAGTGTCCTCTTTATAATCCACGTACTTGGCAAAAAAACAAACCGGAAAACCGAACCACGCACTGAAAGGGGTCCCATGTTTACACATGGGACCCCTTTCCCCGACTGCCAGGACCCCCCCTGACTCCTGTCAAAGAGGGTCCCTTCTGCCAATCAGGGAGCGCCACGTCGTGGCACTCTCCTGATTGGCTCTGCGCTCCTGTACTGTCAGTGAGGCTGCGCACTGAAGATACAATGTAGCGCATAGGCGCTCCATTGTATCCAATGGTGGGAACTTTGCGGTCAGCGGTTGACCGCGAGTAACCTCAACCACTGACCGCAAAGTTCCCACCATTGGATACAATGGAGCGCCTATGCGCTACATTGTATCTTCAGTGCGCAGCCTTACTGACAGTACAGGAGCGCAGAGCCAATCAGGAGAGTGCCACGACGTGGCGCTCCCTGATTGGCAGAAGGGACCCTCTTTGACAGGAGTCAGGGGGGGTCCTGGCAGTCGGGGAAAGGGGTTCCATGTGTAAACATGGGACCCCTTTCAGTGCGTGCTTCGGGTTTCTGGTTTGTTTTTTTGCCAAGTACGTGGATTATAAAGAGGACACTTGCTACACTGGATTATGTGAGTATAATTTTTTTCACAGGTACCCCGGGGAGTCTACATGGAGAAGTGGAACGAGTCTCATGTGAACATAGGTAAGTATGTGTGTATGTAGGTGTGCATGTATGTAATAAAGTTTTACTGTCACGGTGTGTGTGTCCTGTTTTTTTGGGGTATTTTTTTTAGTAGTAGTACTAAAGGTACCAGCTGGCCCGTTTGTCCACCGCATGCTGGTACTTGTGGTTCTCCAAGTACCAGCTCACCGGGGGAGGTTTGCTGGGACTTTTAGTACTGCTACAAAAAACAATATTCTTATTTTTTCACAAGGCTATCAGCCCCCCATCTGCCGCCCTTGGATGGGGGGGACAGCCTCGGGCTTCACCCCTGGTCCTTGGGTGGCTGGAGGGGGGGACCACTTGATTTAAGGGGTCCCCACTCCTCCAGGGTACCCCAGCCAGGGGTGACTAGTTAGTGATTTAATGCCAGGGCCGCAGGGACCTATATAAAAGTGTCCCCCGGCTGTGGCATTATCTCTCTGACTAGTGGAGCCCGGTGCTGTTACAAAAAATACGGGGGACCCCTACGCTTTTTGTCCCCTGTATTTTTTGCACCAGGACCAGGCGCAGAGCCCGGTGCTGGTTGATCAAATATGGGGGAACCCCTGTCATTTTTTTACCCATATTTTTTCAACCAGGACCGGCTCAAAGAGCCCGAGACTGGTTTTGCTTAGGAGGGGGGACCCCACGCATTTTTTTTTCTTAAATTTAACCCTTTCACACCCCTTCCCACTGATAAACATGCACGGATCTCACGGATCTGTGCATGCCTATCAGAACACGGTAAAAAAAAAAGCAGGTCTTTTTTAAAACTGCTTTTTTTTATGATTTGTATTTTTTCACGGCAGTGTTTGGCTATTGCCGGCAGTGTTTGTGAAATAGAATTTTTTGTAAATTACCGAGTTGTATCAAATAACATCCGTATTTGACCGATGGTGTATTCATTCGTATTTATTTTCTTTGACTTCAAAAAAAATATGAATGCCCTCATCACTGCCGAGATTTAAGTTTAGCAAATTCCCGAGATGACACTTTGATGAAAAAACACCAAATTGGTCAAAATTGGGAGCTTAGTAAATATACCCCCAAGTGCATGATTTAGCATTTTTTGGCATAAACTGTAGTTGCCACATTCTTGACCATTACTCTAGTCTACCTAGATCCTCCATCATTTGTTTCACCTCCTGGTGTGTCTACCCTAATGCATACTTTTGTGCCATCTGCAAAAAAGCATTCTTTCCCTTTGATACCATCTGCAATTTCCCTACCAAAGATTTTAAAAAGGGGTGTGGTATGCAAGGTCGACCACACTTAGGTCGACAGTGTCTAGGTTGGCCACTATTGGTCGACATTAATTAGGTTGACATGGTTTCTAGGTCGACAGGGACTCTAGGTCAACATGTACTAGGTTGACATGACATCAGGTCGACATGAGTTTTTGCACTTTTTTTGGTGTTGTTTTCTCCGTACAGTGACTGGGAACCCCAGTTAGTGCACTGTGTCCCCTTGCATGGCTTGCTTGGCTCGCCATGCTTTGGGCAAGGTGCCTCGCTCCGCTACCGCTGTGCTCAGCATAGGTTACCATTCCCAATTGTAGTCCACGTGGATCGTAAAGTATGAAAAAGCTCAAAAACTTAAAAACATTTTTTAAAAACTCATGTCGACCTTTTGTCATGTTGCCTAGAGTCCCTGTCGACCTAGAAACCATGTCGACCTACTTACTTTCATGAACAGTAGTCTCCGGCACAATTCCGGAGCCTACAGCGCCGTTGAAAGGAGGGCGCCCGGGTCACTTGTATCACAAAATATATGCAATGCAAAATATAGCAATACTTGTCAATTGGAGAAGACAAATAAAAATTTGGAAAGAGATGAAACTTTACATAAGTTTGCCACACAGCTAATGAAGTACTGTCACCTGGAAGCAGGGCTGGACTGGCCATCTGGCACTTCTGGCAAATGCCAGAAGGGCCGATGGCCACGTGGTTCGGTCCAGCCGACCCCCTCTTGTGTCACTGAGACACGCTGCCGCTCAGTCCGGCGGCAGCGTGTCTCAGCTGTCAGGAGAGGAGAGCGCACTAGCACGGCTATGTCTGGCGGCGTGTAGCGGACTTCAAACCAGCCGCCGGTTCGTGAGCCAATCAGAGCTTGCGGACTGCCAGACAATCAGGAGCCACCGCTGCCGGTCCGCAAGCTCTGATTGGCTCACGAACCGGCGGCTAGTTTGAAGTCCTACACGCCGGTGCCAGACATAGCCGCACGCCCGCGCTCTGAGCTCTCCTGACACCCTCACATCACAGCCAGAGGAGCAGCAGCAAGCAGCTGCAGCACTGCTGTGGGAGCAATTGTATACCTAGCACTGTGGGGGCAATTGGCTGGCACTGTCGGGCATTTGTATACCTGGCACTGTGGGGGAAATTGTTTACCTGACACTTTGGGGGCAATTGTGGATCTGGCACTGTGGGGGCAATTGTATACCTGACGGGTATACAAATGCCCCCACAGTGCCAGGTATACAAATGCCCCCACAGTGCCAGATAAACAATTGCCCCCACAGTGGCACTGTGGGGGCATTTGTGGATCTGGCACTGTGGGGGCATTTGTATACCTGGCAATGTGGGGCATTTGTGGATCGTACACTGTGGGGGCATTTGATTACCTGGCACTGTGGGGGCATTTGTGGATCTGGCACTGTGGGGGCATTTGTAAACCTGGCACTGTGGGGCATTTGTGGATCTGGCACTGTGGGGGCAATTGTGGATCTGGTACTGTGGGGGGCATTTGTATACCTGGAACTGTGGGGGCATTTGTATACCTGGCACTGTGGGGCATTTGTGGATCTGGCACTGTGGGGGCATTTGTGGATCTGGTACTGTGGGGGCATTTGTATACCTGGCACTGTGGGGGCATTTGTATACCTGGCACTGTGGGGCAATTGTGGATCTGGCACTACACTATTGGGGGCATATGTCTGTGTATCACGTCCCATTTTAATTGGCCACACCCATTTTCTGGGCGCGCACACAGTACCTCTATGGGACACTCTCTGTCTGATTGGTCGCCGCTTAGCCCCGCCGGGAGTGCACACAGACGCTCTCATTCTAGTGAATGGGGCGCGTGCATGTCGATGCCCCTTTTCTGGAGCGCGCGCGCTTAGTTACAACCTTTATTTTTCCATACCCCCACTTCAACATTTCCACTTCAACCAATGGTTGCGTGTATTTTAATACAGAATGATGTACACTTGTATGTTGTTATAATATTAATTATATTTGTAAGAGCATAGACTAAGGAGTAGGAGGAGTCCGGAAAAGTAAGGGGAGGAGTCAGATGCTGACACCGAGGTGGGCCTGTGTGCTTCAAAAATGCCAGGGCCTATTTTTGGTCCCAGTCCGGCCCTGCCTGGAAGGGTCACACAAAAGCCGATAGACAGCAATGTTTGTGCATATTTATCATTATGATCATCGTCATCATGCATCTTTTTGCCAAACCTTCAATACTCATTATAGATATGCTTCTAAAGAAGGTTATCTGTGGATGCGCCCTAGTCTCATTAGGTCACATCTCCAGGGAGTGTACATTTACATGCACAAGCTCTTAATGCATTGAACTTACTCTTGTGTTCCTCCACTAAGCTATCCTAAAATCCAAATCCTGTTTCATTTTAGTGATCATGCGCAGTACAGGATTCTGTATATTTAGGGATATGCACCCAACAGAAAAAGTATTCCTATAGGCAGGAAGTACCAGTGTTTCATTATCTTAAGTTGCCTACATTAAGGGATTTGCACAGTTTTCCCCCTACACATGTCATTGCATAGCTCACAGTTGCACTGAATGGGGTGTACTATGGTATACCTATCGAGTGCCTCCCCACTGAATGCAGCATACCACAGCACATACTAATTTTAAATTAATCAGGGTAACTCAGTGTCACAGTGGTTAGCATTCCTGTCTCAAAGTGCTGGGATCATTAGTTCTAGTCTGACCAATGGGATCATTAGTACTAGTCTGACCAGTTCTAGTCTGACCAATATATGTGTGGAGTTTGTATGTTCTCATCATGTTTGTGTGCATTTCCTCCGGATTCTATGGTTACAAGAGACATACTGGGGTGTTCATTTTCTTCTGACAAATATAAGCGTGTTTAGTATGGTATATATTGCAATATCCACTGAGACAAGCACTGATTTGAGTAATTCAAAAGTTCTCTTTTAAGTACTTTAAAATATGTATGTGCTATAGAAATAACTATCAAGAAATCAGTAAATGTATTTAAATGTAATCATTGACTAAAGTGCTAAGCAGCCACTTGGGTTTGGTTAGACATGTACTTATTGTGTAGGCCGCAGTGACTATTGCTTCTGATCATATATACTGTATGTTGTTGGGACTGATTGATGTTGTCAGACAGTGACTATAATCTGACCGTTGTGCAGTTATCATTTAACTACATGAATTGTGCCATGGGATATACTGTTTGACCTGAGTGATGAAAGCAACATCTGTTCCATTAGGTTTTCATAGGTTTTAATATAGACCCAGTGACTGGATCTATCTCTGCAACGGTACATTTAGTACTGCAGGACAACTAAACCTAGAGACAAGTCTGCTAGACACTTGTTATATATTTGTCAGTACTCCAATCAATTTAAGTACTGCAATTTGGCTCACAAAGGGGCTGATGAGTCAGTTTTGCAGGTAGATCTTTTGTGTTTTCACATGTTCCAGAGCCAGGCGCACACAACTATGATCAATTCAGTCTACACAACTCAGTCCCTGATTCAGAGGTAGATGGTATTTGCATCGTTGCTTTGTCTTTGGACACAGTAATTATGTGAAAATATACTAATGGAGGCAACTAAAGAAAAAAGACGCCTTCTGCGGCATCGTAGATCCAAGTGCTATGTCCGAAGATGCAGTGTTGGATCACCATCACTACTGCCCATCTGATTAAATCTAAGCTTATTCAGAATGGCAATGGAACCCCTCTGCTGGGCCTAGGAAACGTGCGTAGGAAGATGCAGACTGTGGCCTCGGCATGCCTACAAAACATTTTGAGAAACGGTCCTCACTGCTACCACCGTCTCGCCCCAAAATGTCCGCAGCAAGGCACTTGTGATGCAGCTTGGGGACTACAATCTCTCAGAAGGAGATCTTTCACCATAAGTGTTGTAAGGGGGGTACACACGGAGCGCTGTTCACCTAATTTCTAAGCAATCTGGCTAGATTGCTTAGAAGTTAGAAACACATCGCTCCATGTGTAGGAGTGCCGGCGACAGCGATGCGCGGTCCCGCGCGTCGCTATCACCGGTGCTAGATTGGCATGCATGCAGGCACAATCTAGCAGGTCGCTCATTCTAGTCAGATTGCTTAGATTTTAAGCAGGGATCTCTCTGTGTGTACCCCCCTGTACACGGAGCATTGGGTTTGTGGATAACACTGAATAAAGCCATCAATCGCATATATCCTTGGTGGGGTTTAACTGGGTGGTCACTGGGCATTTGCACATAGGTTAAATTAACTGACAGGGAATGTTTACAGAACTGCAGATCATGAAGAGTTGTGCTTAGGTAAAGACAGGTTACTCTTCTTTTCAGATGTAAATCTTGCACCAAGTATAGGTCTAGTGTAAGTGCACATTAAAAGGTCAATTTATGAATGAGTATTAGATATTTAAAACTTGTGTACGATAAATGATGCTCCAGCCAATCAGCTCCTGTCATTTTTAAACACATGACACTTAGGAACTGATTGGCTGGAGCATCATTTATCATACACAAGTTTTAAATAGCTAAAACTCATTCATAAATGGGCCCATAAAAATGAGGTTGGCTATGAAACCAATCATATGAATAGGGGTGTACGTCTCAAGGGAGAATATACACCTTTTTTTTAAGTGCATGCAATGTGGTTGCAATCCTGTGTAACTCTGCAGGGCCGTAACTACGTGTGTGCCAAGGGGGCTTGGCACACAGCGCAGTTGCCCTGAGGGCGCAACGGCCAGCGGCATGTAATGAGTCAAATTGACTCTGCTGTGTGCGCCGCCGCCGCGCTGTGGAGGGGAAGACAGAAGCGCCGAGCAGCATCCACAGCAGCGCCAGGCAGCCAATACAGAAGAAGAGGGGGATGCTGCAGCGGCGCTTACTACCAATCAAATAGCGCTGCTGCGGCTCCCTGCTCCCCCTCCCTCCTCTTCCTTCTCATCTCACTGCCTGCACCGAGGGAGCTGCCAGCACGAGGAGCCTGTCAGGTAAGTATCTCTCTCTCTCTCTCTTTTAGGGGGACACCGTCTGCCATAATGTGTAAAAAGGGGTCCTGGCTGCCGCATTGTGTAAAAAGGGGTCCTGGCTGCCGCATTGTGTAAAAAGGGGGACTGGCTGCCATAATGTGTAAAAAGGGGTCCTGGCTGCCGCATTGTGTAAAAAGGGGTCCTGGCTGCCGCATTGTGTAAAAAGGGGGACTGGCTGCCGCAATGTGTAAAAAGGGGGACTGGCTGCCGCATTGTGTAAAAAGGGGGACTGTCTGCCGCAATGTGTAAAAAGGGGGACTGGCTGCTGCAATGTGTAAAAAGGGGGCCTGGCTGCCGCAATGTGTAAAAAGGGGGACTGGCTCCCGTAATGTGTAAAAAGGGGGCCTGGCTGCCGCAATGTGTATAAAGGGGGACACCGTCTGCCGTAATGTGTATAAACGGGGACGCTGTCTGCTGTAATGTGTTAAAAGGGGGACTGTCTGCTGTAATGTGTCAAAAGGGGGACGCTGTCTGCTGTAATGTATAAAAGGGGCTCTACCTGGTGTAGTGGTGCTACTGTGCAGCGTAATTTGAATAATGTAGACTACTGTGCACCGTAGTATGAATTGCTATTATTTTGTGGCCACGCCCCTTCCCCATGAAGCCACGCCCCTCTAATTTTTTTTTGCGCGACTACGGCGCGCACTGCCCCTGTCTTACATTGGGGGGGGGGGAGCGCCACTGTCATTTCTTGCACACAGCACTAAAATGCCTAGTTACGGCACTGTAACTCTGAACTGGACTCGGTATCTATTTAATTTTGAGTGCCTATGTACTCTTAAATTATCTCGATTCTCTTTTTTGTGGAAGTTTTTTTTTAACGCTGCATGAAACGATATACCTGTAGTCCTCCAATGCATCTATATATACTGATTTTTCTGCTAATCCTTATTTGAAATCAACTGCTCTTTAGTCAATATTAAAATCCATTCATGACATTCGTCTGGATATGTCACAAGAATGTATCAGCTTGCTATAAAAATGTAGCCTATAGCAGTTTGTTGATACAATATGAAGCAGTGCGGTCGTGTTCATGTTCTCTCAGATATCTGGATGCTAGCCAGAAAGGAATATTACCTATTTCTGGTGAATCCTCACATGAAAATAAAGACAAGATTTCAGGACAATCTTAAACATGGCAGAGCATGGTTCTTAACTTGAACTGCTGCCAGTCTAGTTTGCTATTTTAGCATTTATAATTATTAGATATTCACAATTAGTAACATGAGCAAAACTGCAAGAGTCTTATGATCTTTTTATATTATCCCGCTGAGTTGGTTTTGCAGCCATTTCAAGCAATAGTAATTGCTTTGTAGCATGCAAAATAAAAACACAAAAAACAAGATAAAATTATATGAAGGAACAAAAGAGCTTCTGAGTCTTAAGCGGTTTATTAATTATCCATTCGTTTCTCCAAAAGCAAGTGCATATTAAAATGTTCACCTACTTTTGTTGAAATTAAGTGTCACGGCCATTCATTGTAAGGGTAACGCAGGAGATATCACAGATGTCTTCTGCTTACCTTTCACTTCCGATCTGGCCCACTGTAACCATACTATTGTATGAGGACAAATTTCATCAAGCTCCGAAAATAATAAATTGTTGGAGTTTGATCACGGGAAGCTAACCCTCTTCAGATGGTGATTGGTGGTCCCTGCTCTTTTCCTAGGAGAAGGAGCCCCAGGTTTCGAAGAGGAATCCTCCGCCACTGTTTGGCTACTTCCACTAGCTGACCGCTTCTTCATGAGCAAGCGTGAACCTCAGTTCACACTGACACACTAGTGCTGCTGAGCTAAGTTTCACTGCTACAAAAGTAGTAAGGATAGGGATCACAAGGACAGCTGACTCCACATCTGTGATGTTGTATCCGCCACAGCTAATCCAGCGAGTTGGATACAAAAGTATCACTGATGCTGCTATCAGCATAACATATAGAACCCTTAGCCCTTATAATCTGTTTCCTCAGAACATGCAATTTAAAACATATGTTTAAATAAATGAGCAGCACTAGTAACCTTATTTTTATATTGTGGCACTGGCATACCTGGCAGCATGCTTTAGTTGAAAGGCATAACTAATAAGGACACACTCCTCCCTCATCTACACACATACTGCCCAGATCCACCCAAACTCTGCCCATTTTGTGAAGAACAATCTTGTTTGTGTCCAATAACGGGGGCTGTTGAAAGATGTGGACTGGGTTGGATTATAGAATGACCAATCACAAGCTGCAATACTTCCACTTCATTCAGCACATTTTTTGTCCATTCAGAAAAACTGAGAAGTGCCTGGAAAAATATTGTACTTGTAAGAGCAGCTCCGGGGAGGTGGTAATGAAGATTTCATATGTGTATAGCAGCTTTGTAATATGAATGCATAGTTATTACTCAACTATCCTTTACAGCATGTGACACTTGCCCTAGTGTAGTCTTGAATCAATATCTCTTGGCTTGTAGCGATTCCAGGCTCAGTTGATAGCATTGTTGTCTCACAGCAATGGAGTCATGAGTTTTAGAGCAACCACTCCCATATCTGTGTGGAGTATGTATTTTCTTTCCAATTTTGTGTTTATTACCTTTGTGCACTCCAGTCTCCTTTTACACACCAAGAACTACATTAACTAATTCCCTCTAAATACATAATTTACTTGGCTATTATTATTATTATTATTATCCTTTATTTATATGGCGCCACAAGGGTTCTGCAGCACCCAATTACAGAGTACATATACACATAATCAAAACAGGAAGACAGTGACTTACAGTTGAAGACAATATAGGACAAGTACAGGGTAACTAAGCATACGTTCCAAGGTGGCCACAAAACTGCGGGATTTGGGCAGTTGAGGATTATTAAAGAAAAGGATAAGCACATGAGGAAAGAGGGCCCTACTCGTGAGAGCTTACTTTCAGTCTTGTCCTCATACGCATGCTCTTCATCCTGATTTGAACATATTGAGGCTCGTTCAGGTATGGTTGCAAAGCAGCTATTGTACGGACATCAGTCAATGTTTTCTTACTGTGTATGTGTTTGAGCCACAGGGCACACGCGCGGTCGCACCGAGGAATAAGTCACAGAGTAAGTGACAGGAAGACAGTATTTGGGGGTGGTAACGGGGAGTGGTCGGGTAAACGCAGGCGTGTCATGGGCATGAATAAATAAGCAGTTGCGATCTTACTTGCTGTTGGAGAACCCTCTGTGTCCATGGAGAGCAGCTCAGCCTGCATGTCCTCAGAAGCACTCAAAGCTCTTCTACATGTTTTCACCCAGCAAAAGGACTTGAGGTTCTATTTATTGATATGGCCCACAACTGACAGTATTTTTTGTTTTGCTGATTCTTATAGTGATATATATTTAAATACAGTCACAAGTGATCAATTATCTAGTGTTCAGCGCTATTCGGTGGTATATCCAGATTAACATGAAATGCCTCTCCAGCTTTGCTGGTCTCCATTATGGGATATAGGTAATAATGCCAATTCAGCATGGCATTACCTAGTGACCAACAGCTAGACTTTTTGCTGCTTCATAAATTTCAGGATTCATTCATCCCAATTGGTTGATTTAAAGACAGAAACTAAACTGAAAGGAGAAGTACTTTAGGAGAAAACGTAAAAGCTTAGTTGAATGAAGGGTGTGATCATAAATAGTTTTAGCTTGGGTAGTTTATGTTTTTTTTGCCAAGCACAATTTCAGGTGTAACCACACACCTGTAAATCTAGGCACAGATTCATTTTCCAAGAGAGTTCGGAGCACTATGAAGTGGGTGCCACCTTTAAAAGTACTAAGCTGCCAAATAGTCATGTTTGTGCATATAAAAAGCGCCGGATCATTCATGCGGTTCTTAAACTGAATATGCCTGCACTCATCTATATATGTCTCGCAATATATAACACATGCTCAATAAATTCTAAAACATAACTACAAAAAGGCGGTCAAAGGATGAAAAAGATGGCATATAATAAATGAATGATCACATCACCCTTTGTAACTGTAGTTAGGGCCCCTTCTGCTTTCTTACAACAGCAAAAGCCTGAAATCTGATACCAGGAACACTGTACACAGGCCTGTGGAAGAAAGGGGGGAGGAAGTCTGGTTAATTCTGATTTGTTCTGTGATGTTGGCACAGAGGCAGAGTTGAGAACCGTGCTGTTTATGAAACCAAGAAAAAACATATATTGTGTGATAAGCCAAACTTGGTCTCATGCTTGTAACTCAAAAAGGACACACTTAAAGGTATAGAATTTACAGAGAAAGCGGGAGTGTTAGCAGGCAGAATGAGAAGTCTGGCTTCGGGATCACAGCCTGAAAGGAAAAGCTGGATCAAATAAAAGGATCAGTGGAAATTTTCAGGAAACAGGAGCAGGGCATGTATTTGCCTCTTGGCCTCACTTCATCATGTGAATTGCAATACGAGGATGTCCAAATGTTTCCTTATGCTTGTTCTAAATATAATAATATAATAAGGTTGATAAAAATGTTTGCAAAGTATCACAGAGAGCGCAGCATGCATAACTGAATGTAAAAAAAAAATTAAGATCACCTTCAAGTGAACTGAAGAGTTTTAAGAGACCGATTCAATTTGCCAAATTATTCATTATGATACATTTGGCATTAAGAAGTAGTATTTTATTCTCATTTATATTCAACTGAGTTATTATGCCAAAAGTCCAAAATTTCCTCTACTCAGATAACTGAAATCTTAGAGAAAAAAAACAGAAAAGAAAGTATCTTTACACACTATACTATACTTACTGTAAGATTTCAGTCTTGTACTTTATGGGGACTGTGATACCGAGTAATAAATGAACAAGCTGACTTATGGCTACAGCATCACTGGAGAGGAGTCTTCGGATCAGACACCGAAGTGCATCCTTCTGCAGCTGCAACAAGCAAATGTCGAAAGGTAACATGTTGTTTAACTGACTTTCCGGTGCAGCGGCTTATCCGAGTTGGTTGACAAACTATGCGTTCATTAATTGATTATTGCTGCGAATAGCATTAACCAATTATAGTAATGTGGCAGAAAGTTATATAGGTTATAAACAGGCACCAAAATGTTTCCTCTGACCAATTTGTGAAATCTGATACAAAATAAAAAAAAATCTAAAAAAAATAAATGCTGCCATAGCAAATCGTGGGATTTTAATGACCAATATCTGCTTAGATGCTATGGTCTACACTACTCGTTATCTTTATACCAGTTTTGAGCCCTATAATGCATTATCTGACATATATGAAACATCATCTTTATCAATATCTATGGCCTTTATTCAGGGGTTTCAGTCTGTGCAATTCCACATTGTACAATAACAGCAAGATTAAGGCTGCATTTAATTATGGTAGAAAACAATTGTGCACTTGTGCTGCCATTCTGAAAGCATACAGTAAATAGATTTGTCACAAGGCTGATGTTAGCAGATACAGGTTGAGTATCCCATATCCAAATATTCCGAAATAAGTAATATTCCGAAATACGGATTTTTTTGAATGAGACTGAGATAGTAAAACCTTTGTTTTCTGATGGCTCACTGTACACAAACTTTGTTTAATACACAAAGTTATTAAACATATTGTATTAAATGACCTTCAGGCTGTGTGTATGAGGTGTATATGAAACATAAATGAATTGTGTGAATGTACACACACTTTGTTTAATGCACAAAGTTGTTAAAAATATTTACTAAAATGACCTTCAGGCTGTGTGTATAAGGTGTATATGAAACATAAATGCATTCTGTGCTTAGAATTGGGTCCCATCTCCATGATATCTCATTATGGTATGCAATTATTCCAAAATACGGAAAAATCCGATATCCAATATACTTCTGGTCCCCACTGGCGTGCGCAGCACATTTTATTAGGGGGTGCACCGTCGGAGGGGTGTGTCTAGCACCGCCTTTTGGGCGTGTCTAGCACTATCTATTGATGGTCAAAGCACAAAATATACACCTTTGTACCAATCCTAATAAAGCAGATACATTGTCAGATGTAGTGGTGTGCACCAAACAAGCACCCCTGATGGCATTAACTGCAATTCTACTGCTCCTCCTCAGCCTGGTCTGGCTCCCCCTCTCTTTCACCTTCAAGCTGCAGCAGCTTACTTACAAATCAGTCACTCACTGACACTGACAGTCGCAGACTAGTACTGCTGCTGCTGGAAAAACTAGTGACGTGTCAATGCTGCTGCCGGCCGTCTGCCAGTATTGAATTTGTCTTCCTAAGAGGAACGCTGGCTGCATGCTGCTCCTCATCAATGGCTGGCATTGGCATAGCATAGAAGGAGAGAGGTGTGTATGTGGTGGGTGTGACGGGAGGGCATGCGAGCAGCATGAAGTAATCACGTCACATCATGCTGTTTTTGTACATGGTGGTGGAGCTGGGAATTTGAAAGCCGGTGGCAGTGGCACCCTTGATTAACCCAGGCGTCCAGTCAGTAATGCAGTCCTGACAGGGTGCAGCGCAGAGGGGACAGTAATCAGCCTGCTCAGCGATCGCTGCATCAGGCATGTGAGATCGTGGTGCCAGACATTAGGGGGTGCCTGTGCGCACCAGGAACCCCCCCTGCGCACACCTATGCTGGTCCCAAGCATTTTGGATAAGGGATACTCAACCTGTACCATATTTCTTTTATGCATCAATCATACAATTCATGTTAACATATAAAACATGGCATAGCATTACTGTATAAAAGGGTAATGAGCAGCCGCAGCTCCTACCTGGAGGAAGGGGGCTGCCGCTGGCTGTCCTGACTAGTCCAGAGGATAAGAGGACTGATAGGACACTATTCCCACTGCTGCCGCTGACAGGCACCAGGACTAGCGCATGCGCACACACAGCGGTGGGACTGCGAATGTTCAAAACACTGGCTTTTATGGACTGCATCGACTGCAGTCTACAGAAGCCAGCTAGGGCTCACGATAAGGCAGGGAGTGGCTTCCCACAGGAAGCACGCTCTCTGCTAATTGTCGCCTAGTCTGAAACGCCCAGAGGGAAAAAACACCTCCCCATAGCGTCTGTGACTGAGAGGTAGAATTTCCAATAGGAAGTCACTAACAATTCACAGTAAAGCCAGTGCAGACACTGCAACTGGCTTACTGAGGGTGGTGGATTGTACTTGGGGTAAAATCCGCCACTGAATAAGTAACTACTATAGCTACTGGCCGTGTAGTGTATTTTGAGTGTTTTTGTACTGTACATGCTCCAGAACTGAGTGCATAGATGTACAGGTAAGGGCTGCACATTTCAGTAACTCCACCACTTATGACGGAAGAAGCATAACTAGGCTGCAACAGGGTGTTTTCCGACTCACAAAGTTCAGTGAGGGTTGTGCTGATGGAGCTGCGGGGTGTGCAGTGTGGGATGTAAGCAAAGACGCCTGTATCCAGGTGTATCTTTTACACCAAGGATGGACATTTTTCCAAGCATGAAATGCAGGTACACATACAGATTTCTGTCCAACTCTGAATCAGCAACCCTCTGTCCAATGAAATCATTGGTTTAAGTTCTAAATAACATTTATAATCGCAACATCGTCCAATATATTGTATAGTGTGTAGCCAACTTTACTGAAGGGTATATGTTTTGTTTAGAAACTCGAGTGGTAAGTGTACTTTAATTAGGAAGTACAAAGAAGTAAGCTTGCCAGAGAAAAAGTTTGGAGGAGGGGTTAGCAGAGGTGACCTTAAATAAGCATTGTGTCCAGATGTATGAAGCCGAGTGTGAAAACCAAAAGGAAACATGACTATTTATAATCATATAAAAGGAATGTTTGTGATTTTTTTTGTTTGTTTTTTTATAAAATGCATATACACTGCTCTAGCAATTGTTGTACTTAGGGAGACAAGGTGCCTAAATGAAAACAAATGTAATATGCGGAGTAAAATATAAAAAATACAAATGCTAAAAAAAATCTGACAATGTCTGACAAAGCAATATATATATGCTTGCAAATAATGGATTATTCATATGCATGTATACAAACATGCTATAGCACGGTACAACAAGCAGGAGAAGCATGTGCATGTTCTTAAAGATCTTAATGTGAGCTACAAATATAGTTTAAATACCACAACATTTTTTCATTCCCTGCACAACATAAAATAAGCTGAATATAAAGTGTGTTTTTGATATAAAGTGTGCAGACTATGAACAAAAGAATGTGAAAAAATGCATATATACAAGAAGAATGTAAGTGTAATAGAGTGAGCTAGTATATAAAGGAGTGTGAGGGAAGTATACGCTGTAAGGAATGTGTGGGTAAGATGGTGAAGAAGTGAGGAATGTGTGTGTGTGTAACATGAGTGAATATCGGGAATGTGTGTGTGTGTGTGTGTGTGTGTGTGTGTGTGTGTGTGTGTGTGTGTGTGTGTGTGTGTGTGTGTGTGTGTGTGCGCGCAGAGTAAGGAGGGTGGTATGTTCCTTGACTGGGATTGGCAGCCCCTGTCTGTGGGCTTCTGTCAGTGATGCATGTGCTGCTCCCCGGATTGGCCAGTGAGCTGTCAGTCGGGGGGAGTGGGAGGGTATGGAAGCTGCCCTGTGTGTGTCTCTCTCTCTCTCTGGCAGCAGAGGCTTGTGGTGCCTTACTGTGTGTATGTGTGTGCACGCCCCTGAGACAGAGAGCAGCAGAGACAGAGAGCTCCAGCAGCAGCAGCAGCAGCAGCAGCAGCAGCAGGGAGACAGGCTGGCAGCAGGATGAGCACTTTCCCCTAACCCAGACATGCACCCAAACACACATTGCCTGCAAGGATCGCCCAGCACCGGCCGGATAAACAGCAGACTGAGTTATCCAAGCTGCATGGAAGCAGTATATGAGAGGCAGCATGCATGTCTGACTATGTGAATGATCTGTCCACTGCTCACATAAGAGGATATAAGAGTGCTGTCTGGGGACAGGGGGAAAGAAACACCAAGCAGGAGGAAAGAAGAATTAAAACTGCTCCCACTTTGTTCTTCCTGCACAGAAGCAGCCACCCTGCAGCTGGGGTACCACTCTCTGGCTGGGAAGGTATCAGGATTACTTTCACCAGTTTTCTCTTTCCCTTTGTTTGTTGGGAGTTGGGATCTGCTGCCCAGGACTGTGATGGAGTAGCAGGGATGCTGTGTACTTACTGTCTCCTCTGAGTGTGAGTGTGTCCTGTGTTGGTGTGAGGAGGACTAGCGCATGGTGCTGCCGCTGCTGCTAGGTCAGTACTTGGCTGGACCGGCCACACAGACGTGGGTAGTGAGCAGAAGATCTATACTGGATTACAGCTACTACAGGAGAGGAGGAGGAGGAGGAGGACTGGGATCAGTGGGATGTGAGCAGCTGCTGGGGGGATCTGCAGACTGGGAGCAGCCAGCATGAGCAGGTATTGCTACTATCCAGGCTATTACTTATCTTCTTACCTCCAGTGGGGAGAAGGGAGGGGGAGGCGGGTGAAGGGGAGGGGATGTCACGCCTCCTAGTACCTATGCTCTGTCTCTGGCTTTCCATCTCTGATCAATACCCAAGTTGTGGATTATACAGTAGGCTTGCGGAAATCTCACAAGGGCAAATGTGGCTGGCACAAAGGGACAGGGGCCAACACTGCCAGCTGCTTATCTACTTGCAGGGCTTCTGCTCCTGAGTCCTCTGCTTTCTCCCTAGCTCTGACAGGGGAATTGCCTTTGGAGATTATGTTTAAATGAATCAATACAGAACAGGACACACTTTTGTATAACATGTTGGCTGAAGCGTGTTCAGTACGTGATTGGAGAAGTTTGATACATAGTATGCACTTTTAGTACAGTCCATTAATACAATGAGATGGCATTACTTAACGTAGTACCTAGTGATTTATGACTTTGCACTGGATAATTCGTGCATCTTAATTTCACATAGGTTGACATCCCCTGTATATGTATATAGGTTTTGTAGATTTTTCATAGAGTATGGTATGGTATTTTATGACTTAGCAATATTAGATCTGGCATTTCCATTATTTCTTTGCCATACCTTTAATATTATTATTATTATTATTATTATTATTATTATTATTATTATTATTATGTATCACTGAATACTAAGACGCCAGTAACCTCTAATATTGTTATGTAGCACTAGATGGAAAATGCACACACATCTATTCATATCCTTTCTCTCCTATTTCTTATTTACTTCTGTGAATATCCTGCTTTCAGTCAGATGTGTCCTGTCTGCAGTATGTTGTAATTCTCTTACAGTTATTTTGTTCTTAGTAATGGAATTTGCTTACCAGCATTCCATCCATGTATGTTTTACTGTATACATATGACAGTTAATGTGCTGTGGTTATATATTATATGCAAATGCAAAAGTTAAGGTGTTATCATCCGCACTGTATGTCCATCTTCCTGCCTAGTTGGTCCAAATGATTTATTATATTTTCACTTTTTTTGTGGACAGCACAGTGGCACAGTGGTTAATATTGCTCTCTACCCCCCTCCCCCAGCATGGATCATGGGTTTGAGTCCAACATTGGCCATATTTTTGTGGAGTTTGAATGTACTCCCCATGGTTGCGTGGTGTTCTCACCATGGTTGCATGGGTGTCCTCCGTCACTCTGGCTTTGTCACTGAAAGGTTATTTTACTGACTACATGAACCTTAGTATGTGTGGTGGGGTATATAGATTGTAATAATTACACACATTTAATGCATCACAGGGGACTTTATTTTCTTTTGCTGAGACACATATAATGAATAGTTTTACTTGGAGGTATTTTCCCGCTCATTATTCCCCAAAGTGATATTTTTCTATACCAGGCAAATTACCTATTAAACATGATTATGCATACTTTCCTAAGGTGCTGAGTTGTCAAGCCTGCATGATCCCCCAGAAAATCACCCTTGACTATGCCCTTGTTTGTCTTAATTGTGTTTATTTTTGCACATTCTTCACTGTAGTCACATCATTTTCATGTTGCTGTAAGGGCTAACACCTTAACAGATGTTCTAGCTGTTCCATTTTGTTGTGTTCCTGAAAACTGTGCACTTGTACCAAAACATATGTAGCTCTTGATAGGCATGCTGATCCCGTTTTCAGAATTTTCCCTGTTGCTCTTATATTTTCAACACCGGCATCACCAGCGAGAACTTCAGTTTGGGTAGTTTATGAGGATAAATGGGTTGTATTGTCTAACTTGATGGTTTCAATTTCCAAATAATCTGGGTTTCAGAGGGGAAGAACTTTCTTCCCCTGTTCCCTCTCATGCTGAATGATCCTGCAACAAAGCACAGTACAGAATGTGTTAGCACTGGAGAGGTTATAGCATATCATGATTGACTGAACAAGAGCAATCACTTAGTTTATTCCCACTTGCCTATTTTGTACAAATAACAACAATGGAGAAAAGGTAAATCTCTCTTTTCCTCCACTCACAAATTGTATAGACTCGCTACTTATAACAGCAAAGGGTTTTGTGACAGTTTTCTGGAATTTTTCATCCCATGGGAACTGCCATTATTGTATTTTTAAAGTGTGAAATTGACAGGTTGGGCAGTTTCATAAATTCAGCTGTCATCTTGTACCCAGTTAAAATAGCTAAGAGCTGTAAATATGCCAGCAAGGGGTTTCTGAGAAGCAAGTCTATGCAGTTCTGATTTTATTTAATATGGTGGGGTGAGGATCTCAGACAAGAGGGGGCCTGGAGATTTAATTAACCACGCTTTTCACAACTTGGTTTTCCAATTTTAGGTTTGCCTCTGGCTTGGGGGCTGGGGATATTGTTGGGGGTGTAGAAAGTAGGAGTGAGAAGACACATTTAGACCAGCCTGAAAATGACATTCTAAGTGTAAGCAACACCTGCCCCCATTATATTGGCAAATACTTTCACTGCTATGCTTATTTATCTTATGTGTTTGTCTTCTACATGTCTTGGCTCATTTTCTCTTTCCTTCTTGCTTTCAGTGATACAATATTGCATTGCTAAAATATTGTTTTATTCTTTGCTTGTTTACTTTTAGAGTCAGACATAGAGGCAGAAAGCACTTTTCAATGCTCACTAAACATGGGTATTTGCAGATATAAAACACATACAATCCTTTCTAAGACTGCTCTCTGTTGAAACATAAAATTACAGTATTAATATAACATATAAAGTATACAATGTACAAAGTACAAAAGTGTTCATATAACCACAAAAAATGTACATTAAGAAAGGTTACCAAATAAATAACATTGTATTTCAGGCAACAAAAACATCTTCAAAATGAAGTAACTAGCTTCTGTCATAAGGTGTATGTCTGGAAATCATAGCAGGAAATGAAAGCACTGCTGAGAATTAATTTCAGTTTATAGATCCAAATGGTCCCTTGACTACAACAGTGCCACTGTCCTTATACACACAATAAACACACAATGATGTTTGTGCGCTATGTCTTTACCCAATAATGGGATGGGATTTCCCTGTCCCTGCTGCTGTATGTTCAGCCACTAGGGGCCTGTAGAAACTGCACTTGTGCAGTAAATACAACTGCTAAACATATGCTAACCCATTCTTCAGCATACATGAAGGTTTTACCACAAAGGAAAGGCAATGGACCCTCCGCTTTGTGTCATGTGAAGTAAAGTCGGTCCGCGTTGTTCCTTTTGGCCAGACTGACATGGTCTCTTTCATATAGAACATCTCTTACATCACTTATGGCCAGCATAATGCCTCCCGTTTTCTGTCTGATCACTGCGTTGAAACACTAGTGCTACCAACAACAATACTTTTCACGGCTGAAAGGGTTAATGGAAGCTAGCGTTATCGACTCCAAACATGCAAACAAAACAATAGTCAAAGACACAGATTGATGGTATATTGAAATAAGCTGTCTTAAGAGCTGAGACAATTTTTGCAAGAACAAACAGCCCAGTTCACTTACAGGCGTGTGGTCAGCATCCGAAAGATGCAAATCGAAGATGCACTGCGTCGTTTTTGAGTGTCAGTTTCACAAATTCAAAATCGACCAAGCATGGCGGGTTTGATAGACATTAGGCAACGAGGTCAAGTATGCTTATGTTACATTGCGCTCTTTTTGTTTTTTAAAACTGCCAGGGCGGCCTATTTGTAAAGATACATAGCTGTGGAAATTTACATATTAAATTCCCTTCAAAGGCGAAGCTGAATAGCAAGCAATTGATAGGAATTAGAAAAATCCTTCAGTTTCAATAAATGCAGTTACATTTTTGGATATCAATAGAATCCAATGTATACTGAAAAGTTTGAGACTAAACGTAAAGGAACAGTAATTTACAGATAACATCAATGACAATAGGCCAAAGACCGCTTCCATATAAGACACTAAGGAGCCCCCTTACTATGAAGATCACACTTTATCATCCTTCGTCCATAAACTTTTAGCCAGACTGGTTTACAATGGCAAATTGCTTCTGCTTATATTTTACGCTCAACAGTATTTTGTAGAATAGAGATTTGCAAATGGCAATTTTAAAGACTGTCGCTCGGGCAAGTTTAAAAACAGTTGGCAAAAATCATTGGGTTTCCTTCATAATGATTTGTCAGATGACAGAAAAGTGGATCATTTATTTTAACCTGTGATGTACAAGATGTTCCTGTATTGCATGACTATAAAGGATGTGCGATGATGTTAAAAATGATTGTAGGAG